>NC_045546.1:17898802-18265052 GCF_009769535.1 Thamnophis elegans | reverse complement strand
ACTGTTGGGGGCAATATGCTGACTCTGTAAACCGCTTAGAGAGGGCTGAAAGCCCTATGAAGCGGTATATAAGTCTAACTGCTATTGCTATTGCTATCATCATCTCCTTTTAACGACCCCGTAATCCCTTGTGGGGTGGAGTCTGGGCAACTGAACAGAGCTGAGTGTTTACTGGCCAGATGCCCTTCCTGCCACCAATGTGGAGTTATATTCAGCAGACATATTCTCAACCTGCCCAGAGAGAGAAATATCTGCCTCTACCAGTGGTGGGATTCAAATAATTTAATAACTGGTTCTCTGCCCTAATGACCATCTGGGTAGGTGTGGCGCGGTGGTCATGTGACTGGGTGGGCGTGGCCAACTCAAGGTCACTCAGGTCAATGGCCGCTTCGCCTTAGCTGTGGCAATGTAATAAGGGTTAACCAGAGTGGCAGTTTCTGTAAGCAGGTCAATAAAGATTAGGCTAGAAACAACACTAGAATGTTTCCTTCCTGCCTTCCTTGCAGGATTAGCCCTGTAAAGTGGAAAAAAACAAAAGGAGATTTCTTCCAACAACCGATTCTCCAAACTGCTTAGAAAGTTACCAACCGGTTCTCCCGAATAGGTGCGAACTGGCTGAATCCCACCACTGGCCTCTACCTAGGATCAAACTCACAGCCTCCTGATTGTAAGGGGAGAGCTCCACCTCTAGACCATCCCACCATCTCATCTTATCTCATCAATGTCTTCAAAAAAATGTACTGCACGAAGCAGAGGTATTTCTAGAAGATAAGAAATCTCTTCCTACAATTCTATGAAAAGCAGAGATTTAATTACAAAGTTATCAGCAAACAAGGATGATTTTAATGAGATTTCATGTTTGGAGTACGGCACTTACCCAATAGCTTTATCAAACTTTTTCTTCTCCCACTCAGTCTTGCTATATTTGCTGAAAAAGTTAATTAAAGGAATGGTTTACAAATTAAAAAATGGTTTTCTCCCTACAGTATGCCACCACAGTGGAAAAGCTAATCGCTAGCATTTTATTCTCTCTTTGGAGTTGGGTTTTAAAGCATTTTAAAATGCTTTTAAATGATTGATCCTCTTTGTGTCAGAGACACTGATCCTTCAGGCAGCCTAAAAATTAAAGTACCCTGAGGAGAAGGGAAAAATGTAAGTGTTCTATATTTCTTTCACATTTTTGCAAGACTGACTGCAGCCTAAGGCAGGTAAGACAAATCATTTGAAAAAGTAAGAGAAAATAATATCTTCTTATTGGAAGGAGAAAAGAGGAAAATGTACTGCCTTCATGTGGAATTGTTTTTAAATATCTGAAAACTAGTTTACATTTGATGCCCGGCATTCCTAATAATGTGTTCATCTGATTTTGAAAAGGTAAAGATTCCCCTCACACATACGTGTTAGTCGTTTCCGACTCTAGGGGGCGGTGCTCATCTCGGTTTCGAAGCCAAAGAGCCAGCGCTGTCCGAAGATGTCTCCGTGGTCATGTGGCTGGCATGATTAAAAGCCGAAGGCACAAAAGTGATTCCTATTTTTCTACTTGCATGTTTTATGTGTTTTCGAACTGCTGCATTGGCAGAAGCTGGGACAAGTAACGGAGCTCACTCCCTTATGCGGTGCTAGGGATTCAAACTGTCAAACTGCCGACCTTACTGATGGACACGCTCAGCCACTGAGCCACTGCATCCCCTACCTTTTGAAAAGTAAATTCCCCTAAACCTGGATGGGAAATCGCAGTTTCAGTATCATTAAAAATAGAAAAATATATGGACAAATAACCCATAATCTCTTAAATCAGGGGTTTCCAACCCCTGGGGTCACGGCCTACTACCAGGCCATGTCTTATCCACAACCGGGCCATGTGAGTTCAACTATCAATCCCACGGCCCGGTTCTCCCCTCCCTCCAGCTGGGTCACTAAACTGCCTTGCGTCCTTAAGCAAGATAGGCTACATCCAGGAGGCTTCTTATGTGAGAAGATTGTTAAAAGAGAAAGGAGTGATTTCGAATCTATTTTACTCCCCCCCACCCCATCTTAACCTGCCTAAAAGGAAAATAAACCCAGCTACAGATCTTATAGATTGTAATGTAATGACTTTCTCTGAATTACTGCGGGGGGGGGGGCACTAAGATGGAGAAGGATGATTATATTATTACAATTTGCATGACAATTATTCAACACAGTGGGAGTGAATAAAGAAAAGATTGTCATTGGTGAAATGGTACAAACTACATATTAAGACATTTTGGATAGTTAAGAGTTAATATTAGAAATGCTCAGTGGGGCTTCAGTAGGGGTTGGACTCCAAAGTCCCTACAACTCTGTAATTCTGTTTCTAGATTACTAATCTTTCAGTTAGAGGGGATGTATTATACAATTTCCCATCTGATCCTCAGGAAGTGCCCCAGAAGTCAACCCAATGGTAGGACTTAAGTCCCCTTGAGGGGACTTACAAACAGGTATGAGAAGAAACCATGGAATCTACTCAAACCTCACAGATGAACAAAATCCTGAAACAGAGAAGAATGTTGAGGCTGTTGAAACTTCCAAGCAGAAGTTTCTCATATGATTAAGGCAAAATGTAGCTTTCCATAACTTAAATGTATTAGAAGAAGACCCTGCCCTCTTAGAAATAACTTTGCATTTTTTTAAATCTGAGAGATCTTCAGAATATTTACACTTTTAAACATACACACACACACCCCAGAGGTGGGTTGCTACCGGTTCGGGTGAACCTGTAGTGGTAATTAGGCCTGGGTCACAGAACTGGCAGCGACCCAGGCTAGCCATGCCACCGAACCAGTTCCCTTGTTGGCCGCTGCCACTGCCGGCATGTTTTTTAGGACTGCCGGCATGTTTTTTAGGACTGCCGGCATGTTTTTTAGCTGCACGCGTGTGCGTGGTTCACAGTAAATTGTTCTGCGCATGCACACGTGCGCAGCTAAAAAACATGTCGGCAGTCCTAAAAAGTGTGCGCAAAGCGAATCGGCAGCAACGTTGGTAGGAGTCCCCCAAAACTTCCATCATGTCATCCTCTTCAGCCTTATCTGTGGTAAGAAAAACATATCTCTTTCTTTCAACTGTTCTTTCTTGGTTCTTTTTATCGCTTGATTTTCTTTGTTGTTTTCACTTGCACCTAGAATATGCAATCACTCCTTTCTCCCTCACCAAGGTCTTCTTGCAAGGAAGCCTTTCAGGGTCTCTAATAATATTAACAATAGGCACCTTGGATGCAATGCCAAAATAACAGGAACACCATCAGCATTGACATCATTAGTCAATTGCAAAGGCAGCTTTACTTGGAAGAGCTTACATCCTGGGATTATACCTTTAACATGATTGAACAAAATGGGTGTGACTCGATAGGTGGACAAAAATGGCAAATCCACTCTAAACACCTGGTAGGCTGTGCAACCACCATCACTACCCCCAATAGTAATTAGTTTATATAATGTCTGACTTTCAGTGGAGCCAACTTCTTGGATATTGTTTTAGTTTATCCCTCCGGATCTCCTTTATGTCTGTTTCCAAACTTTAGTTCAAAGCTTACAAAATAGAAAAGAAATATATGGATATATACCTTATTTCCTCTTTAGTGATTTCCCTTGATTGTGAAAGATGGAAAAAAAGAAAAGACGTAAAAAAAAAAGTCTAAACATGGATTCATGTTCATGGTTTGTTAATGAAATAAATATGTCAAAGCAAGGCATTTTATCCCATCCTCGCCCCAACCCCCAAGTAAAAGAATGCAAGGAAAGCAGAGTATTTCACATCAAGGGGAAAAAAAGGGATGCAAGCTGATCTTTCAAATGATTGATTAGATGCTGTTGCTAATTCCAGCTTCAAACATTACCTATATCTGGGCTGCAGAGAGTCTAAGAGAATTTGCTGAGCTGCAGGTCCATCATGCTCAGCAAAGTATCTAGAAGGGAGAGGGAAAAACACATATACATGACAGGTACATATATACAACACCTGGAACATCTGGATATTCTTAGAATGCACACACAAACCATTCTGAGTGTATAAGACACTGAAACATCCTCTTTCCACTGGATCTCACACAATGGAGTAAATAAAGTAACACTCCTGTCATCTAACCGAATGGTTCTCAATCTGGGTTCCACCACAAATGCGCGAACGACAAAAGCGCGCCTCACTAAACCGCGGTGACAAAACCGCGCGACGAAGGAGCGACGAATGAGCCCTGAAGCGCGCCGACAACAGTGCACCGACAGAAGCGCGATGTAACCTAACCCAAAACCTAACCCTAAACCTAACACTAAACCTAACCCTAACACTAAACCTAACCCTAAACCTTACCTTAACTTAAATTGCGCTTCTGTTGAGGCGCTGTTGTCGGCGCACTTTTGACATTGCGGTTTTAGCGCCGCGGTTTTGTCGGCGTGCTTATGACATTCGCGCTTTTGTCGGGTCACGCTCAATCTGTGGTCTGTGGACCTGGAGGGCCACGATGTCGTCAAGGGGGTACGTGAAGGCTTGAAGAAATGTTATGATTTAAATCTTGGAATTAAATCTTGAGAGTCCATAACCACAAAAGATGTTAAGAGGGTCCATGGCAGTGGTGAAATTCAATTTTTTCTTTACTACCGGTTCTGTGGGCATGGCTTGGTGGGCATGGCAGGAGAAGGATACTGCAAAATACCCATTCCTTCCCCACTCCAGGGGGAAGGATATTGCAAAATCTCCATTCCCACCCCACTCTGGGGCCAGCCAGAGATGGTATTTGCCGGTTCTCCGAACTACTCAAAATTTCCGCTACCGGTTCTCCAGAACCTGCTGAATTTCACCTCTGGTCCATGATGAAGAAAAGACTGAGAACAGCTGATCTAACCAAATATATACCAGGAACTACCCTTAACTGAAGTATCAAATCATTATCTATGAGCACCATGGATGGAAAAGAGAGATTTGATATTCCTATTTAAAAAAAACAACCGCTGACATTGTAATTTGTAAAAAGTTAGCACCCACCCCTCTCCTAGAAAAATGAAATATTTTGAGAAATATTAAAATAGCCAGAATATTATATTTCCCTGGATGATAAAGGAAGAAACATATTTTAAAGACCGAAAGCAACTCCCTGCCCCCAACAGATATTTGGTGCCCATTAAGAAAAACTGGGGCAGCCTATCTACAAGGCAAAAGACCTCCAACTCCAGGGTGATGGGATTAAGACATGACCCATGACATAATAGCATTAATCCGTCTAGCAGCAGAGCTCACCACATGGCACAATCTCCTAAGGACATTGCATCAGCTAACCTTCAACTAAACCTGGGAGCTCAGACAACCTCAGCTATGACCTGCATAGCCCCATGGGAATCTGTCAGGAGCCAATAGGAGACATATTCTTGCACAGGAACAGGCAGCTCAAATCCAAAGCCTAAGAGAAGATATAAAAGCCCCTCATTCTCAACTCCATGTGGTCAGCTGCCCAGAAGCCATGTGGTTCTGCTTCATTAAGCCATCTTTCCCATCGGTCCCCATGTTTCCAGTGTCTTTCTCCCGCCTTGGAATTGAACCAGATGCATATTTCTCACAACAAATGGTTGTGTTTGAAAACTAAACCCCGTTTTACTACATTGTAAGTGCTGTCGTGTTGATTTAAACAAATTATCATCTACATAGGGACGGATAGTTGCAATGAACTGAAGTCAGACTACTTAAGTGTTTGAAGAATAGTTTTCTTGACAAAGGCTGGATTTTTTTTTTCCAAAAAAAAAGAGAAAGAAACAAGAGAAAAGGAAGAAAAATACAATTTGTACCTTTTTAATTCATTATGTGAAAGAAACCAAAAATATACTTACAGCAAGTTATACAACCCCAGGAGCCCCATTCCTCTAAAATCTGTTTTAGGATCATCACCTTGGAAACCAATTTCACACCACTGCTTGGAAATCCGAGCTTCCAAAGGAGAATCAGGTTTCAAGCATTTCCACAGCTTTGGAAGTAAAAGAAAATCACAGGTCTATTATAACACATTGCGTGCAATTTTTTTTTAAAAAATCCATCCTTATTGGCTTTGCCTTCATTGTTATGCGCGGTGTTGCAGGATCCTGGGGCGATGTGCCAGCTAAAAATCAGCAAGTCTTCCTCCTTGACACTGCAAACATTTCAAACATGGCTCCTGGGAAATCTGATTTGCTTTAATACAGAAATGGTGCAAGAATCCTGATCAGGCCTCCATAGTTATTTTCTCTAGCTTGGCACAAACCTCTAGGGCAAAGCTGCAAATCATAGAATGGCTGTAAACACCATTAGCGGTAAAGGGAATTTTTGTTTGCTCCCTTATGCTAATTTTTTAAGAGCATATCAGGACCTGTCATAGTGCAGACTCTGCTGTTCAAAAAATAAAAGGATATTCATGCTTCAGCCAGGGCTTAAGATTCAGATCTAGAATGTTGCTAGAATACCAGGCAAGTAAATGGCTAGAGTGTTTTCAGTTTCAGAGAACTGGTATGGGGGAAAAAAAAACATACTTGGTAAATTTTCATTTACTTTGAAACTTTGTTCAAGTTATTAATTACCAGCATTTGAACTGTGCCCAGGTGCTTGTGGCAACAAATGGACTGGCTGCAAAATAGGTGTTAATCTGCTAAACCAATTAAAGGCAGGCAGGCAGGCAGGCAGCCACAATCTGTGCCAGTGGGAACCTCTGAGTCATCTTCAAGTCAATCCAGTGCAAGTGGAATTGCAGTTATCTAATTGGGAGATGGCAAGAGTCTCTGTCGTCATCATCTTCCATGCCTTCTTTTGCTTATTTGAAAACTGCCCCCAATAAGCGAGACCCCGGGTAATGTAAAACAAAGTAAGAATAAAACAGGGAAAGCTATATAGCGAAAATAGAATATCATAATAAGGGTTCTCTATAGTTGTTCAAGGCCAAAGACGGAGTGGGATAAAGGAGATGTAGGAGCTGTCTAGGCTGAGCCTGAGGGCAGGGTCAAATGCATCATCAGCGTGGAATCTCTAAACCCCTGTAAGAGACGTAAATCCAATTCCCCTTGAAGTCCACTTGATTCTTATCTGGCACCAATTTGCCTTGACTATTAGTAACACCACTTTATAATGCCTTGACAAATGGCTAGCCAACATCTTCTTAAAGACTTCCAGTGTTGGGGCTTTCACAACTTCTGGAGGCAAGCTGTTCCACTGATTAATTGTTCTTATGTCTTATGTCTATAACTTGTTTGTTATCCCTTCCCCCTTGAATTGTGAGCCGCCCTGAGTCCCCTCAGGGAGAAGGGCGGCATACAAATAAACTAATTCTAATTCTAATTCTAACTGTCAGGAAATTTCTCCTCAGTTCTAAGTTGCTTTTTTCCTTGGTTAGTTTCCACCCATTGCTTCTTGTTCTGCCCTCAGGTGCCTTGGAGAATAGTTTGACTCCCTCTTCTTTGTGGCAACCCCTGGGATATTGGAACACTGCTTTAAATTAAATTAATCTTTAATTTAAGAGGTAACTTTCTGGCAGTGAAAGTTGATCAGCTGTGGAGTCTCTTTACTATAAAAAAGTTGTGTTCTTCTGAGAGATTTTTAAATAAAGGAAGCCGTAATGAATGGAATGGAGTGGAGTGGAATAGAATGGAATAGAATGAATAGAATAGAACAGTATAGAATAGAATGATTTATTGGCCATATTATGCTCTCAAAAGTCAGGTTTTCCCCATTTTATCCTTTATTTTCCTATTTCTCATAATCTTGGTTATACTAATTTTAACAATACCACATCATTGCCTGCAGTCTTTGGAAGCTAAATAAGCAAAATCTTCCCAGTCAGTTTAAAAGCTCTCCTATCCCTCAATGAGTTTAGGAAGAACTTTTTATCAATACTCTTGAGTGTGTAACTTTATTCAAGGCCTTCTTAAGAGATAAAGCTGGTTTGTAAGCATAGCTCCAGCGCATACCTTCAGAAGCATTTCTTCATGCTGACCCTCTTCAGAGTCATACGGCTCTCGACGCAGCTTTTCCACCTCTGCAATCAGATTTCTGTAGCCGACAATCTGCAAAAGGCAGGCCTGCAGAGATACACTAAGCCTAAATTGAAAAGATAAGGCGAAGAACACGGCACACTCAGTAATTCAGCTCTGTGAGATTTGTACTATTTTAGTATAGAATGGTGGCCTATTTCTTTTCTTTTTTTTCCCCTGGATGATCAGCATTTTTTGAGACAATGTGTACTACTCAAGAATCTGACTTTCTTTGCATTCTGCCTGCTTATTTCAGCGGAAAAGAAACTTTCCGCCTGACTCTAAGGAACTTCTGGACATGCCATCTTTCAATTCATCTTTTCTGTTTTCCTTGACGTTTGTCCTCATAGCTACTGTATTTTTTGGTGTATAAGACACACTCCCGCTCCTTAAAAGTGGGTGGAAATGTCTGTGTGTCTTATACAGCAAATGTTACTGAAGCCCTGCCCACCCGCTGGCCCACATACACCCTTAGATCTGCGTCTTGGAATACTGTCTGTCAGCTGTTCCAGGTTGCAGGGATCACCACTGCCCATCGCAGCCGTCACCATCCATTGCTGCCGCCTGGAACAGGCCACAAATGGTTGGCTTGGAAGCCAAAAATGTAGGTGGCACGGAGGTGACGACGAGCGGGGGCGATCCCGGCAGCCTGGAACAGCTGATAGGTGGTATTTCGGGAGGCCGATCCAATCGCCAATCAGCTGCTCATGCTAAATCAGGCTGGGCTGAAACTGACCAGGCTGTTTGCTATTTGCTGCAAGGAGGCAAATTGCTAGGAGGCAGAGGCAGATATTTTTTTCTTGTTTTCCTCCCCCAAACCTAGGTGCATCTTATAGTCAAAAAAATATGGGTCATTTGTATCCTTCTTGTTTAAGAGGTGGCTTAAAAGAAATATTTTTTTCCTCCTTTTGCTGGGAACAAAAGAATATATTTTGTCTGATTGAAATAAAAACTTATGACATTGCTTCGCTTCTAAGGGAATAACTAAGAACTGAATGTGCACTCTAAGCATTATATATGAAATGATCATTCGATCGTAAAGTGTGATGGTAAAGAATTGGTTCCAGATTAGCACTTGAAATTAAAAACAAGGAATACTTTGAAATATGAAATTTGCTTTATCTATGGTTAAATAACAGAAACATAAGTTAGAACATTTAAAATTATAAGCGAAGGATTAATTTTATCATGAGA
The DNA here is from genome assembly GCF_009769535.1 of Thamnophis elegans. Lineage (NCBI taxonomy): Eukaryota > Metazoa > Chordata > Lepidosauria > Squamata > Natricidae > Thamnophis > Thamnophis elegans. The sequence goes on along the minus strand of NC_045546.1, from coordinate 18,255,864 downwards.
GTTTATTATATGTTTATTATCAATATGATTTAGCATCAACAATTCAGTATTAATATTATGTTGAGAAAATATTATTATTATATGATCAGGACTAATGAACATGATGATGATGATGACTATTGTTCAAACTAACTGTAACCAGACAACACACTGTTTATATAGACACTGAAATTGTTGTTCTTTCTTTAAAAATAATATTTGGGAAAAAAAGAATTGGTTCTAGGGAAAGATACAGCTGTGCCCGCTGTTGGGGCGCAATGACTAAAATGCAGTACTGCAGGGTACTTCTGCCGTCTGCCAGCTGTTCGCAGTTCGAGTCTCCACAGGGTCAAGGTTGACTCATCCTTCCAAGGTGGGTAAAATGAGGTCCCAGATTGTTGGGGGCAAGAGGCTGACTCTGTAAACTGCTTAGAGAGGGCTGTAAAGCACTGTAAAGTGCTATATAAGTTTAAGTGCTATTGCTATTGTTGTCCGTCAACAACGTTAGTACAGAAATTATTTACCCAAGATTGTGGTACTGGAGCTCATGAGGGATCATATCAAAGAATTACAGGTAGACTACCTGCAATTCTTGTGACTTACAACCACAGTTGGGACCAGAAATCCATTTGCAAGTTGTTGCAGTTGTAAGTTGAAGCAACCATGTGACGGGACCCCTTTTAGGACATTTTCCATGGTGTTCATTAATCACTAATGTGGTCATTAAGTGAATCATCATTTGCTTAAGCAAATGGTTGTTATGAAACCTTCCAAATGGGTTTTTTTTTTTTACAGGAACTGGCCAAACCAGCAGGATGCAGCAACCGATTGTAAAGGTAATTTGTTGCCAAACACCCAAAATGCAGTCACAGGACCATAACAGAGGGGAATGACATTACAGACCTCGGAAGGATGGAAGGCTGAGTCAACCTTGAGCCCGGTGAGATTCGAACTGCCAAATTGCAGGCAGCTGGCAATCAGCAGAAGTAGCCTGCAGTACTGCATTCTAACCACCGTTCCTCTTAATACCTGTATGTTTCACAAAATGCTTGTCCAAACCTGTACTGTATTGGGAAATGTGTGGGAAAATCAACTTTAAAAGAAATCAAAGAGCTGAAACATTCTCTCCCCCAATGCCCCTTATTTAAAACTTACTGTGGATTTACATCTGGATTAATCTTTTTCAAGTCTATGATGGCATCTACCGTTTTTTCAATTGCATCTGGATGAACACTAATGGAATTTTGGAGCAACTGGAACAAAAGAATTTATCATATATCAGTTTTCCCATAGTAAGTGAAATGCACCAGAAATAAATGACTGAAACTACTACTGAACGTCGTTAACAGGGATATGACCCTGATTTACTTAGGCTTGCATCATACCAAATCATGATTAACTCCACATTGAAATATTTGTAGGGCCTATTTGGGGGTGGGGAGAGGCAAGGGAAGTGTTTTAAAAAATCAAGATGAGAGGTGTATGACGCAATCAAACTCCCCTGCCCCTTTGTAAGCCACGCTTCATGTTATAAAAAGGTGGATGCCATTGGTTTTTGTCCTCCTCATCCCTTAGACGCCCATGTATCACGGGGTCCAATAAAGATATCACCTGTGTTTTTCTAACTGATTAACATTAAAACAGAATAGTAATGAAATTCTTTAATGCACAAGGAACTTTCAAATTTCCATCTCATGAATATTTGACAGCTGTCAAAAGGATATGGGTAGAAAGACCGCTATTTGTTAAGGCAAATCAATGAGCATTGATATTAGCAGGCAATCGATTCCTGAACCTCTAAATATGTGAGGTAAATATCTCAAAGCTATTAAGATATAGAGGTGATATTTTATTTCCTTCCTTTTTACAATCTCGTGTTTTTCAGTTATTTGAAGGTTTCCCTTCAGTCTTGTTTGCGGCTCAGCTTGAATACTGCTTTTGTAATATAGATCACAGACTTAATATTGTTGCACCAAATGAACACAATATAAAGAGAATTTTACCCACCTTGTTTTTTGAATTCCTCAATGATGTCTCTGTTGGGGAAAATATTTTCAAAATGTTAAATTTTTATTACATTTTAGCATGTTTAACAACGTGGCCAATAAGAGTCTTTATGAGACTCTCATAAAGTGGCAAATTTCATTCAATGCCTTTAATTGTGATTAAGGAGGAAACTTTTTCTTAAATGAATACATTTAGAAGATAGCAGGATGAGGACGTCCAGGTGAGAAAAACATGCTTTGCAACAAAACGCAGATAGTCCTCAACTTATGACCACAACTGAGCCCAAAATTTATGTTGTTAAGTGGGTTTTGCCCCATTTTATGATCTTTCTTGCCACAGTTATTAAATGAAATATTCCAGCGAAGTGAATCTTCATTCCCTATTGACTTTGCTTGTCAGAAGGTCACACAAGCTGATCCCATGACACCAGGACACTACAACCGTCATAAATATGAACCAGTTGCCAAGTTGCTGAATTTTGATCACGTGACCACAGGGATGCTGCAACGGTCGTAAGTATGAAAAACAATCGTAAGTTGCTTCCCCCCCGTGCTGTTGTAACTACTAATGGTCACTAAATGAACTGTTATAAGTTGAGGACTTCCTGTATTCTGAAACATTAGTTTTTATGATGATGTATGTATAATAAATAACTTTAAACTAGATTCATATATAATAAATCACTTTAGTCAAGGATTGAGGCAATTAATTAACCGTCAACCAAACAAACAAGTCAACCATTTTATGAGCATGATGAATGAAAATAAAGATTAACAGTTGCCCTAAAGGTGCTTACCAATTTTCAAGGTTCTTTCGGCTCCAGGCTTGATATTATAGCAGATCCTTTGCAGTTCACAGCGTCCGGTCAGTTTCCGCGCCACAAATTTCAGGCAGCGCCATAAGCATTTGCAATAGAAGTACAGGTATACCTGGACAAGCATTCTGTCAAAAGAATCCTCAAAATGAGAATCCAGGAAAGTATTTTTTTTTTTTTGATCAGCAGAATGATCCTTGGTTGGCAACAACATGTCTGAACTTCACTGAATTTAAGAACAATTTTTTTTTTTTTAGGACATGGCTCTAGTTAAGACTGTTAAAAAAAGTTTGGCACGGTAAACAAAGAAGCACGAACACAAAATAAGCGTTCTTGAGAATTGCTAAGGGCTAAAGCAGTGTTTCTCAACCGTGGCAACTTGGAAGATGTCCGGACTTCAACTCCTAGAATTCCCCAGCCAGCGAATGCTGGCTGGGGAATTCTGGGAGTTGAAGTCCGGACATCTTCAAGTTGCCAAGGTTGAGAAACACTGGGCTAAAGGGTATGAACAAGGTAATGGACACCAATGGCATGGCTTATCACACCCATGACTTAATTTCTGCAGCAATGCAATTGCTCTATATTCGGGATTGCGAACCTGTGGCACTCATGCCAGAGGTGGCAAGCAGAGCCCTCTGTGAGGACACGCACACTGCCGCCACCTGCTTTCCGGCATGCTGACAACCCAAAGACCCGCTAGTTGGAGCGTGCATGTGCACTGGGCAGCTGGTCTCCGGGTTTCCGGCACTCCGGTGCGCACACGCACACATGAACAGGAGCTCTTGGTGCCGGAAAGATTCACCATCATTGCTCTATATCAGTGTTTTTCAACCACTGTGCCGTGGCACACTAGTGTGCCGTGACATAGTGTAAGGTGTGCCGTGGGAAAATTACTTTATATATAGTCAATATAGGCACAGAGTTAAATTTTTTTAACATTTTCTAATGGTGGTGTGCCTCGTGATTATTTTCATGAAAAAAGTGTGCCTTTGCACAAAAAAGGTTGAAAAACACTGCTCTATATTATGGAGGAAAATCCTCAGCACATTCTTTATATTTTAGAGCACAGTGGGCAACTCACGAGCCATATGCCCCTTTTTTAAAAAACAACAACAATCCCTTTTTAAGAACTCTAAAAATAATATTTTTTGCTGAAATGAAGAGCAAAATAAGATTGTTAAATCTTCAAAAGGCGATGAATAAAACCAGCCCGCTAAAAGCTTCTGTCAAAACTTCATCATTATCTCCTCTGATTTTTTTTTCTCCATCAAGCACTCTTATAAAATCATAGAACTGGAAGGGACTTAAAAGGTCATCCAGTCCAACTTCTTGCAGACTGCAGAATTCTCTGTACATGATATGTCTGACCTTGGAAATTTGTAAGTCTTGTGGCCCCTGACCTAGACTACAGAATGACACTACTTCCCAGCTATATTTGCATGGCATGTTTAATTTAACCACTGCCTTTCAAGCTAATTGTTCATATGGTACAATGAATTACGTAGTTAGTGGGCTGTGCAAAACACAGGTAATTGATCTACATTTGCCTACCATGCACCCATATTGGATGTGTTCATACAATATACTAATTCAAAGAGCCTGTTTCTGTAGCCCGGCAACTGCGCCACGGTGTGCCAGAAACCAGGCCACGCAAACAAGCAAAGCCCTATTCGCGCATGTGCGGGATGCAGGCAGCATGTGAAACCACCCCCCTTCAGTCCACGGAAATTCTCTCTCCATGGAACCAGTCCCTGACACCCAAAATGTTTGGTTTGTGTGTGTGTGTGTGTGTGTGTGTTGTAATTATCAATGGTTTGCTTAACTACGGTATAGTGATTAAACCAGAATGAAAGGGGTTCATTAAGCTATAATTACACTATTTGGGTTTGTCAAAATCCTAAACCTCACAAGGGAGTTCAATTTTGGCTCAGTACACTGTATGGGCATTATGGTTTGATTGGGGAAAAGGAGCATTGTGCCTTAATTAAATGACACCCAGGGCATGCGTGACAGGAGATGTATACAGTTAATGCTATTTTAAAAAATGCTGAGTACATAAACGATGGTTTCATACTGATTTTTTTTTCAAACTGGTTAAGACTAATAACTGTGGCTTCAGACACACAGTGCATGTAGCCAATCCTTATCCTCATGCTCTTTTTTGCCCTCTGTGTGCGCGTGCAATGTGTGAATTTAAGATTGGCCGTGGTTCATAGTTTGCAGGTTCAGATGAATTATCGTTTGACAAATGAACATAGTCATCCTCAAGATCTGGGCACCTGGAGATCTGTACATGCAGTTTCTCCATTTGTTAGATCTTTCACCGCATATTGTTTCCACATGCTGTCCTTCATAAGCACTAAGTGGCCTCTGTCATTTAAAGACCTTATGAAGCTAGCTTACACAGGAACTCCATGAACTTTAGAAAATAAGCTTGAGGCAAGGATCCGTCATGTTCTGTTACTGCACTACATTTTGTACAATACGTATGAACTGCACAATCCTAAATACCTTTTCTCACAAGTCTCAGACTTTGTTTATACAACAGATTAGGTTAAAAATAGGGTTGGATCATTTCTGCGCATTGGATGAAGCCAGACAGGGTGGTTAATTTATGAATCAGTGTTTTGGGCATACAGACAATTAGCTAAATTCACTATTGTATGAACAATGTCCTACAGTATTTACTGAGGCTTAATCCCTGGTAAATGTACAAAGGGTTGTAATCTACATAAATTAAAATAATGTGTACACTTTAAAAGGCATGCGCCAACAAGGAATTGGTTTATTCTTCTATCTACCTCCTCTTTTAGCAGAAAAATCTACGTTGCTTAGTTCTTAAGCATGTGATTCTCAGGGGACATATATGTTTTCCGCAATTACCAAGAACACATTCATGTGATAGAATTGATCTGTCTGCTTCTGGTTAAGAAACCTATGTGATCACTGACGCTGTGTTTTTAAAAGAACCTGGTACAAGGATACCATATCCTGTAATTATTATTCCTCAAAATACATATTCCATTGTATACCCAATCACACTTCCTAAGACCATTTTATTTTCAAGCTTAACACTTAACGGACTGGGCTTCTTGGCCTTAGTCAAACTGCAAATTAAACTAAGCAGAATTAGTAGGAAAGACCACATCACAGCTATAACACCAAACTTGATGGTGGAACATATACTGTATTTTTCAGAGTATAAGACGCTCTGGAGTATAAGACCCACCTTAGTTTTTGGGGAGGAAAATAAGAAAAAAAATATTCTGCCTACCAGCACCATGGTATTCATCTGGCTAGCATCCTGTCAGTGTGTGAGAGAGTTGAGGGCTGTTTGGAAACGAACAGTATTTGCTGTGTGAGCAACAAGGTAGGAGACAGCAAGGAGCCAGGGCGTGGCTTGTTCTGTACTAAAGCTGAATGCTGTGCTGATATCTGAAACTAAAACTGAAAGTGAAACTTTCTGCTGAACAACTACATTGGAAAACCTTATTTTGGTATTGTATATTTACTTAATGTGTTATATTATATATAAAGAGAAGTTATTGAATCCTGCTGAATCAGTTACTTGTGTGTGCTTTCTGAATGTGATTGCTGCTGCAAACTCTTGACACGTCCTTGCAGCAAATAACAAACAGCCAGGTCAGCTTCAGCACACTGCAGCCTGATTCAGCATGAACAGTTGATTGGCGGGTGGATCAGCCTCCCAGAATACCCCCAATCAGCTGTTCCAGGCTACATTCGGTGTATAAGACGCACCCAAATTTTCACCCTCTTTTGGGGGGGAAGTGCACCTTATACTCTGAAAAATACGGTAACTATATTACAGTGGGGTACTAGAAAGGAAATGCTATGTCTTAGAAAGGTTAACTACAGGAAGTGAACATTCATTTGATGGGTACCTTTAAATGATACACTACTCCTCCATCTTAAACTTATGATCTTGGAGATCTTCTTTAGGAGCAAAATGGCATTGACTTAAGTACAGTTAAAGCTGTTATCATTTCAATGGTTTATTTATATACAGTATAAATTCTTGCTTGTAGAAATCCTGCAATAAAAGCACACTATGAAATGGATTAGGTTTTTAAGATGGTCTGACTTTCCTAATTTTACCAAGATCACAAGATAATGCTCCTCTCTTTAAAACAAAACAAAACAGGAGTACAATTTTAATGCCAAATAATTATTTTCAGAAAGGGACTCTTACACCATATGTGCAGGGGTAAAATACTACCAGTTTGGACCGTTAGTAAAAATGCTACGGGTTTGCCCAAACTGATAGTAAAAAAAAAATGCTACCAGTTCAGGAGAACCGGTATTTCTGACAATCAGCTGTGACACACGATTTATATTAGCTAGAATCATCGGATTTCCTGCTTTCTAGTTAATCTAAATCGAGTGGCACAGCTGATCGTCGGAAGTACCGCAGGACACCCCCCCCCACTGTTCTACTTACCTTTGCAGGCGCGTTTGGTGACAGGCTCTGCCCACCCACCCAGATGTCATCACGTCATTTTTGACGCTATGCCCATGCGTGGAAGGTCCTGTGCATGCACAGAGGTGGTAGCAAAGGTAAGTTGATTGAACCCCTGCATATGTGTATTTTCGATTTAACTTTTTAGCCATGTCTGACTCTTGGCGATTTTATGCCAAGTGCTCTCCATATTACCCTGTCATGCGCAGATTCTTTCAATAGCTGGATGTTCACATTTGTATCAGATTTGATGTTATCAAGCCAGCATGTTATTTGATTGCCACTTTTTCTTGTTCTGCTAGCCATTCCTGGCATCCAGGGGTGAAATCAAGCAGATTCTGAAGAACTGGTAGCGGAAATTTTGAGTAATCTGGAGAACCGGCAAATGCCACCTCTGGCTGGCCCCGCCCCCATCTATTCTCTGCCTCCCGAGTCCCAGCTGATCTGGAGGGAATGAGGATTTTGCAGTAACCTTCCCATGGAGTGGGGAGGGAATGGAGATTTTGCAGTATTCTTTCCCTGCCACGCGCACCAATCCACGCCCACCAATCCACACCCACAGAACCGGTAGTAAAAAAATTAGAATTTTACCACTGCTGGCATCATTGTCTTCTCCATTGAATGTGAATGCAAGACATGACCAAAGATGGGGAGAGAGCTGTAACCAGCCTAATTTTATCTCTTCTATTAACTACATTTGAATCAGTAAGAGTGATCAGGATTTCCCCCCCATCAATATTGATTTCTTTTTGCCTGCATGCTGTTCCCTAGGAAAATGATAGTTCTCCCTTTTTTTCTTATTGAAGCAAATCCTAGTGGACAACCATTTAAATATGAGCCAGCAGTGTGCAGCAGCTGCCAAAAAAGCCAACACAGTTCTAGGCTGCATAAACAGAGGGATAGAATCAAGATCAGGTGAAGTGTTAATACCACTTTATAATGCCTTGGTAAGGCCACACTTGGAATACTGCATTCAGTTTTGGTCATCATGATGTAGAAAAGATGTGGAGACTCTAGAAAGAGTGCAGAGAAGAGCAACAAAGATGATTAGGGGACTGCAGACTAAAACATATGAGGAATGGTTGCAGGAACTGGGTATGTCTAGGTTAATAGAAAGAAGGACTAGGGGAGACATGATAGCAGTGTTCCAATATTTCAGAGGTTGACACAAAGAAGAGGGAGTCAAACTATTCTCCAAAGCACCCAAGGATAAAACAAGAAGCAATGGGTGGAAACTAATTAAGGAGAGAAGCAACTTAGAATGAGGAGAAATTTCCTGACAGTTAGAACAATTAATCAGTGGAACAGCTTGCCTCCAGAAGTTGTGAATGCCCCAACACTGGAAGTCTTTAAGAAGATGTTGGATAGCCATTTGTCTGAAATGGTATAGGGTTTCCTGCCTAGGCAGAGGGTTGGACCAAGACCTCCAAGGTCCCTTCCAAATCTGCTATTGTATTGTATGGTAAATAAACCTTCAGCCTTACTATTTGATGAACTTTTTGCGCTGTTAGGAGCACGGTGGTTGTTTCTTTGCAACCCACTTATGTTAAAAATGGATTTTACTAAGTATAGATGTAGTTGTGTTGCAGAGTGATGCAGTAGCCTAGTGGTGGAGCTCTCACCTCACAATCAGGAGGCTGTGAGTTCGAGCCTAGGTAGCGGCAGATATTTCTCTCACTGGGCACAATGAGTAAAATATCAGCTGCGAACTCTGCATTGGTGACTGAAAGGGCATCTGGCCAGTAAACATTCAGCTCCATTCAGCTGCCCCGACTCCACCCCGATGCAAGGGATTACAGGGTCATTAAAAGATAAAAAAATATAGTCATATTACAAATAAAGTAATTGCCTCCAGCAGTATCTTAATTTATTAAGGCCCTGAAAAACATTCTCAGAATATGTAAATGGTGAACATGGAAGCATCATGATGCTTCGGAAATGGATCCATTTATCTCAGAGAGATCTCTAGGATACAAGCTTGTCTCTGAGGAATTTTTACCTTTTGTGTATCTATTATGATGTTATTCTGATTGATCCCGATAAAAATATTATCCAGCAATAGATTCTGGATTTTTTCCACCTTCCCTATTTAATTTACATGAAGTCTACCTATAGAAAGAAGCATCTGCTTAGTGTTTAAAGCTCTGAATTGAACGAAGGCATCTGTTATCTCATTACACCAAGGATGGGTAACTGTGGGAATTTTACAACCAGATGGCTCAGGAATTCTGGGAGTTGAAGTCCACAGGTCATAAAGTTGCCATAGTAGCCCACCCCTGCATTACAACCAGCCTTATGGAATACTAACAATAGTTGTTTTTCCACAGTCACCAAAATGCATCATATAAATGCAAGTTTATTGCCCGCTAATAGAACCACACGTGGGCAGAGACTAGAAACAAATGAAGCTACCAAGTAAGAGATTTTATGTGCCTGAACATATGTTCAAGCTTGGAGTACATATTTTATAATACTTAACTGACACATAAGCTCAGAAAAAATATATTAACTTGGATCAATTTAAAGGAAACGACCACCTTCCTCTGTCTTTCACTAAGGCTATTTTCGTTTTCCTTGAATTTTCCCCAATAACAGCTAGATTTTTTCAGATTGAAACAAGACTGGTTTTTCATTTTATCCATCTGTTTAAATAAAAAAGCACCATGGCAACCAAAATTATTACCATAATAAAGCGTTAAAAAAACACTGCAGACTCTGCAGATTGGTCTCACGATTCAGCAACAATTTATTTCTCTAGAATGTGAGTGGAATAAATATCACCAACTACAGGTATTTGCAGCCCCTTGTAAGGAAGGTATAAAATAAGTATACATAAATATAGTAAACAATGGGTTCTATGGATTCTAAGCATAGGCAATCACGAAAGAAAGCACATTTAACAAAAGCAACCGGTTAACTTGGAATGTATTAATTCCACCTATCAATTCTGTGATGAGCTTAAGTGTCACAAATTCCCCATCTAAAATATGAATAGAGTTGACTGATAGAATGGATAGCTGTTTCCCAGTTTTCTCCAGGCATATGAATTAAACTAATCTGTGTCTATATCCTCATAAATCTATGTGTTACCACTCCATCAAAATGGATGTTTTAGGAAACGTTTGCTTCTCACTATAACCTAAAAGTGCTTATTTAATTATTGGGCTTCACCTCTAGATATATCCATAGCATTTCAATTGTCATTCCCTTTTAAAATGCTTCATTAGCTAGAATATGGTTTTCCCCCCCATGTTTCTTACAACAACAAAAGCTCAATTCTCTCCAGAGTAGTCTCTAAAGAACAAATACAACTCCTACACAACCTTAAGACTAAATTCTATTTAAAGCTTTTTGGCACCTGATTATGAGGTAAAGAAAAACTACTGGCTCCTGTATTTTGATTTCCTTCCCTTTTTAGGCAGTTCTGTTCTTCTCTGGCTGCTTTTTAAAAATAAATTAAGAGGCCTGATAGAATAGCTCTGATTTGTAGTTAAATAGCTCTTTCGTTGGCAACAGGACCATGGAGAGTACCAGGGAGACTGATCTGCAAAGATTAACTCGCCGGGTTTGTTTTGCAAGCAACTCTTAAGAGTTGTTGTTAACACTCTAGAGACAAGGGAAGTATTTTCTTCTGATGATAGATTGGGGTGACCAACTCAAATAGCCACCTCATGCCTTAGGATATATAGCAAATGTATAGCCTTCATTTCCAGCAGTTGGCCATTCTCATATATATCAAATCCAGGATTTATTTCCCTTGCATGGCTTGGATTTTGCTAAAAAATACTGAGTTTTCATGAACTTTTGGTATCAATAGCAATGGAGTTGGTAGTATAATAAGGAGAAAGAGCTTGATTCTAACATCAGCACACTGCAGATTCAAGAGCCAGGGTTCTTATGTGCAGTTCTTACACTACTAATGCTAACGCTAACTCAATGGGGGAGGAAAATATTCCCCATCCAAGTTCACCCAAAAAAACCTCCCATTCCAGAATAAAGAATAATTGCAACCCTGTTGACATGTAAAACAGGATTCTCACTATGCTGAATCCTCTCCACACCAACTGTGACCTGCAGAAGGTGGTGTGGCTCTGAGGCACCACAAGATTTTTATCCCAACACAGCTTACTACTTTGCTTTTATCATTTAGGTCACAGCATCAAAGGAGAAGATTATGTATGAGCAGATCATTTCAACATGCCAGTACAAAATATTCTTGCTTTGAGACACCTGGGAAGAATGCATCACAGAGGGGAATGTTCAAAAAAGGGACATTATATAAGTTATTATTATAGGAATAATTCATACGGACCTTATTTACAGTAATGTCTATGCAAGCCATCCTCAATTTACCAACACTTTATATCTATTGCTTAGCAGATGGTTATTAAGTGAGATTTTTTTTGCCATGATCATTACATGAATTATCAGAGTTGTTAACTAAATGTCACTAAGGGAATCTGACTTCCACTATTGAGTTTGCTTGTTAAAAGTCACCTGGAAAGGTTCCAAATAGAGATAGTAGGATCCTGGGATCCTATAACTATCATAAATATATCCTGGTTGCCAAGTGCCCAAATTTTAATCATTTGACTGTGGGGACGTGGCAGTATGAGGACTCGTCATAAGTCACTTTATGGGTGAGATGGGCAGCATACTGATTTAATAAAGAAATATTTTCACAAATGAAAGCAAATAAATAGTTTTTTCAGTACCATCGTCACTTTGAAGAGTAACTAAATGAATAATAAGATGAGTATATTAAAGGTTCCCTCACATATATGTGCTAGTCGTTCCTAACTCTAGGGGGCAGTGCTCATCTCCGTTTCAAAGCCGAAAAGCCAGCACTGTCCAAAGACATCTCCATGATCATGCGGCCAGCATGACTAAATGCCAAAGGCGCACGGAACACTGTTACCTTCCCACCAAAGGTGTTTCCTATATTTTCTACTTGCATTTTTACATGCTTTTGAACTACTAGGTTGGCAGAAGCTGGGACAAGTAATGGGAGCTCACTCCGTTACGTGGCTCAAGAGATTCAAACTGATGACCTGCTGACTTTTCTGATGGACAAGCTCAGTGTCTTAACCACTGAGCCCATTTGAGTATATTAGAGGTGGTTAAAAGACCACTGAACTGACATTGGGAGACTGACAATAATTTTGTCCTTTTTAGCAATAGCAATGCGAGTTCTTGCTGAAATGAAGGTCAGAGTTACCAGAAATGGGCTTGTTTTAAAAAGCAACAAGAACAACCTCTGAGTTATGGCACAAAATGTAAATTCCTCAGCTCTAAAATGTCCAGTAATAACAATATGTCTTTTCTATCTTGCCCTGGTCACTGAGTTTTTGCATTCTAGTAAGAATAACCTCAACAACCCAAATTACATCTGATGCTCGTATTCTTCCCAGCAATTTGAATAGTATCTTTCCTCCAGCTTTATCAAAATTACAATAGCACCAAAAAGACCCATAAGAAAACAAAAAGAAAACCCTACTTCACCAGAAGCATAAAGTGAGATTCAAGCTCAAAAAAAATTGTATCACAGTATTTCCATTAGTCTAAGAAGTGCAAGCTGCTTCTTTTTTTCCTTTCTTTCCTTTTTTTGAGCTTGAACAGAGTATTTTGTTATTAATATTGCTTTTCCAAATATTCATGCTTTAAAGGTAAAGGTTCTCCTCGCACATATGTGCTAGTTGTTCCTGACTCTAGGGGGCGGTGCTAATCTCTGTTTCAAAGCCGAAGAGCCAGCGCTATCTGAAGACGTCTCTGTGGTCATGTGGCTGGCATGACTAAATGCCGAAGGTGCGTGAAACGCTGTTACCTTCCCACCAAAGGTGGTTCCTATTTTTCTACTTGCATTTTTACATGCTTTTAAACTGCTAGGTTGGCAGAAGTTGGGACAGGTAATGGGAGCTCATTCCGTTACGCAGCACTAGGGATTCGAACCACTGAACTGCCGACCTTTCTGATCAACAAGCTCAACGTCTTAGCCACTATGTCCCATATGACATTCTTTAGGAATGTCTTAAACTGAGAAATTACATCCTAGGAACTCTGCAAGTCCACAAACATAGCAAATTACTGTAAACGGAGTGGTTATTTTCAATTAACATCTTAAATCAGTGATATGTGCAAATTGTTTATATACAAGAGAGACAGAAAAAGATTTTACTGTCATCAATGACCAGCATTATTTTTAAAGACAACTCAAGCTTCAGAATTATACAATCCAACAGGTGCAGAGACACAAAACTTTCAGAAAAATTGAATTGTGACACCTAAATATTTCAATTACTTTATTCCTACATAATGGTACACACCTTTTTCCATTGTTTTTTGTTGCTTTCATAATTGTATATTATAATACAATGCAATTTGTATAGTGCAACTTTAATTGTAAACTGCTTGGACGTGTGCCTTTATGGGAAATGGTATAAAATATACCATGCCTTAAAAAAAATAAAACTAGAGAAATCTTGGAGATTTGGAAATCATATAATCAACATGCTAATATCACATAATCACATTTTGCTGCATGCAAAATTCTAAGTAAAAGATACTTGAAATTTCCAGAAATTTTGCCTAAGGAGTAAGACACAATCAGTGCCTTAATTTGATATATTTGCTTTTAATAACTGATTAGAGTTTAAAGTAAACAGTAAATTTAGAAATAAGAGCAATGCTTCTTGAGTTAATCATGATGTCAATCTAATGCTATCTCTGAAGACAGTCATAACTACTAAATCTATGAACATTTTCATTACTTCTAGCAGCATTAAGTAATTTCTCCTCTTCTGGTTCAGTCTTAAACTCTTCCCGAGCCCCTCAATCTTTGTTTCTCAATGTTCAAGTTATTAAACCTCAAGGCTGCAAAGTTCCTATTGGAAAAAAAAACCAATGCTTATAAGGAACTAGCTGAAAATCTGGCATTGCCCGGGTATTTATTTGGATTGGATTTTCCCCCTTATTAGAGGGAGCCCCCTTGTAGAGTACTATGAAGCAGTTACCATAGCAACTCCACTGCACTGTACAGTAGAAGCCATTTTATGGCAGTACAGTAGAAGCCATTTTAAGGCACAACAGGCTGTATCTTAACAAAACACACAATGTGTTAGGGGTTAGGGTTAGGTTTACCCCCACAGTAGATAATGAAACATAGCCAAGCTCACATAGCAGTTAAAATCCCCATTCAGTCATGACATTCATTGGATGACTGCAACTCTCAAGAGAGAATTGTTTTGAGAATAAAATCAGCAAGTACAGGTAGTCCTCACCTTATTTTTTTTTAAAAAATATATTTTATTCATTTTTCACATTCCATTTGCAATCACTTATATACAGGGTATTTACTATAAGAAAAGAAAAAAAAAAGGAGATAAAACGAACAAAAAAAAGGAAACACAACTCATCATTCACAACCCCACCTAACCCTTCCATCCTCCATACACCCCATCTACCCCCTCCAACTTTCCTTTCTCCCTCTAACACTCCCCTCCTACTTCCCTTTCCCCTCAAGCCTTCCTTCTCCCCTTATTCCCCACACACCCTCCTTACATTCCCCTTACTCCTTCCTTACTCCTCCCTCTTCTTTCCCTCTACCTCCCTCCTTGGTGTATGCCTTTATTCGAGTGTTGTTTGATCTGATAAAAGTAAAATGAGCCAAGGAAAAAAAAAAAAAGAAAAAAAAGAACCACCGTATATAAATACATTCTTGTTCTTATTAAAACTATGTTAACACCCCCCACCCCACCCCCACAAATCCCCATCCCTAATCCTCCCGACTTCCCAGGGCCCACACCTGGCACTACCTTCTGTCTAAAATATCTTGTATACATAT
This sequence comes from Thamnophis elegans, assembly GCF_009769535.1. Classification (NCBI taxonomy): domain Eukaryota; kingdom Metazoa; phylum Chordata; class Lepidosauria; order Squamata; family Natricidae; genus Thamnophis; species Thamnophis elegans. The sequence continues at coordinate 18,240,747 of NC_045546.1, read as the reverse complement.
GGATTAAAAAAATAAAAGTAATATGTCAAAAGAAAGAAAAACAAAAAAAAAGAAGAGAGAAAAGAAAAGAGAAAAGAAAAAAAGAAAAAAAAAAGAAACCACTCTTTGTGTTGATCTCAGCCCCCCATCTTTATCTATGCTTAAATAGTATAAATCATTCTATCTATATTTTATTCTCGTCTCTTACTTCTTTGCTATTTACCCCAACCTTCTGTAGACTCTCCCGTTCCTCTTCCTAAACCTTATGATCCCTTCCGATAAAATTTAAGCAACGTGGTTCATGCCACATATTCAAATTACTTTGCAGAAGAGTAATCAAGCTTTCCCTTCTAGTAAAATTTAAACAGCGTAAATGATCTTTCTTAACCTCCTTTTCAAACAGTAATTCAAAATAATCTAGCCAAACTTCCCCTTCTTGGTAAAGTTAAGCAGCGTAGATCAAATATTACTTTACACAGAAATCAACTTCTATCTTAAGATAATTCCAACCGACTTTCTCTTCTAATAGGATTTAAATAACGTAGTTCATTCCACATGCATTTTACCCTCATCCCTTACTTGTCTGATATTTACCACTATCAAATTTATGCTAACATTTGTTTAGAATCTAACTCAAAGCAATTTCAACCAACTTTCCCTTCTAATAAAAGTTAAATAGCATGGATCATTCCACATATTCAAATAATACTTTCAGCAAGAGTCAGTTAACCTTCTGTTTTAAAATAGTCCCTTCTAACAAAGTTTAAACAACATAAATCATTCCGCATTCTTTTTACACCTATCTTAAGATAATCCCAACCGGCTTTCTGTTCTAATAAGCTTTAAACAACGTAAATCATTCCACATATATTTTACCCTCATCCCTTGCTTGTCTAATGTTTACCACTATCAAATTTATGCTAACGTTAATTTAAAATCTAGCTCAAAGTAGTTTCACCCAGCTTTCCCTTCTGATAAGAATTAGTCCGCTTTTTCTACCGGAGAGAGGTCTCAAACCCCCATTCAGTCCTTAACTTTGGCGAATATTTTGAAATGTCTAAATTCTCGATCTCCGTTTTTCTGCTTCTCCAAGGGAGGAAAGGCTACCCCCTCCATCTTGCAGCCACATGGCCTGCCGCTTGCCTTCTCCTTCCGCTTGTCTCTCCTCTCTTCCAAGTGAGTCAGGAAGTCCCGCCTTCAAAGTCCTACAGTAGAAATCTTGAGCCTCCGAAACAGAGTTAAGACGAAATCTTTGATTCTTAAATGTAACCGTGATGCCGGCAGGGGCCTCCCATCTGTATCGAATCTGTTGACTCCTAAGCTCTTTAGTTAAAAAGGTGTAGTCCCTTCTTGCTTTCAACATCTGGAAAGGTATATCTTTGAAGATAATCAGGTCCTGGTCATCAACTCGGAGACTGTTGTTATGAAACTTTTGCACAATCGCGTTTCTAGATTCTTTTGTAGAGAAATGTATAATTATGTCCCTCGGGAGCTGTCGCTGTTCCGCTATCAATGAGTTCTGGCGATAGATTTTCCGAATCTGCCAATCAAAATTAAGTCCCGGGCTTCCCACCGCATGGCTGAAGGCTTCAGCAAAGGTCTGTTTCAGATTCTCTTGCTCCTTTTCACGGAATCCTCTGACTCTTATTGCAAATGCCTTCCTATTAAAATTTATCATCATAAGCTGTTGTTCAGTGTCTCTAATTTTTTGTTGTAAAATTTGAATATTGGTAGTCAAATTAAAATTAGCCTTCTCCAAACTTTCCAGTTTGTTCTCTATTTCAGCAGAATAATCTGACAGGGCAGACACGGCTGCAAACGTGTTCGCCTTCATTTGATTAACTTTAGACTTTAAATCATCATATAGTTCCAATACAAATTCCTTAATTTCTTGTTTAAAATCATTAAACATTTTAAAGAAATATTCCTGTGTTAAAAGTTCTCCAGTAGAAGGCATAGGAGACAAAGGCTGTGGTTCCAGTAAAAATTCTTTAAATTCTTTAGACACATTTGTAGCAAGGCGCTTCTTTGACCTGGGTGCCATAATAAATACACAAGTAAGCAGCGCTTTGCTCCCCTCTGTTTCCAAAGAAGAAGAGTTTATTTTGTTAAGGAGCGGTCTGCAGGAAGGTAAAACCGGCTAAGTATATCCACTATCAATCATCCACGGGGAGAAATCGCCATTTTGAAATCCATTTAGACAAAGAAGTCTCTAAGACAAATGGTGCTGGTATTTAAGATAGTAATAAAAACATAAATCTCACAGGGGTGGGACCCGCCCGTATCAATTCTAGCTTGAAAAAAACTTTGTTTTGTCCTGGGGGGGGCTAGCCTGTCTGGGGCTGCCAAAAAAAAAGGCAGCTGAGAAGAACTGGCTGGAGATAAAAGCTCCGCTCCGGCTGGATCTAATCTCTATCCACAGCCAAAAAAAGAAAAAGGCTGTGGCTTACGAATAGACCCTAGCCTACAGAGCTACTCCCTGCCCCTTTCTTAGCCAAAAAGGGGTGCTATCTATGATCTTATTTAGATATACAGACCAGATCTCTGAGGAGCTCGGTGGAGCCCTCCTCGGCAACAGGCCACGCCCCCAGGAAGTCCAGGTAGTCCTCACCTTATGACCACAATTGGAAACAGAATTTCTATTGCTAAGCAATGCAATTGTTAAGTGAGTCTTACAACCGTTGTTTTGCCATAGTAGTTTAGTGAATCACTGCTGCTGCTTTGTGAAACACATGGTTATTAAGTGAATCTGACCCCATTGACTTTGCTTGTTGGAAGACGGATGGGAAGGTCACAAATAGTGATCACATGACTCTGGGATATGGCAACCTTCGTAAATATACGGTGGTTGCCAGTGGGGTATTCAGTGGCGACCTGCAGGTGGGCCCATGAGCCCACCCCATTCCAGTGTTATGCTGTCCTATTTAGCCATGTTTTCTAAGCCACATGCATGTGTGCATGTGGCTTAGAAAAGGAGCCAAGGTGGCGCAGTGGTTAAATGCAGCACTGCAGGCTACTGCTAGATCAGCAGGTCAGCGGTTCAAATCTCACCGGCTCAGGGTTGACTCAGCCTTCCATCCTTCCGAGGTGGGTAAAATGAGGACCCAGATTGTTGGGGGCAATATGCTGACTCTCTGTAAACCGCTTAGAGAGGCCTGAAAGGCCTATGAAGCGGTATATAAGTCTACTGCTATTGCTATTGCTATAAGTCTACTGCTATATTGCACGCATGAGTGTGGAAGGCCGCATGCATGTGCAGAAAGTGCACATGTGATCAAAGCAAGTGTGTGTGCGTGTGTACACTCATATTTTCGGTGTACAGCAAACCAGTGGTAAAATTATGTGAAACCCACCTCTGGTGGTTGCCAAGCACCCAAATTTTCATTATGTGATTGTGCCAATGCTGTGATAGTTATAAGTATGAGGATCAGTCATAAGTCACTTTCTCAGTGCTGTTGTAACTTTTAATGGTCACTAAATGAATCTTTGCAATTGAAGACGACCTGTACTGTATGTTGCCTTACACGCTTCACAGAAATGTTGGATGAAAATATAATGAGTACATAAATGAACAAGTAATGAATAAACTAGGGTTGATTATGTAATTTGCTCAACAGCAAACAATTATATAATCCAGCTTTTCTTGAGCAAACTGATTTCCTTGATGGAATATTTTAGAGCAGTCTCAAACCCATCTCAGCTGGAACTTGTCTTAATCAAGGGCTTTCTATTAAACAAAGGAAAGTTACCTGAGGAAGTGCTTCATGATGGCGATTTTATTTTTCAGTTATAGCAATGATCTTCAGTTAGGGCTCAGGCAAGCAGCTTCTCCAGAAGTAATTGATGCTGTGAAGAGAAAGTGAACATATTTGATCAGCGAAAAATAAACAGTGTCCAAACACAGCTGAATCTTCTTTTCAAACATCATCCTACTACTGAAGATCAAAATGTTTTTACAGAAAATATTTACCTAGAAATTGAGGTACACTACATTAAATGAAGTTCAGTGTCAGATACACGAAGAACCTAACAATTTTGGCTGGCCTTTGAGTCAACTTTGACTCCTGGCAAATAACTGCCCACATAAGTCCCTGAAGTTTTTTTCGGCAAGATTTTTGGAAGTGGTTTGCCACTGCCTTCTTCCTAGAGCTGAGAGAGAGTAACTTGTCCAAGGATACTCAGGTGGCTTTATGCCTAAGGCGGGACTAAATCAGAAGTGGTATTCATCCAGTTATGACTGGTTCTGGAGAACCAGTAGTGGAAAGTCTGAGTAGTTTGGAGAACCGGCAAATAGGCTGGCCCCGCCCCTGCTGCCTCCCCGCCAATCTTCTTTTGTTGCCATGAACAGGAGAACGGAGCTGGAAAGCAGGTTAGTGGGGTGGGGAGGGAATGGGGATTTTGCAGTTACCTTCCCCCAGGAGTGGAGAGGTAATGGGGATTTTGCAGTATCCTTCCTCTGCCACGCCCACAAAGCCACACCACACCCACAAAGCCACACCTACAATACAATACAATAGCAGAGTTGGAAGGGATCTTGGAGGTCTTCCTGTCCAACCCTCTGCCTAGGCAGGAAACTCTATACCGTTTCAGACAAATGGCTCTCCATCATCCAACATCAGAACCATTAGTAAAACAATTTAAATCCTACCACTGGTCTAAATCTGAGAGTCTCAGCCAATCTCATTGTACATATGTTGTGCATTGCCAATAAAGGTTTGAATTTGAATTTTTTGAAAGTCTCCTGGTTTCTAGCCTGTTCCCAGAATCTTTCACTACTGGCTGGACTGATTTACACCATCAGGAGTAGCTGGCCACACATTATTAACCCCTAATGATAAATAGCTGTCAGCTAGGATAACTAAATGGAAGCTCCCTAATTTGATCCAGTCCACTTCATGAAAAAGAAATAATGGAAGTTCCTCAATTTTAAGTGTAACTTGTGAACTTTCTTCCCAGAAACATTTAGCTAACCTAGCCCGAAACATAATTACTGTTATATGACCTTACTATTAATCTCACTATTGTTGCTCTTCCCAATGACTTAGTGTCCTTCAGATATTATAATGACCAGAACTGGATCTAATATTCTAGATTCAACTCTGAGCAGTGTAACATAGAAAACATTATCATTTCCCACAATCTTGACACTACATTTCTGTTGATGCTGCATCAACAGAAAAAAATACATGCAAAATTGCATTAGCAGTTGCTATTGCTGTCTTATGCTTAATCCCTGGCCCACCATCACTAGAACCCTGATGGCGAACCTACGGTACCTGTGCCACAGGTGACATGTGGAGCAGTTTGTTAGGCACGCGAGGTGTTGCCCTGTCAGCTCCAGCACGCATGTGTGTGCTGTCTAGCTGACTCCGGCCTTCTTTTTCGCCCTCGCGCTGCCCCTGCTTTTGGCACATGATGGGGAAAAGGTTAGCCTTCACTGCACTAGAGCCTTCTCACAATTGCTCTTGAGCCAGGTACCTATTAGAGCCTATTAGTACCTATTAAAGCTGCGCAGTACTTCAGGCTAATTCCGCTGACTGAAGTTCAATCCTGACTGGCTCAAGGTTGATTCCATTCTTCTGAGGTTACTAAAATGTGGACTCAGATTGTTTTTTTTTTAATATTTTTTTTTATTTTCAAAACAAACATACAAATCCTCCTTCTTTACATACTGTAGAAAGTGTATCAGTTGGTTACAAAAGGCTTTTGTGCATCTCTTCCACCGTCATCAAATATAATTCATATTAACTCTAATATCTTAACTCAGATATTTATTATATTACCATCATCATATCTCCACTTTTATTTGCCTGTGATTATTTAAACGTCCTTCATCATAAAATATACCAAGATTTAATACATAACCACATACTGGCATTTCATTTACTTATTTATAAACTCCTCCATTAACATTAAATCCTCATATCCTATTCTAGCTAAACATCCATAATATTTAATACCAAAATTTTCTAATCCTCCCTTCCAAATCCCTGTTTGCAATTTACATCCAATTCCCTTATATCATACACATACATACATACATACATACATATACACATTATTATCATTATCCTTTCTTTATTTAGCTATATCCTATATCATAACATTTTCTCCCTAAGACCCAGATTGTTGAGGGCAATATGCTGACTCTGTAAACTGATTAGGGAGCACTGTAAAGCACTATGAAGCAATATATAAGCCTAAGTGCTATCACTGGAGCTATCCTATACCTGTGCATCTGGTTTTTGGTACCTAAGTGCATAATCCCATAGTTTAAAAATTACTTAAGAAGGTGATCTATAACTTCTACACACGTACAAATAAATGACATGGTCCAAGCCACAGATCTTTCATTTCTTATTCATGACAGAACAGCATCTCCTTCAGGCTTTTCTCTTATTCTATACATGTAGTCCTTGACTTATGATGTGTCATTTAGTGACTGTTCGAAGTTACAATTGTCCCCGTCCTCCCAATTATTTACAACTCGGCTTTTAAGTTCTCCTGCTGTTGCCTCCCCCCCCCCCCCCCGTGGTCACTTGATTGCATTTTGGATGCTTGCCAACCAGCCTGCATTTCTAGGTGTTTGCGGTGCCCCTCGATCACTAGACCACAATTTTCAATGGTTTTGCAAGAAACCAGCACTTTCTTCTGGTTCTGGCAAAAATTAGCCCACGGCAAACAATGGGTTTTGCTTAATGGCCACAAAGTTTACTTAATAACTGTCATGAAAAATACTGTAAAATCAGGTCGGGTCATGTGTGGTCACCCTCTTTACAACTATCGGAGAAACATATTTGTCAGTCTCAATGATGGTCATAGGGACTACCGTATCCTTTGGCCTATAAGACGCACCGGAGTATAAGACGCACCATGATTTTGAAGAGGTAAATTTTAAAAAAAAGTTTTTGCACTCTGCAGGCCTCCCAAACTCTCTGCATGCCTCGCTTTTTGCAAAAAAAAAAAAAAAAAGCGAGAGGGAATGCAAAAGCTTTGGGAGGCTTGTAGAGTGCTCCTGGGGGTGGGGGGGTGGGCAAAAATGCCCAATTTCTTGCTCATTTTTGCCCTCACCAGCCTCCATGAGCACTTTGCAAGCCTCCCAAACCCTCTGCATGTCTATTTTTGCAAAGGAGGCGGGGTTTCGGTAGATCAAAAATGCTGTATTCAGTGTATAAGATGCAGCAGATTTTCACCCTTTCTTGGGGGAAAAAGTGTGTCTTATTCTCTGAAAAAATACGGTACCTCTACATGCTGCTCACAAAGATCCTGTTCTAAAAAGAATGTCACAGTACTAAATGTAAAACTGGATTCAGGCGAGTGTGACTTGCTGTGCAAATATTATTTAAGTAAGGCATTGAAAATCAAGTTCTAATCTATGCAGCGTTAATCTATTCTTTCTTTTAGAATCAGAGACAAGCAGAGATACTTTCTCCTCAGGTACAGTTTTATTTCAAGCAACCAAGAGGCCAGCTTTTATCTTGGCACAATTCCAAATCCACTAGACTGCATTTCTGTCTCTATCAAACACCTCCATGTGCTTTCTCCTTATTACAATGCTGCAACTGAAAACATTTGAATGGGATAACTCATACTCTGTAGATACATTTTAAACATCAATGCAGGAAGGGAAATATTCGGGCTCAGTGCTCAGTGCTAAGGACCCCATGTCATGAGCTGAAACTCCCATTCATTTTAAGATTGTACAAACCGAATATAACCCATAGCTCAATGACACATCTCATTTCAGAGTGTTTTTAAAGGACTCAGTACTCCTAGGGAAATCACACAATCAGACTGGGCAATCTAACGAAGTGGGAGATCAAAGGAAATTCTTTGTTCCACCTACCCATTTCTTTTCCTTTCGTATTTTTTTTCTGGAACATCTGTGAATGTATCTATTATAATGTCACCTGCTAAAAGCAAGCATTCAAAAGACACGTTCCTCTTGGCAAGTGGCCATTTGAAAACTAAGTGCCGCATCGGCAATTTTGAGGACCCCAAGGGTGGCCCATTAATAACCCCACTTCTCTGAGAACTGCACTGGCTGCCAGTTTGCTTCTGGGTGCAATTCAAAGTGTTGGTAATTACCTTTAAGGTCCTTCATGCAAGGATGAAATTCAGCAGGTTCTGGAGAACCGGTAGAGGAAATTATGAGTAGTTCGGAGAACCGGCAGTGGAAATTTTGAGTAGTGGCAAATGCCACCTCTGCTGGTCCCAGAGTGGGGTGGGAATGGAGATTTTGCAGTATCCTTCCCCTGCCATGCCCACCAAACCACACCCACCAAGCCATGCCCACAGAACCGGTAGTAAAAAAATTGAATTTCGCCACTGCCTTCATGGCCTGCATCCAGGGACTTGAGGGACCATCTCATTCTACTGGGATTGGCCTGCCCTACTAGTCCTTCTCCCTTCTCACACAGACGTATAGCAAGAGTTCTACAAGTGTTTATTCAACCCCCACAAATAGGTCCTCAGAAAGCACCCCTGCTGCACAGGTTCGGATTCTAGCACAGTAAAAAATCACTGAGTAACCGAGTCCAATGGGCACACATAAAGTCCAGGAAAGCAGTCTATGAGGCATGGAACTGAGTGTTCTGACCAAGGCTTCCCAAGAGCATGAAGCAAACTCCTTGTCCCAACAAAAATCCCTTTTATTAATTTACTGTGAATTCTGCTCATTCACCTCCAGCAAATTCTTTCAAAGGAGGATTTACAGTTACAGACCTTCTCTGGCTTAGAGAACTGACAGGCCGATATCTGCAAAACTTGGCAAGGAGTCTCGGAGAGTCATGAACCAATTAAGCAAACTAATTGTCTCCTGCAAACTCCACTCCCCTTTCACTCCTCTTTTATTTCCTCTGGGAGGGGCCATTCATTGTTACAACGGCACAGGAAAAAGTGACTTACCACCATTTTTCACACTTATGAGCATTGCAGCAGTCCCATGGTGGGGTGATGGGACTGCTGCAATGCTCATAAGTGTGAAATTCTTATGTGATCAAAAATTCAGACACTTGGCAAGTGACTCATATTTATGACAGTTGCAGTGGCCTGGGGTCACATGATGACCTTTGGTGACCTTCTGACAAGCAAAGCCAATGGAGAAACAAGATTCACTTAACAACCGGGTTGCTAATTTAACAATTGCAGGGATTCACTTAAGAAATGTGGCAAGAAAAGTCATAAAATGGGACAAACTCTCTTAATAAGTGTTTCACTTAGCAACATAAATTTTGGGCTCAATTGTGGTCATAACTCGAGGATTACCTGCATTATTCTACTATTTTCTTTAAGAAATGTAGCTACTATGATTTAAAGGTAAAGGTTCCCCTCCCATATGTGCTAGTTGTTCCCGACTCTAGGGGGCAGTGCTCATCTCCATTTCAAAGCCGAAGAGCCAGCGCTATCCAAAGATGTGTCTATGGTCATGTGGCTGGCATGACTAAATGTCAAAGGCCTTCTCACCAAAGGTGGTTCCTATTTTTCTACTCGTATTTTATGTGCTTTCGAACTGCTAGGTTGGCAGAAGCTGGGACAAGTAAAGGGAGCTCACTCTGTTATGCGGCGCTAGGGATTCAAACTGCCGAATTACTGACCTTTCTGATCGACAAGCTCAGCGTCTTAGCCACTGAGACACCACATCCCTTTAAGAAATATAGCTACAAGCCAATACTTTGTTTGACAATGCCCCTTTCCACTGCCCCCACCAAAAGGGACAAAGGAATTAGTGGAAGGGAGTAAGCATGCTAGCTGAAATACAGCATTTTTATTCATCACTATATTCTTTTTATTCATACCAATAATGCCCTTCTGTTTATTTCAGGGAGGTGGTTTGTCCTAGTTCTAGAACGTAAATCGGGAGGAGGAAGGAAAGCAACAAGAAATCATTCCATTCAAAATCATTCCACCTCTCTCAAAGACCTCGATTTTGCATTCAGTTGTGTTACTTCAGTTTGAGATGTACAATCTAACAGCAGCCCTTGACACACATAGATAAGAGTAAGCAATGCTATTTGGAAAGGCCACTAAAATTCCATATTTAGCCAAAAGCAGGAACAATGCCATATATCTGCCCAACTTTTAGACGAGGCCCTGAAGATGCTACCAATTGCCAGCTGGAGCAAGGCAAATAATAGTGCTCTCCTATAAGCAGAAGGTTTTTGAAAAAGTGACAAAGAGGGGAAAAAAATCCAGCCAACTTATGTAGCAACCCATTAGCATTTTGCAGCTAGAATGCAGCTTGGCTGTCTAATCCTATTGTATCTGTCAGCCAACTCCCCAGGCACAAGGAGTAAAGAAAAGGTACCTTGTCATTCAGCAGACTTTATAATTCAAATAAACATACTTCTCTGGATCTTCTGGTGCAGCATTATTTACTGCAGGCTCTGGTTTGTAAAAACTAGACAGATTTAGATGTAAATCTGTAATTGTAGTTCAATTAAAAAAGGGGGAAAAAAGATTTTTTTCTGTGAATATATATTTCCATGCATTTCGAAGAAGCTTTAACAATCTTGTGTCTTTCTTTAATAAATAGCACTGAACAATAAAAAAAAACCCCATATGGATTATTTTTTGGAAGGACACAGTAGTTTCAATGACCCTAAGAGCGATATTATATGGAATGTAAGTTCCTAAGGGGTTCGTCTTTGTTGGTGGGATCCGTTGTTAGCTCTCTGAGAATTGTTGAGGGCACTTGGGAGCTTTATCTGTATCGTCAGTGCCACCTGAATTAGAGTGAAAATGGATATGGGATTTTCCTGAGATTACTGAAAGGACTGAGTTGTAGGCAGGGGATAGGTAGTGTTGTATTCCTCCCCTCTGTTGTTCAGTTTTAATATAGATGGCGTCTTGGACCCACTTTCAAATCAGCGGTTCTCTCTCTCCAAAATGTGGACTTTGCTGTCTTCAAGAGTTACCTTTGTCTTTCTACAGGGGAATTATTGAGTCTGTCATCTGCACCTCCATAACTGTCTGGTTTGGTTCTGCAACCCAACAAGACAGACACAGACTTCGGAGGATAATCAGAACTGCAGAAAAAACAATTGCAACCACCTGCCTTTCATTGAGGACCTGTATACTGCACGAATTAAAAAGAGGGCTGTGAAAATATTTACAGACCCCTCGCATCCTGGGCATAAATGGTTTCAACTCCTATCCTCAATACGACGCTGTAGGGCACTGCACACCAGAACAACTAGATACAAGAACATTTTTTTCCAAAATGCCGTCACTCTGCTAAACAAATAATTCCCTCAACACTATTTACTAAGTCTGCATTACTATTACTGTTAATCTTTTCATTGTTCCTATCACCCATATCCTCCCACCTATGACTGTATGACTGTAACTTTGTTGCTTATATCCTTACGATTTATATTGATTGTTTCCTAGTATGATTTGGTCACTTATTTGTACCCTCTATCCAACATTAAGTGTTGTAACTTATGATTCATGACGAATGTATCTTTTCTTTTATGTACACTGAGAGCATATGCACCAAAGACAAATTCCTTGTGTATCCAATAAAGAATTCTATATTCTATTCTACTTCAGATGCAGATGGATTACTGAAACTTGTCCTGATGGCTTTGATCTCTTGTGTCACAAGGGGAAGGGCAAAGCTACCACAATGGAACTGTGGACAAGTGACCCTCCGTAGACTTTGGACAAGCCAACTCACTTAGGACAACAAACTTCAAACTTAAATCCAGAAAAAGGGAATAGTAAACTGCTTGTTTCTCATTTAGTTATGCCACAGAGAAGCCTTCCTTAATTTGACATCTTCTAGGGAAAAACAAATTGCTTTGACAAATATTGATTTGGCAAGAAACCAAGTAGTGGTCTCATCTTACAGGTAAATGGATGCATGTGTGTTTGGATGTATAGTTTTCATTCACCCCTAGAACTAGAATGAAAATGTATGATCCATCATGGCATCAAACTCTTCCACCTTCTTCTTTGAATTTTTTGAAAAGGAAATTTAGCAGCTCATAAAGAGCTACAGCAAAATGTATAATTTTTCACAAGATGGAAAAAATTATTCTCGTTCTTAACAACTCTTGCTTTGCTTTCTTTCTCATGGGGAGATAAATTCTCCTTTGAGTGGATCTCAGATTTGGTATTGTCATAACTTAGATGGAGGCTGCTTCCATTCAATCTCACTGGAGCTTTTGTTACACACCAACTTCTCCACTTAAGTTTGGGGATGCCACACCATCAGCACAACCGAAACACATCAAACAGAACACGATAACGTTGGATACTTCCTTGCTTAACTATTGCTTCTCTAAGGAACATATGCAGCAACTGTGGCTAAGGTGAGCTTTGCACAAATTTGTCTGATGTACCCAATGGAGTCCTTTCCTAGACCGAGAGGCCTTGCTCACATTCACTTATGCCTTGGTCACCATCCAATTGGATAACTGCAACGCACTCTATATGTCCTTGAAGACTACATAAAAACTTCAACTGGTCTAGAATACAACAGAGAACACAGTAATGGGGGGTGCTAGGTATGCTCATGTAATACTTCTAACTGCACTGGATTCCGGTTTCATTTCGGATGCAATTCAAGGTGCAGATCATCACCCAATAGGACACAAGGATACCCACAGGGCTGCCTTTCCCTAAGGACATCTACCCGTTCTTCCAGATCAGATAGGGTGAGCACACTCCTAATCTCTTTGTTCTGACCTAGGCTTCCCCAAAAAGCACAAAGCAGATTCCAAAACCCCTTTTATGAAACGAATGTGAATTCCTCTCATTCACATTCAGCAAAGGATTGGTAAACAGTCTTTCAAAGGTGAAGTTGTGACCACAGACCTTATCTAGCTTGGAAAGCTGCCATGTTAAAATTTTCCAAACACAGTGCTGTGCAAGGAAAGACTTGGCACAGTCTCTCTGAGATTCACGGACACGGATTCCCTTTTCCTCCCCTCCCTCCCTTCCATGATTCTAAGGGTTTTATCCCTTCCTTCCTTCTTCCCTCCCTACCCCTCTTCCCTAATTCTAAAGTTTTACCCTCCTTTTCCTCCCTCCTTCCTTCCCTGATTCTAAGGGTTTTATCCCTTCCTCCCTCTTCCCTGATTCTAAAGGTTTTATCCCCCCTTTCTTTCTTTCCTTCCTTCCTTCCTTCCTTCCTTCCTTCCTTCCTTCCTTCCTCACACTTCTGAAATGAACTAATGAACAAATTGTTTCCTGCAAAAGCCCACTCCTCTTTCGCTCCTCTTTTACTTCCTACAGGAAGGGCCATTCACCGTCTACTTGTGGCTTTACTCCCTAGTCGTCCCTGATTTCTGAGCTGTTCTTTTCTTCTGGCAGCTCTGCGCATGTGTACACTGGGAACAGGCTCCAGCTGTTCCTCTGCCTCACTGCTGTCTACCTCCAAAGGCAGCTGAGAACTGCCAGATGGCCTTGGCCCCATCTCCACCTCTGACACAGAGCCCTCGTCTGAGCCTTCCCCAGCTTCCAGGGCTGGCCCATGTTCCTCCCCAACCTCCTCATTGTCTGACTCTGCTGCCAGCTCTGCAACACCCTTCCCCTAAATATTGCCAGTGAATGAGGGTTGGCAACATGCTTTTTCTGTGGCAGTGCCTGCCTTATGGTACATGTCCCCTAAAGTTCATCATGCCTCCATCTTTTTAGCTTTCTGTAATTTTTTTTTGCATTTTTTATTTTTAAACATAAAAAACAACATAAAAAATTCTCATCCATACATACTGTAGAAAGTGTATCAGTTGGTTTTCATGCATCTCTTCCACAGTCATCAAGCATAATTCATATTAACTCAAGTATTTTAACTCAAATATTAATACGTTACTCTTATGCCTCCATTTATGTTTGACTATAATTATTTAAACATCCTTCATCATAAAATATACCAAAATTTAATACATAACCACATACTGGCATTCCATTTAATATTTCTAAAATCCTCCAATAACACTGAATCCTTATGTCCTATTCTAGCTAAACATCCATAATATTTAATAACAGACTTTTCTAATCCTCCTTTCCAAATCGCTGTTGACAATTTTCATCTAGTTTCCTTATATTATACTCATGTATATGTATATAAGTTGTCATTATTATTGCTCCTTTATTTGACTATATCCTGTATCATAACATTTTACCCCTAATAATCAAAACTTAACTGTATCTAACTTGATTCTTTTTTTTAATTAACTTTTGTATATAATCCAAAGGGATTTCTAATCTTCCTTTCATGGGTACCATTCAATATTCATAGCTTTCTGTAAATTTTGAAGACCTGACTTTTCTCCCAAGGGTTGGGGAAAGATGAGATAATGATACATTAGCATGACTGCCACCAGTGTTTTATTGTTTTTAATGTTTTATGTTTTAATTTTATAAATTTTAATGTTATAGTTTTTAAAATGATTTTTGACTGGGAACCACCGAGAGTTGGCAGCTTTATAAATGTTATAAATAAAAGGCATTAGAATTGACATTATAATTCACAGGGTGTGGTGGCCTAGAGGTGAAGATTCTCACCTCCCACTCGGAAGATTGAGAGTTCTATCCTAGGCAGTGATAGATATTTCTGTAGCAGGGCACAAAGAGAAAATATCTGCTGTGATCTCCACATAGGAGTCAGGAAGGGCATCCGGCCAGTAAATGCTCAGTTCCATTCAGTTGCCCCTGGTTCCATGTCAAATTAAGGGATTACAGGGTTGTAAAAAGAACAAAAATGATGTTACAATTTAGTTGGTGCTTAGGGAGAAATATTTCTTCACTATCTTCATCCACAGATCAAGAGAAACCCTGAAGGTCTCATCATCAACAGATGTGTGGGGAAAGCACCTGCCAAAACTCCCTGTGAGAGGGGTAGCCACATCTCTCCTGGGGACATCAGATTGTTATAATTAAGGAACCCACACAGCTTGGTTCCTGGTTTTAAAGAACTGCAATGTAAATTACAATCATTTCCCATTGAGGTTAATGCTGGTATCTAAATTATTTAAGAATGGAATGCTTACCGCATCTTAAAAAGAAGGGAGGCAGAAGCTTTGGAGCCAGAAGTACAGTACCCCCTGGCACCCTGCCAATTCCTCAGTCCACGTCTTTGACAAGTCTGATGTCAACCCTGAAGCTGACCTGACCGAAGCCATTTTGAGGCTTTAGTGTTGCCACACTGGAGCTAAGGGATAGGGAGGGGGGAATAGAGATGAGGGGGTTGTAGTCAAAACAAAACATTTTCTCCTGGGAACCAAGGACATTCCCACAGGTGACCGAAGAGACGAGAAGCGATGTCACCTGGCAGCTGGATGGGACAGTGATTAGACCATGTGATTGACTGTTTGGGAAGAGGGAGACACTTTTAATTAGGTGAAAACCATGGGAATATTCAGAATCGGTTTTCACCAGCCTACGCCCATATGATATGTCCAATAAACCAATTTTTTGAGGAACCTCAAACCCTGACATCTGATTCTGCAGGGCTGGTTGTGGCCTCTTAGCCACAAACATCTGGATAATCACTAGATGACACCAAAGAGAATTCTCCATTCTTCTTTGTTTCCTCAATGTAATTTTATTGCAATTTTTAAAAACAAATGCAGAGAAAATGCAAGGATCCGCAGTCATACAGTAAACACAGTGAACTATATTAGTGAATAACAGCATAATTTCAGAAAAATATTGAAATGTTATTCTGGAGAGGCATTTTCAGGTTAGACATGTTAAATTTATCATGGTTATATCCCAGAATCAAAGAATCTTGGTTATATCATCGTGTGAGACTGGGAAAGCACTTTAGCTAAATAGCACAGAGTGTATACCTTACCACTTTTTGAAAAGTTAATTTTTCTACTAATCAAAAAATAAATAAATAACTCCATACCTTTTGGCATAGATTTCATATCTTACAAGCAAAGATACATTTTTATGTGAAATTTGATAGATTGCTATTCAATGATGAAATGAATATATGGCAAATCTACAGTTTTCCTCAAAATAAGACCTCCCTGGATAATAAGCCCAATCGGGCTTTTTGAATGCATGTGTGAAAATAAGCCCTCCCCCAAAATATTGCAACACAGCAGCAGCCATGAGGTGACCACGCTCGTCACCTCCTGTACTTCAAAAATAATAAGACCCCCCCTGAAAATAAGGCCAAGTGCTTATTTCAGGGGGTCAAAAGAAAATAAGACCCTGTCTTATTTTTGGGGAAACAAGGCAGGTAATGTACCATATCTTAGTAGGTTCATTCTCTAGCTTCCGTTCCCTTTATTTTATTTGTTTTGTTTTTATTTGCTCTGGTATTATATTATTTCATAAGTAGGTATTTGCTTCCACATCTGGTAATCACTTGGATTTCTGCTCATGCTTAGTGCAGGAGTGGATTATGGAGAAAAGGGAACAAGTGGGGGTAAAGTTGCAATTGGTATTACTTTGCCCTCCACAGCTGTTCTAAAGTCAGCTGTTGTTTCAGCATGCAGAGCTCCAGCAGAGGCCAAGGTGACCTTGACATCTTTCCAGGGATCACTATTGGCTACTCTCTTTTTTGTGTTTGTAAGGAGGAGGAGGGAAAAAACAGGAACAGCAAAATTGGAATGTTAAGCAAAGAGATATATTTCACACTGCTTTGGGGCCAATATCAGGCACAAGGAATCAGAATCACATGTGAAGTTCTAGTTCAGAAGATCTATATTGCTCAAGCTTCTACACAAGAATCTAGTCAGCAATTAATCACCAACTAGATTGGTGCTAGATAAGAATGGAATTCAAGGAGTGTTGGACTTGGATTACTTGTGGCAACATAAGGATTCCAGACTGATAACTCTCTTAACTCCACTCCCAGGCTCTGTCCAGAGCTGCTGAGAGGATTATTAAGTGCTGGAACAAGACTAATATGGGCCCCCCTCACCTACACATGGACACATAAATCAATAATGTCATAATTGTACATTTATTAATTATATTCAAACATACTTGGAAATATATTAAATATGTTTTAATATATATTTAGAAATATATACAGTATTTAAATATATCCTGCCCTAAGCATCAACAGCACACTTTTTCCCCTCCATTTTTTTGACATCCTTCCTAAAGATCTACCTATTTCACACTGCCTTTGAGTTTAATTCTTCTTTCAAACTTTAATTACACTCAACTAATATGCTGAATTTTTCTCTCCTCTTTTGTTCTTCCTTGTCTACTGTCTATTTAGGATGGTAAGATCCAGATTCCATCCCTGCTGCCTGTGAAGTTTTAACAAATGCTTAAATGATCCAATATTGGTTTTCTTTTTAAAAATTTGGTTTTATAATTTTTTTTTTTTAAAAATCCCCTTCATGGGCCCCTTTTAAGTTGCATGAGACCCGGAACAATGTGCCAGCTGCGCCCCCCCCTCTCCTCAGGCCTGGCTCTGCCTCTTCTTCTTCTACAACCTCACTGAAGTTCAATTTGTGAGTTAAGTCCCATTGAAATACATAGGAAATGTAAGTTTGTACTGTGACCAAGGTGGGACTTAACTATGAGTAAATTGCCATAGGATTGAGTTGCAATCCTACACAAACTTACCTAGAACTAGCTGATTGAACACCATTGAGATAAGATATGCAGGATTTGACTGATTTTGGTTTAAGACCTTCAAAGACCCTTCCAACTCTGCTATTGTATTGTATTGTATTGTATTGTATTGTATTGTATTGTATTGTATTGAACCCAGCTAGTGCAGGTTATGAATTGTGACTTGTAGCATTTTCAACCATGATTTAGCAAACAGTGGCTTACTGCAATATGTGAGCTCTTGGTATATTGTGTAAATCCAATCTATGTGATTACCTTATGGTGTGCCTGTATAGTTCAACGGCAACCCCTAAAATGGGATAATGTTACTCATCTGAACTACTCATGGGTTACCTTATAGAAAAATGCATTGTAAGAACACAGCCACCATTTCAGTTCTACAACAGAAGGAAATTAGTGAGCTCTTCAGAGCCACTGCATAAACAAATCACCCAGAAATCTTGAGATAGCCATTCCATAGCCAGTGATGATATCAAACTACGTCCCAAGCTTCTCATCTAAGAAGCTTCTTCAGCTCATATCATCAAAAGAAAAAATATGTCCAGTTGCCTCCTGAAAAAGCACCTTTGGGACAACCATGACCTGGATGACTGAGAATCTCTACAGCAGAGGTCCCCAAACTTGGCAACTTTAAGACTTGTGGACTTTAAGCACAGTTGGCTGGAAAATTCTGGGAGTTGAAGTCCACAAGTCTTAAAGTTGCCAAGTTTGGGGACCTCTGCTCTGCAGACTTTTGTATCAAACTATGATTTGCTTAGAACTGTATCTGAGATGCAAAATCCAGATTTATTTTGTTACCATCTATTGGTCATCTAGATTTTTGCACCCCAGATCTGGTCCTAGAACCTGTTCAGTGTACTGGCACAACATAAATGGTCTTTGTTCTAAAGAATTTTATGCAAACAGTGTCTCTTTTTCTCTCATGAGAAACAGAATGAAGAGGAAGAAGAAAAAAATGCTCTGCTTTGAACACGAAAATTGGCCTTTTAAAAATTGGTTGAAACAAATGAAGTCAGGAGTCAGGGAGCATCTTAAACCCACCTGCTTTATATCGTTTTTCCTGCCCCGCTTCTCCGCAATACTGTGTTCTTTCTCCAGATGGGTTTTTAAGTCAGATCTCCTCTCTTCTATTCCTATTTCATTTTGTGGCGCTCAAGCGTCACGGTTATTTGTTTCACAACCCCACATCAGAATTAAGAGGCAATCAATAATAGATGACAAAAACCTATTCATGACACCCTAACCTCCACTGGGCTGGAAGAAAATGTTTACTCCACAATGCTAGCACAGTCCTATGATCCACAGCCACCCAGCAACACCTTGCATCGAAACTTGGGGGGGGGGGATTTTCTGCCAGGTAAAGCACCCCGAGTAGGATCACCGTCCTAAAACAGTCAGCTCTGACAGCGCCCCAGAAACCCAACCTGCGAATTAAATTAATAATAATAATAATAATAATAATAATAATAATAATAATAATAAACCACACAAAGTAAATAAATAATAAACTGCACTACTAGGTACATTATATATTTTAAAAAGGTACTTGGTTGATACCTAGGATATTTGCAGCCACCCATATCAACCATTAGCATCCACCAATGGTATTTGTGATGCATTTTTGAATGTTCAGGTGACTGAGTTTCATGTTTAATGAATAAAGTAAATAATAATAATAATAAACTACATATAATAAATAAATAATGAACTGCACTACTAGGAACATCATATATTTTAAGAAGATACTTGGTTGATACCTGGGAGGCCGGCAGCAACCCGTATGAACCTTTAGCACCAGTCAATGGTGTTTGTGACATATCTTTAAACGTTCACTTGACTGAGTTTCATGTTTAATAAATGAAAAGAAATAATAATAATAACACCTGCAAATAATAATAACAAAAGGAAAGTCCGTTTTCTTTCCGTACTCACCTTTCAGGGGGCGCTTCTTTCCCACCTTTGCTAACCGGCAGGGGTGTCTTTTGGAAGGCAGAGTGGAATCCCCCCCCTCTTTCCCTCGCCCCCCACCCCCAACCTTAAGCCACAGCCACGGTGAATCCCCCAATATCCCAGAATCGAGTAGGGGAAAACCACTCCGCCACTGAGGGCCGTGCAGAAACGATGGGTGGCCCCCAAACCACAATCAATAACCGCAATGCCGCCCCCCCTCCTCCTCTCCACCCCCCTTTTGCGGGCTCGGAGGTGGAACCGTGCAGCTGGGGTAACCATGTGCGCCCCGGGAGAGCTCGCGCAGTTCCCTATGATTAATTGATCGCCGGTCGCTAGGCGACCAGCGCTGGGGTTTAAAGTCTCCCCCCCCCCCTCGCCCGTGATCAACACCACCACCACCATTAGCAGCAGCCTGCTCGGCCGCTGGAAAGACCCCCCCCCCCCGCAAGCAACGCAGCCTTGGGGTGGGGAATGAATGAAGCTTGCGCTGGCCGCTGCAACAATAATGCGCGCATCATTTCGACGCAGCGCTGAGATTCAAAGGAAAAGAAGGGCAAGGTTTAAAAGGGGGGGTGGGGGAGTGAGGGGTTATGCCAAGGGTCGGAGATCTAGGATTTAGATATTTCCGCAGCTGCAACAAGACATTGGGGAGGGGGGGGTATGAAGGCAAAGGGACCGTACCCCAGCCCCTTACTCACCCTCTCCTCAGCCCGCCCGCCGTCTAGGCAAGATTTTTTTTCGCAACGGCGCCTCCGGTATGTGGGTCACCCCCCGCAAGGCTTCGAGGAGGGAAGGCAACGGCCGCCCCGCAGACGAGAGCCGCCGCGCTGGGCCAGGTGAAGGCGCAATCGCTGCCGGCAGCCTTAGAGAACCGGAGCCACCCGCTCGGCCCGCCGCCTGCCGGTCAGCACGGGGAAGTGCGAGGTTAGGGGAGAGCGCGGAGGGGGGGCCCCCGGAGAGCGAGGGTCGGGCCTGGTGTGGTGTGAAGGGTTAGGTCCGCTGAGGAAACGGGGTTAGTAGCCAAGGGGAAACCGGTTGTGCGAACGCGGCCTGGTTCTGACAAGAGTCTGAGTTTGGGCTTCTGGCGTTTCCATGCTTCTCCCTCCGGCTGGAAAATAGCTTGCCTGGGAATACAGCTGTGGTTTTGGTAGTTCTCCAGGCATTGTTTTTGAGCCTAAAAGATAAATAGCTCTTTCCCAACAGCCCTACTACATTTCCAAGGATTGAATTGAAAATTCTTTTTCAAGGAAATGCCCTTTTCGCTTATTACTTTACACCATACAATCCTAAAGGTGCTTTTTGCAAGACGCAAATGGACTTTCTGGTTTTTTCTTAGAAGACGTTTCAGTTCTCATCCAAGACGTGAGAAGATGAGAAGCAAAAGATCTTCAAAGAAAAAACCAGAAAGTCCAGTTGCCTCTTGAAAAAGCACCTTTGAGATAACCATGACCTGGATGACTGAGAAACTCCAGTTGCCCTGTTGGATTTACATTCCTTTCCCTGAGTACATGTACCTTAAAATGCGCCTATAGGCAAGAATATGGGAGGCAGAATATGGCTCAGAAGCTGAGCTTGTTGATCAGAAAGGTCCGCAGTTCTACAGTTCGAAACCCTAGTGCCGCGTAACGGAGTGAGCTCCTGTTACTTGTCCCAGCTTCTGCCAACCTAGCAGTTCGAAAGCATGCAAACATGCAAGTAGAAATATAAGGACCACCTTTGGTGGGAAGGTAACACCGTTCCGTGCACCTTCGGCGTTTAGTCATGCCGTCCAGAGGAACACAGAGACTTCTTCGGACAGTGCTGGCTCTTCATCGTTGAAACGGAGATGAGCACTGCCCCCTAGAGTCGGGAATGACTAGCACATATGTGCGAGGGGAACCTTTACCTTATAGTCTGTTGCAGGATAGAGGTTTTACTTCTACAAAAAATCTGAACTTGGCAGATTTCTCACTGAACTTGGAATGGTAAAAACCGTTGACTAAATTCACACATGACACATCTGCAACCACCATGCGAATAGTTTACTTATTAGCAATGCTGGTGCAGTGCTCAAAGCTCTAAAGGACTTACAGCTGCAACATAGCGCACAACAAAGCAGTATCCATGCGAACCATAATATCTAATGAATGGCATAATTAAGCAATCATAATATTTTGATCATAAAACCACAGAACATGAATGTTGAGAACCTAGAACTCCTTACATACCCAGATCCTTCTATATGATCTCTGAATGCCCTTCAAGAGTCTTTAAAAAACCGTCTATCCTGGGGTGTTGTTGTTTGGGCGCAGTTAATGTTTAGTATGGCGTGTGAGCAGAGTGAAGGTTAATGCAATGTGTGAATCCAACATTCTGTTCCTGCAGCAGTGAATATGAGTGCATTACGAGTAGTTCTCAACTTATAATCACAATTGCAACCGGAATTTTGAGTGTCACACGATGCCTTTATTAAGCAAGTCGTCGTATGATGACTGCAGTTGTTAAGCATGTCACATTAAGTGAATCACGTGGTTGTTAAGTGAATCCAGCTTCCCCAATTGACTTTGTTGGAAGCTGACTGGGAACAGCTTCAAATCTCACCAGGCTCAAGATTGACTACGCCTTCCATCCTTATCAGTTCGGTAAAATGAGGACCCAAATTGCTGACTCTGTAAACCGTTTAGAGAAGGCTACAAAGCACTGTAAATGGTATATAAGTCTAACTGCTGTTGCTATCACATGGGTCTACAAAGCAAGCTCCTCTCGGCGTATGCTCCACAACAATCGGAATTCGGAAATTTTCTTGTTAATACCTGTAGCATTCTTCTGTTGAGAAATCTAACTTACATGTGCACATTTTGCTAAGCCATAATGTAGTTTATCTAGACTTAATGCTGTCTGTTTGTGTTATATCTTTGCATATTGTAGGATCAACCCAGTTATCCTATTCCACAAATCATGGTTTAGTTTAATGTAGCATGGTGTATGAATGCAGGCTTATCCTCCATCAATTCGCAACCTTGCAAAGCTGGATGCCTGTCCCATATACCCACTGTTTTCCTTTTAGTTGGGACATGTCATTCTGGTCTTAAGAATCAACAAGGCTTTTACCACCCATTGCAGTATTTAAGTTGGAATGCCCCAGTCATTTAAGTGCTTCATTTATTTTTGCAAAGCTTCTGCCAATAGAACAGTTCAAGGACTGGGCAACCAATTTAGCACCTTAGAAGAAAAAAGCAACCAGGGACTGCTTAAATTCTTAATTAAACTTGTAAGTAAATTAAACTTAAACACTGCTGTGGACTATAGCCAAAAAATACATTGCTTCAATCAATGGGATCTAAGCCAAAAGCCATCTAGGCTTTCAAGATATTCAGCACTTTACAGTGCCTTAATAAGACACACAGATGCAGCAACACAGGATGGGAAGGGCTTTTGCTGAAATTCACTTAATTAGTTGTGGTACCCATGATGTTGTCTCTTGTGACCTCCATGAAATCCTTGATCTCCAACTACAGCAAGGAATCAGCTGCTAAGGGGAAAACATTAGTGATAAATGTTGCTATGATCCTTCAAACACAATGTTTCTTGGAGTTTCCAGAGAGGTGGTTGTGTTAGTCTTTCAGGCCAGAAACAAAATAAACATAAGCAAGAATAGATCAATTACTCCTTAATGTTATCATAAAGGTATTTATCAGCGGTCTTTTGAAGACACTCTGCAGGTGAATTTTGCTACAAAGTGAAGGATATAGGGAAGGAGCTGACCACTTATTCTATCTCAAGATGATCTAAGATTCTAAGGCAAGAACTATACAGTAATGTAAGCCCTAAAATACCTTTAAAAAAGGACATTCAGAAGAGAACAATAAAAACTCAGAACTTCCTAGTCTCATCCATTTTGTACCATCACCCTGATTTCTGTAGCCCTCACCTCCCCCAAATATGTTGTATGAAGCAAATTGCCTATCTCTTTGTGAAGGAAGAGCCATTTCATATCATTTGACTAAGGAAGTTGCTTTGGATAAAGAAGGTAGGACATAGAGAAGGAATGCAAAGTGTTTAACGGCTCCTCCTCCTCATCTTTCTCCTCCTCCTCCTCCTCCTCCTCCTCCTCCTCCTCCTCCCTAACACATTCCTGCAGGTGCAAGATCCACTTTTCAGACCACTTTGCACAGTCAGTTGCATCTCCAGGGAGCAGGCCAGCACGTTGCATATCTTTTTTGATGGTGTTTTGCCATCTCTGTTTTGGATGGCCATGCAGTCCCCAGCCATTGACTTACAGGTGAAACTTGAAAAATTAGAATATCATGCAAAAGTTTATTTATTTTAGTAATGCAACTTGAAAGGTGAAACTAATATATGAGATAAGACTCATTACATGCAAAGCAAAATGGTTCAAGCCGTGATTTGTCATAGTTGTGATGATTATGGCGTACAGCTCATGAAAACACCAAACCTCAGAAAATTAGAATATTACATGCAATCAATAAAACAAGGATTGTACATAGAACAATATCGGACCTCTGAAAAGTATAAGCATGCATATGTACTCAGTGCTTGGTTTGGGCCTCTTTTTCAGCAATTACTGCCTCAATGCGGTGTGGCATGGAAGTTATCAGCCTGTGGCACTGCTGAGGTGTTATGGAAGACCAGGATGCTTCAATAGCAGCCTTCAGCTCTTCTGCATTGTTCAGTCTCAGGTCTGTCATCTTTCTCTTGTCAATGCCCCATAGATTCTCTATGGGGTTCAAGTCAGGTGAGTTTGCTGGCCAATCAAGCACAGTAATCCCACAGTCATTGAACCAGGTTTTGGTGCTTTTGGCAGTGTGGGCAGGTGCCAAGTCCTGCTGGAAAATGAAGTCAGCATCCCCATAAAGCTCATCTTCAGAAGGAAGCATGAGGTGCTCCAAAATTTCCTGGTAGATGGCTGCATTGACCCTAGCCTTAATGAAGCACAGTGGTCCAAAGTCCTGTTGCTCCTTGGTCCAAAGTCCTGGACCAAGGACTGATGAGAGCAATTTTTGCCTAAAGCACCAAAAACTGGTTCAATGACCGTGGGATCACTGTGCTTGATTGGCCTCTCCATTCTTCCTCCATACTCTGGGTCCTTGGTTTCCAAATGAGATGCAAAAGTTGCTCTCATCAGAAAAGAGGACTTTGGACCACTGAGCAACAGGACTTTGGACCACTGTGCTTCATTAAGACCAGGGTCAATGCAGCCGTCTACCAGGAGATTTTGGAGCACTTCATGCTTCCTTCCGCAGATGAGATTTATGGGGATGCTGACTTCATTTTCCAGCTGCTCACACTGCCAAAAGCACCAAAACCCGGTTCAATGACTGTTGGATTACTGTGCTTGATTGGCCAGCAAACTTGCCTGACCTGAAACCATAGAGAATCTATGGCAGAGGTAGGTTCCTACCAGTTTGCACCTATTCGGTAGAACCGGTTCGTCAAGTCTACCAAACCGGTCAGAAGAGGTTCCACCAGTGGACCTGGAAAGCAAACCACACCTACAGAAGAAATTTTTTGAAACCCACCACTGGCAAGGATCTTGTAACTTGACAGCTTTAAGCCTTGCATGCTTCAATGCCAGAGTTTCTGAATAGCTACTTGGACCGACCTAAGTACTAATTCATAATTTCATATCCGGTCACATGGGCGGCAAGCCACTCTCATCTGGCCACATGGGTGGCAAGCCACTCCCACAAAGGAGGCCACACCCACAGAGTAGGTTCCAACAATTTTTGAAACCACCACTGATCTATGGAGCATTGCCAAGAGAAAGATGAGAGACATGAGACCGAACAATGCAGAAGAGCTGAAGGCTGCTATTGAAGCATCCTGGTCTCCCATAACACCTCAGCAGTGACACAAGCTGATAGCTTCCATGCCACGCCGCATTGAGGCAGTAATTGCTGAAAAAAAGGCCCAAACCAAGCACTGAGTACATATGCATGCTTATACTTTCAGAGGTCCGATATTGTTCTATGTACAATCCTTGTTTTATTGATTGCATGTAATATTCTAATTTTCTGAGATGGTGGGTTTGGTGTTTTCATGAGCTGTATGCCATAATCATCACAATTATGACAAATCACGGCTTGAATTATCTTTCTTTGCATGTAATGAGTCTTATCTCATATATTAGTTTCATCTTTTAAGTTGCATTACTGAAATAAATGAACTTTTGCACGATATTCTAATTTTTCGAGTTTCACCTGTATATATGGTAGGCAGTCTTGATAACGGTGGAAAGTGCTGCTCTCTGGACATGTCCATACCAGCAGAACTGGTCTTCTTTCATCTTCTCTATAATTGGTGCCACACTAAAATGCTGTCGAATGGTGTCATTTGTGATGTGGTCAAGAAGGGAGATGCCCGATATCCAATGGAGCATTCGCATTTCCATGGCATGGAGATAGCTTTCAGTCCCTGTTGTTGCTGCGCAGCATCCAGTGCTCTACAGTGCAACAGGGTGGATGGTTGTCTGGTAAATCTTAGATTTAAGACTGGTTGGCATTCGTCTGTCAAATAGCATACAAGGGAGTTTTCACCAACGCATCTAGGCTACATTCACCCTTGCTTGCAACTCACCATTGCCTTGGAATTGGAATCCCAGATACTGAAAAATGTCCACCTTCTTTAGATTTTCTTGATTGATTTGAAGTGTTCCAGGAATGTTAACAGTCTCTAAGTACTCAAAAAGGGCATATATAATGTAGGATTTTATTTAATATATGTTCCCATCAAGATGTCAGATTTTTGAGATTGGCCAGGTCAAGAAACAGATACCCTGGGATTTCAGGAATGCTATTTTATTTCAAAATAGCCTTTAAAAGAATTTTAAAATGATACCTAGGTCAAGCTGGGGCTGTTCTGAATCTTTTTCTCATGCTTTCTACTTTTCCATGATTAATTAGTTTCACTCTCCCATCTCCTTTTCAAGGCCTGAGCCAAATTCCCCCATGCAGGTGTAATTCTTTTGCTAGTATTGAAGTAAAATTCAGTCATCGTTTTGACTAGTTTTTACACATGGAATTGGGAAAAGTCATGTGTTTCGTTTTTCAGAAATATTGGGTTGGTCTTCATTGTCCCTAAAAGTTCTTCCTTCACTACACTTTTTAATATCACAGAAGAAGGTATTTAAAAAAAGACACTTTACCACAGTATATTTTTTAACACTGTAATTACATTTGAAATAAACCAAAACAATTTTTTATCCAGTAGATTTGGTATATATTTATATATCCATAAGCTTAGAAAAGTTGCACATCTCAATTCCATAAAAATGATAAGCTTTTTACTTTTCATCTTGTGTGGGTATTAAACACAAACCATTGTGATTGCCTAGTATCACCAAAGTGCTCTGAAACAATACTAGTCAATTTACTTCCAGAAAGTAAGGAAAACTGGAGCCACACATACTTCTTAGAATAAAATGTTTCCTAGTATAGAAGCTACCATCAAAAGTCCTGTTGACTTGAGTATATCCAGTCACTAACTCTATGCATACTTGCCTTTTTCATATTTTTGTACCTAATGTTATTAATATTATTTTAATTGTTACCCAGAGTTGTTTTGTAGAGTGAGATGGGTAGCATATAAATTTAATAAATTAATAAAGTACCTTAAGAGGAAAGGTGTCTTCAACAACTCTTTTAGATGTCTGTAGTAGGCAAATTTTGTTTTGGCAAACAATAATGTACCACTTTGAATAGATTTTTTTTTTTTAAAAACCTTTCTTGTAACTTTAAAGATACACTAATCAGCATACATTAAAATGAAATTTTGTTAACATTCCCCTCTCAAAAGATAATAATTATGCATATATCCACATACACATACATATATGACACAGAGAAATATCAGTCTAGTTCAAATGTATACATATACGTGGTGGGGAAAAAAGAATCCTGTGAGTTTATAAAACAGATGGTATAAGGAACAAAGCTGTTACAGCATCTAGTAGTCCTACCATAGATACTTTTCAATCTCCTCCCAGAAAGGAGCAACAGAAACAGACTGTGATGTGGATGTGTGGGGTCTCTAACAATGCTTTGAGCTCTAAGCACACAGCACTTATAAGCAGTATCCTGAATAACAGGACACAAGTTTCCTATTATCTCTGCTTTCCTCACCACTCTCTGTATGGACTTTCTATGCCACCAAACCAAACAGTGATGCAGTTTGTTAAAAGGCTCTCAATCGTACCTCAATTGATTCAAAGAAATCTAGGTTTGTGTAGATTTTTAGCCCTGAAATTCTTTATTGTCACCATAACAAACAGGGAGACTGTATTGGGCTGCAAGTATAGTATGGTTGATGCCAGAAAACATGCCAGTTATGACCCATGTCCATATTATGAGGTGGAGATGGTGGGGTGGGGGTGGACAGGGAAAAAAAACAAGGTTGGAAGGAGGCAATGAGTGAAAGAAGGTTTTAAAAACCCACTGGGCTAAAAAATACATATTGTTCCTTGCTGTTTCTTATTGTGAGAGAATGTGACACCTTGTTTCTATGATTAAAGAAGGTGAGAGACTTCCTCCAAATCCCATACAGTTCTTAGATAATCTTGAAATGTGAAAGACAGCATGATGAAAATGTAAAATCAGGTGCTTTATTAGAATGGGAATCATTGGTATTATTCTTTCTGGTATTCATTTTTCTTTTATTTCTGTGGAGTTTGCTACGGAGAATTGGTCTTTCTTTCTTTCCTTCATTCCTGGAAGCAGAAATATAATTTAAGTAGGTCACTGCATATTTATTAGACCTGCTTTCTGCCTAGAACAGTGTTTTTCAATGTTGGCGACTTTAAGTCCTGTAGACTTCAACTCCCAGAATTCCCTAGCTGGCTGGGGGATTCTGGGAGTTGAAGTCCACAGGACTTAAAGTCGCCAAGGTTGAGAAACACTGACCTAGAACATAACTGTATTCCCTAAAAAATCCCATTACTTCCCATAATTTACATAATCCTGTAATTTACATATCCCCCACATAGTTCAGGGAACCATTGATTTTAATGAACTGTACCTCACATTACCTTTCCTATTTAAATTAATTTAAATCAGTGGGTTTAAAATAGATCATCTGAGGCAAATCATGCAGGGAATTCAACTGTTTTTGCAATCACATTGCTTTAATGCAAAGTTTTGATGGAGAAGAATATGCTGTAAACATTGCTATTGTATACACATATATAAATAGACTATTTTAGAACATTCTTACGAGGCTAAAACAGGTTTTGTGGTTCATAGAAAAAAAAAGAGCCTTGAACTCCCTTGAGTTTAAAATTCAGTAGTATCCCCATATTGTTTGTTCAGACTTCTAATCATAGTTTGCTTTTCTGGCAGTGTTCACTCATCCCTAAAATATAATGCCCAAAACTACTCAGTGTATTCAAGATAGGATCTGAATAATGCAAGATATAGTGGAGTTCTGCATAATTATTTCTGGTTTGGGGTCATAACTCAATGCAGCCTAAAATGAATAATTCCGTTTATGCAGGGATATCATTTTTGACACATATTAGTCACACAGATTGGCCACAATTCCAAGACCTTCTTTACATGAAAGTGGGATAGCACCATCCTGTATCTATACATTTTGACTCCCACCCCCACATTAAGAAGTTCACATTTATATATGGCAATTTCATTGTTATTTTTCATCCTAGTCTTTTGATATATCACGCTCACTCTTTGTTTACCTGACACAGATCTATAGTTCTCTGTTATCTGAATATACTGTGGGTCTTGGTTCTCCTTTCACCTCTGTCCGTCTATTGCATTGCCAAGTTTATTCACTTAAATTTCTGAGCAGGAATGAGTATTTTTAACACACAGTGTAATTTCTTCTTCCTTTCTATTATTTCAGTTCCTTTTGAACAACTGTTATCTTGGAACTGTTATTCCAATTGTAGAAGTACCCCATTAGCTCTGTTACAGCTTTTTTGAATAGAATTTGCTTTTTTAAATTAAGTATTCAGATTCATTTTATTTACCATACTCTTTTCAATAATCAATAGACATTGGAAATGAGGAACTACTGATAACAATGTTCTTAAGAAGTTTGCTTGTTCTTGCTGCCTAGTTCAGGATAAGAAGGGAACGTTTCTAATCCATCAGATGCTAAATGGGCTTTCCATATGGGTAGCTGCATTGCAATAAACAGAGCAGCTACCCATATGGAAAGAATTTTGGGCACCTTACGAACCAATAGATTTACCGTAGCAGAAAATTATAATGGCTCAAATTTCCATGCTGATATTTTTAAGCCACACAGCAAATAGGATAGGTGGTGTTGTTCTCTTGTTAAATGTCAGAATAACTGATCTCATTTAGTTCTAAAAAATTCTTTATTGACTAAGTGTGATCAGACACACGAGGAATTTGTCTCTGGTCCATAAGTTCTCAGTGTACATACAAACAGCAAAATAATGTAATAATAAGATACCAATAAGAGAAGATAATAGGAAAGATGAGAAGGATAATAGTAATACAGCCCTATTAAATGGGTAAACATTCTTACAGTGCTGTAGGAATAAAGTGCTAAATGTTAAAAAAAAGTTGTTAAATGTTTCATTTAGTTTTAGTTTAGGAAATCCATCCATCCATCCATATCAAATTTATATAATTTCCCATCTCACTGAAAGTGAGTCTGGGCAATGCAGAAAAATATAGATTGACTGTGTATAAAAACCTAACAGTAAATATAAAAACAGAGATACAAACCTCAGGCTAGGAGGAATTAAAAACAGCTGGCTCAGCAATGGAGTTATCTAACAAAATAATTTTATTTCTTTGCTGTGGAAATATGCAATTTCATTTCCAAAACCTGACATCTGAACACTAGATGTGATTAAATTCAAGCTGAACATCCATCTCTTCAGGGATGCTTTCATTAGCATTCCTACACTGATTTGGACTTAGGGACTTTCCAGTTCTGTGATTTTAATTTTAATTGGAGATAAACTCTGTTCTATAGCAACATCCACAGTTTGGGTATGATGTGGGATGTGGTAGCTAGTGTGTTCATAGTTTTATTGCTACACATAGGCAAGAGGTTGGCAGTGTTTATTAAATTATGGTTATATGAGCTGGAAAAAATAAGATGAGCAATAGATGTAGTAGAGCAGGGGTGTCAAACTTGATTTCATTGAGGGTTGCATCAGGGTTGTGTTTTGCCAGGTGGGCATGGCTAGGGATGCCATGGCCAGCTTGATGTCACTCATACTAGGGGCACTTGTGGTGGTCCAGATGGGGCTGGGGGGGTATCCATTGTCTCCAGCGGAGGAAGGCGAGACGAGGAAGAACACCAATCCCTTGTCCTCCAAGGAGTCTTGCCGTCCCTCTTAGACCACGTGGAGGTCCCCCGGACGGCGGTGCAGGCTGTCCAGAGCTCTAGGCAGCAGAGGGCAAGTGTCCAGCCCAGCACTTAAGCTCTCAGAGCACCAGGACCCCACAACCCAACCCAGCCCAGTTCCTTGAGGGGTGCCCAGTTGCACTTATCTCCTCCTCAAGGCTGCTGTTGTTGTTCTCGCTCCCCTTGGCCAGGTTGCTCATGGTGTGTGTGGGAGGGCAAAGTGTGTGAGTTAGAGGGAGGTCCATTCCCTCTCCACACAAGGAGACCCAGCTTTGTAACCAAAGCATCCTCAACGATAGGATGGGAGACAACCAGGAGAGGTCAGGAGGAAGATTTAAGATTTAAGATTTAGTTCATTTGTATGCCGCCCTTCTCCGGGAAGGACTCAGGGCGGCGAACAACTCAAAAGGGGAAAAGGGGATACAAACACAATACACGTAATTAAAATACACAAGAGTCATACAGCAATACAAGTCGAGAGGGGAGGGGAACTCATCAACCCGAGCAGGGCTGCTGGTGGCCAAATGATAAACATGCTAAACCCTTCCTTCCTTCCCTCCCACTTCATTCTCCTTTCTTCTTCCTTTTCCTCTTTCCTTCTTTTTCCTTCCTTTCTCTTTTCCCATCTTTCCTTCTTTTTCTTTGTCTTTCCCCTTTCCCTTTCTCCTTTCCTGCCCCTTCTTGGATGCTCAAATGCAAAACAGGAAACATTTTTCCTTTTGTATTGCTTTTAGTTTTTTTTGCTAGGTCTCCACCAGTGAAATCAATTTAATTGATTATGGCACATAATCAATTAAAATCAATATTTTGATCGTAACTTAAAAATTGATATACAGGAGAAGTTTAAGGAAGGGTAATATCTTATTTTTCTCTATTAAAACTCTATTGTAAATCCATGGAAAAGAAACCAGTATTAATACGTTTTAAAATTCGGGAATGCAATGTGTATTGTACAGTATAAAGCTTTATGAGAACTTCCACTAAGGGGTTAAATAGCTGAGCATCCATAAGCATGATGGGAAATGTAGACAACGAGGTTCATGGGAATTGTAGTTCTGCCCTCCAACATGGTTGCCTTCTGCTAGGTAAGGGGATAGTTATCCGTTGTGCTCCTTCTTGAATATTTAAAAATAACTGAGAAAAGTTACTTTTTGCAAGGGAAGGGGGTAGAATTATTTTAGTCTAGGGAGATTTCAGTCTCTGACTTAAAGCCTCTATTTGCATCGGAGCTTTTGCACAATACACGTTGCATTTCATTTACTGGAAATAGAAATAATTTTCATGGCCAAAGCAGGTCCTCCAGATATCTGTCCACATTTCTTAGCTCATGTGATCTGGTGTGGTTGAAAACGTCTCCGTGGTCATGTGGCTGGCATGACTAAATGCTTAAGGTGCGTGGAATGCTGTTACTTCCCCCCCAAAGATGGTCCCTATTTTTCTATTTGCATTTTTACATGCTTGTGAACTGCTAGGTTGGCAGAAGCTGGGACAAGTAATGGGAACTCCCTCCATTACACAGCGCTAGGGATTCGAACCGCTGAATTGCCAACCTTCTGATTGACAAGTCTTAGCCACTGAGTCACCATGTCCACTAATTGAAAAGTTAGGTGGTGCCTAAATCAAAATATATGATGTTTGATGGGAAAGGACTGAAAAATTCCTAAAAGGCTCTTTGTTGCCAGGTATTATTTCAGCAGGCTGTTTTTAATAATATATAAAAGTTATATTCTGCTTGACTTCCTTTAGCCTGATCCTAATCATGTCTCCCTAAAGATCTAGTTAATCAACAGTAGCAGAAGTCTCCATTTCTTTCCCTCACTGTAAATATGTTACTGATATGATATACAAAGAGTTGGTCTTTTCCCCAGGAGAAAAAAATCCTGAAATTCAACAGTGGCATTCTTTGATTAAAATGTTATTTAGGAGCAGCAGGTACTATAAATTTAAAATATTTTGTTCAATATACACAAATAACACTCTTAATCCAGATGTAAAAGAATGCAAGCTGTATTTTTCAACCCTATGGGAAAAGGGATCAGTAAATAAATTTTATAACCAATATTTGCTCTCGCCACATTGAAAATAAGTTTTTAAAAATCTGATAAAAGTTAACAAAAGGCTGTGTTTATACTAAATTGTTTGTGCTTTCCAATTGTTAATTTCCTCTTCACTGTTTTGTTCTGTTCCAGACCTGCTACAGGAAAACGATAGTGCTATGTTATATGTTTGTGTTATGTTTCTATATAAAAAATAAAGCTTGAATTGTTGCTTACAGCAAAGCTGTATTTATCTTTAACTATTATCTGTAGTCTCGAAACTAAACATGTGCATAAATGAAATTGAAAATGGTTAGGTGAGAAATGATAAATAGTGGCATTGCACCATCTGCTGGTACACAAAAACAGTCTTTTAAAGTGCTTTGAAGAAAAAAAAGTTATTTTCCTAGTATGAAGCCTAACCATATACATATTTGTTTTGTTTCAAATTATATGTTCAGTGAGTCTTTCTCACAAGTAAATGACCTATTTTATTATAAAACATCAATTTTATTAGAAATGGCATAAAAGGAGCTAACCTAAATATTTCTATAACAAAAATTGATTTTGCATTCAGAACACATTGCATAAATTAAATTGATTTGATTCTTTGCATGATTTATTGAGCTTTCATAATTTGTGATCAGGGAGAAAGCAAGGAACTGGCATTTTAATTCATCTGCAAAAAAAGTTGTTCAAAGCTAATATTTTAGTTTCTTTTAATACATTTGTAAGCATATATTTTTGTATGTTTTATGTACTCTGCTGCTTCAACCTTGAAAGACTCCCAAAGAGAAAAGAGTTAGTTTGTTGCAGAATATATTCAGTTGCAATAAATCCTAAGGTGTAAAATTCCTTAATAATACTAATTTATAATACATGTATGTGCACATCAATCCTTATAACAATCTAAAAAGTATGCTATTATTTTTAAATATGAAACCTAAGCAGTGGTGAATCTTGTAAGAAGGTAACATATTTGAATCAGCTTTGATTTCTAGTTACTTCAGGAACAAATCACTTTGTTTTCTTGAAAACAATACAATCACTTGCCATTATGTTCTGGGATGATTTTTATATTTTCCAATCTAGAAGATAACTGTAGGATTTCCAGGGGTCTTCCATTGTAATGCTAAGCAGATAAAACTCTACTTGACTCTTCATAATTAGCCATGGTCCAACCTGCTTCATTTTTCCAGGTAGATTCCTGGTCTGTTTGATCTTACAGAATTGTTTAGGTGTTACCAATAAAGGTGAATAATTGTAGTTCAGGGTTGAAATGAGATTTTCATTTGGATTTTAGAGAGCACCAAGGACCTCTTATTGTTTAGGTGTCTTGGCTATAATCTATGTCTTGAGTGGGGCCCTCATATACATATTCTGATGATTACAAATTCTGCTTCAGGTGAAAAAAGGTAGCTCTTAAGCTAATCTGATCCCAAAATAAGTTAGCTGTTTGTAAATCAAAACTGGTATTACAGTATATGGAAACTTGTGTTCATGGTATAGTTCGCCCACTGAGTTTTCAGTAAAAATAGAAATTGGAATTCTGTTTTTTTCTATGCTGTTTCATATTTTGTTTTTTTTACAGGAATCCCATTTTTGACACTTTCTTCTGTTAAATTCCTACTTGTTCCTTTCAGTATGGAACTAGATGACATCACTCTGCAGAACAAGAAAATAAGCAAATCAGAAAAGAAGTTGCGGCAAAAACAGATGAAAGCCAGATACACCTTACTAAAGCATGAGGGCATTGAATGTGTATCATACCCTACTAAGGTGATTAGAAACTGTACTTTTTATGAGAGTGTGTATTCACATATTGTATTAAGCATAGCTCATGATTTTACACAAAATAGGATTAAAGCATAGCCGTCTAGTTTTGTATAGCATCCTAAACCAAAACTCAACAAATCACATTACTGTACTTCTTAGTAAATTGCATGGTTCACCGACAAAAGGGCGAAGGACAAAACCGCGCCCGACTAAACCGTGCCTGACTAAACCGCATCGCTGACGTCATCAACAGGGCGACAACAGCGCGGAGACAGAAGCACGCTGTAAACCCTAAACCTAAACTTAACCCCTAAACCTAAACCTAACCCCCCTAAACCTAATCCTAAACCTAACCCTTAACCTAACCCTAAACCTAACCCTAACCCTTAACCTAACCCTAACCCTTAACCTAACCCTAAACCTAACCCTAAAGCTAACCCTAAACCTAACCCTTACCTTAAGTTGAATCGGCTTTCTTTCAATGCGCTATTTAAAGCGTCCTTTCGATGCGCTGGCTGTTGTCGCCGCGTTGATGACATCAGCGACGCGGTTTAGTTGAGCGCAGTTTTGTCGTTCGCCCTTTTGACGGGTCACGAATTGCATGAACCAAGATTGGAGCATGGTTTTAATTGACTATGAGCCATTATCTTGATATCAACTCTTATCAAACATGGTAAATCTCCAGTATTATTTTTCTAGTCTGATTCTTAAGGCCTTTCGGTGCCCATCACCACTGTAAACAAGTCCATCCTCCTAGCCTATGGTGATTTATCCAACAAACTATGGCTTACATGTTGATATGTGATCCAGTTGATAGTTCAAATTGATGCATATCCTAAGCCATGCTTTTTAATTGAACAAGTGTGATGGTCTTGTTTGCACAGAACACTAGGCTTTATTGCATGAATCAATAAATCACTGTCTGAGAACCAGTATGGTATAGTGCAGTGATGGCTAACCTTTTTGTCCTCTTGTGCCGAAAGCACATGTGCGTGCGCGATAGCATGTGTACGTGCCCACACCCATAATGCAATGCACTCGTGATACCCTGCCCCCTCTGTGCATGCATGTGCAACCTCTCCCCATGCATGTGCGTGCGGCCCCCGTGCCTTGTTTTGGGCCTAGTATGCCTCCTGAAGCCTCCTGGGACCAACAGTGCCCCACAGGGGCACCCCCTCTCCGTGCATGCACACGCACCTCCTGCATATGCGGCAGAGATCTGAAAATCAGTTGGGCGGTTGGAGGTGTGCGCGCATACACAGTGGGGTGACAGCTCGCGTGTCCACAGTGAGGACTCCGTGTGCCACCTGTGGTATAGTGGTTTTGGACCAGAGGCCATTGGCTGACTTTGGCTGATTTGAAATGATTCCCTCTCAAGCAAATATATATTCTAGGGTGGTTTTTGTGGGGAAAAATTGTACATCCTTCCTTAGGCTCTTGAATAGCAATAGCAATAGCAGTTAGACTTATATACCGCTTCATAGGGCTTTCAGCCCTCTCTAAGCGGTTTACAGAGTCAGCATATTGCCCCCAACAATCCGGGTCCTCATTTTACCCACCTCGGAAGGATGGAAGGCTGAGTCAACCCTGAGCCGGTGAGATTTGAACAGCCGAACTGCAGAACTGCAGTCAGCTGAAGTAGCCTGCAGTGCTGCACTCTAACCACTGCGCCACCTCGGCTCTCTTGAAGAAAAGTGGGATACAAATTTAGAAGCCAGAAACCAAGAAACCATATTGTCATAATGTTCTCCATGAAGAAGGCCAGTAACTGAAATAATGTAATATTGAGTGCATGAATATTAATTGTAGCACAATGTTACTTCAAATCCGAAGATTTTATATAGATATTTAGAATTGATCAAAACAGAAGTTCTAGGACAATGGTCTCTTTTTCATTTTTAATTACTGTGTATACAGAATGCTATTTCCAGATGAACAAGGCAGTGTTAATTATTGATGTCTCTTTTGTTCTCTCCTTCATTAGAGTCTGGTTATTGCCAATGGAGGTCTGGGTAACGGTGTTGGTAGATGCCAGTTGCACTCTGTAGTAGAAGAATGTGGACAAGTAGAAAGCCTCTTAATGCCTCCAAATAAACCCTATTCATTTGTGCAATATGGAAGGACAGCTGACTCCAAGCAAGCCTATGACTCCCTCAATGGAAAGGAACTAATATTAGACAACTCCAGCCAAAAGGTTGTTCTGTACTTCAACTATGTAGAAAAAGGTATTATTGAAGAAGCTAGTTTTTCTACTCTGTTTTTCCTCAACATACTGCTAGAGAACTCAGTTCCTACCTCATGAAGCTCAGAGAGGCATGGATCAATTTTGAAAAATTGGCCTGATGGAGCCAACATGAACACTTCTTTTTTTTTTAGAAAGAAAACCTTTATTGAAAATTTAAAATATTAAAATACAAATACCTTTAAAAATAATTTTGTATAAGTTATGATCCTTTTTGACAGTACTAACATAACCATTTGTTATTCAAATACATTTTATACATTCCTAATTATTCCTGTATCTATACATCTATGTTTCTAAGCTATACATTTCATGTTCCTATTATTTATGCATTGATAACAGTTTTCCCAAACTGTATAATAATCTGAGTCTTCCTTGTCCCTTAACTCCACTGTGAGTTTATCCATCTCTGCGCAATCAAGAATCTTTTGGATTATCAAAAAGGCTGTCAGCATGGCATCACTTTTCAGCATTGTGCAAGTGCTGGTCTTGCTGCTGTAATTATGTGCAAAATTAAATATTTTATCTCTTTCGTATATTTTACCTTAATAATCCCTAGAAGGAACAATCCTGCTTTGAGCTGTATTTGAGTGCAACATGAACACTTTTTTTTTTTCATTTTTGAACATATTTTTATTTAAATTTCATAACATACAATCACATGTATACTATACATAGCCAATATCATATAGTATTAAATAGTAATTACATCAGTTCCTCTTGTCCTCAACGCCCCAAAAAGATTAACACCCATTATTAGCCCTTCTACTCTCCCTACACCTCTTTCTTCTACCTCTCTCTTGTTTCCTATCTTCCCTCCCTCTTCCTTTCCTACTCTATTTCCCCTTCCTTTCTCCTTCTCTCTCTACATTCCACTCCTCCTTATCCTCAACCTCCGCATCCCCCCCCCTTACCCTCTCTCCTATCCCTCCCTTCCCACTTTTCTTCTCCCTTCTGCTTCCCACTCTTCCTTTCGTTGGTGTATTTCCGCTTCCATACTACTTTATTTCCTCTTCCTTTCTCTTTCTACTCTCTCCCCTTACCACTCCTCCTTATACACCTCATCTTCCCCCTTCACCCTCTCTCCTATCCCTCTCTTCCTATCTTCTGCTCTCCTCTACTTCCAACTCTTCTATATCCTGACTTCCCTCCATCATTTTTCTACTCTACTTCCCCTTCCTTTCTCCTTCTCTTCTCTCCCTTTACCACTCCTCCTTATACACCTCATCTTTCCCCTTCACCCTCCCTCCTATCCCTCTCTTCCTATCTTTCTTCTCTTCTCTACTTCCCACTCTTCCTCTGATTCACTTAATGTGTTTCGACATCTGAGCAAAATCCCTTTTGTGTTGATGGTATTTATAATTCCATTTCAATATACTTAAAAAAGAAAAAAATAACAGTATACATGTACAATCATCCAACATCCCTCCTCCAGCTTAGTAAACTCCACTCCCTCCCACCCTCCCCCCAAGCCCCTAACCTTCCCCCACCCTGACTTCCCAGAACCAATACAAGGTATAAATCTTTAACAAAAACAGTTTAAGATATACTTAAGAGAAAACGTAGAAAGTTAATAACATCTTTGAATTCATATTAGCTCCTCCTTGCTAGGCTAACTATAAATAATTTGTATCGTTTCTGATCTTAGTCATAAACTATCTGAAATTTCCTAGACCCATATTTATTTTGAATATAGTCAGTCCATTTTTCCCAGTCTGGTTTATATTTCTCATTTGAGTTATCCTTGAGATATGCAACTATTTTAACCGTCTCTGCTAAGTTTGTGATCTTCAATATCCATTCCTAACTAGTAAACAAATCTTATTTCTTCCAATATTGCGCCACCAACAATCTAGCTGCAGTTATCAAATGCAAAGTCAAGTTGATCTCTACAGCTATAGAGTCAGTAATTATACATAACAAAGAATAGGTGGAATTTTTTTTTGAGAGAGAGAGCATTTTACATAATCCATCATATTTGTGTCTAGAATACCTTAACCTTTTTATAAATCTACCATGTTTTTTACCATGAACACTTCTAAGGGCCATTTTATCATCAGATTTTCTGCTAAGCAGATCATAGATTTTCTTCACAATCAACAGTGAAGGAATGAAAATTAACTTTGGCCAGCTTTCTTAACTTTTCTCCTGCAGATGTGTTGGCTTGCAATGCTCACCTTGGGCTTTGTTAATGTTATAATTTTGCTCTAAATTGATGTTTTTTTTCCTTTCTACCTGCATTATTTCATGGGATTTGTTGTCTGTTAGCCACAGACAATCAACAAATGTTATGTGCAACAGAGACAATTGCAATTAACTTCACGTCTGAAACAAATGCCCCAAGTAAAGAACTGTGATTTGAAAGAATGATCAGAAAAGCAATGACATCTTTGAGTCGTAAACGGAGAATATTTTTTGTAGCACAGCAATGGAAACCATTTTTGTTTCCTGGAGACCTTTAGTATCTGTCAAAATTGTTTGGGATACTACTATTTAATTCACATAGAATTTTTAAAAAACACAAATGTTTTCATGAATGCTTTCCATATTTCCTATGCTACTAGTTCCTTGGGAAGAAATGAGCCCGCCAGTCTTGCCCCCTGGTTTGAGAGTAATTGAAGAATTGGTTTCACCTGAAGAAGAAAAGATGCTGCTGGAAAACATTAATTGGACAGAGGATGAGGTCATTCCCCATGGTATGTTAATCTAACAGTACGTAAGCCATATATGTATGTATGTATACTTAGGCATAGCAGAATACCTCCATAATCAATTCACATGATTTGTTCTAAAGTCCCTACATTAAAAAAAAAACAGACTTGGGCATTAAACAGACCCCTCGTATCCTGGACATAAATTGTTTCAACTCCTACCTTCAAAACGATGCTGTAGAGCACTGCACACCAAGAAAACTAGACACAAGAACAGTTTTTTCCAAAACGCCATCACTCTACTAAACAAATAAATGCTTCAACACTGTCAAACCATTCACTAAGGCTGCATTACTATTACTATTAATCTTCTCATCATTCCTATCACCCACCTTCTCCAAGGACTGCAGGACTGTGACTTTGTTGCTTGTATCCTTATGTTATATATTGATATTGTTTCCTGATTGCTTATTTATACCCTATGACTATCATTAAGTGTTGTATCTTACGATTCTTGATGAATGTATCTTGTCTTTTTATGTATACTGAGCATATGCACCAAAGACAAATTCCTTGTGTGTCCAATCACACTTGGCCAATAAATAGTTCTGTTCTGTTCTGTTCTGTTCTGTTCTATTCTATTCTATTCTATTCTATTCTATTCTATTCTATTCCTAGTCCTAGTCCTAGTCCTAGTCCTAGTCCTAGTCCTAGTCCTAGTCCTAGTCCTAGTCCTGTCCTACTCTACTCTACTCTACTCTACTCTACTCCTACTCTGTTGTAATATGGCTCCTTGTGTAGGTGTGTCCTACTCTACTCTACTCTAATCTAATCTAATCTAAACCATCCAGAAAAAGAGGTGGAGTCAGTGTTTTCTAATCTATTTAAATTGCTTTAATATGATTTTCAGGTGCAGCCAATAATTTGGAATAGTTGATCCCAGCCAATTGGAGAGTTCTGACATGTAGGCAGCTTAGGTGGCCAGGTGTAAGAAAAGTTCCTTGGGGACAAGGAAAGACTTTTTGCTGGAGAAATAAGAAAAGACGAATCTCTAGTCCTCCAGCTGAACTATAGCTGCCAATGGTCTTAGTTCACCTACCCAATAGAGGGGGAAACTGCAAGTAACACCTGAAGAGCCATTGGTTACCCTTACTGGTGTTGAGAGTATACAGCTCCAAGGACAGAGCAATCAGCACAGAATTCCACTTTTGGGCTTATTACTATAATAGACAAGGGTGGCTCAGTGGCTAAGATGCTGAGCTTGTTGACAATTCAGTGGCTCGAATCCCTAGCGCTGCGTAACAGAGTGAGCTCCCATTACTTGTCCCAGCTTCTACCAACCTAGCGGTTCAAAAGCATGTAAAAATGCAAGTAGAAAAATAGAGACCACTTTGGTGGGAAGGTAACAGTGCTCCATGCACCTTCGGTGTTTAGTCATGCTGGCCACATGACCATGGAGACATCTTCGGACAGCACTGGCTCTTCAGCTTTGAAACGGCTTTGAAACAGAGATGAGTACCGCCCCCAAGAGTCAGGAACGACTAGCACATATGTGCAAGGGGAACCTTTACCTTTACCTTACTATAATAGTAATGTTTACCACCAGTGTAATACTTTCAAATGTTCAAAGCATCAGTTCAGTTTCTTTGCAGATGTTGGAAGTAGGAAAGCATGATCTTCCTGAGACTACATTGTGAGCTTATGGCAGAAGCAGGATTTGAACTGAGCACTGATTCATAAGCATGGCTTATAACACAGACCCATAACCAATATTGTATTAAGAATTATATTTTTAATCCCTTCTTTCTTTCTATTTCATAGCTCAGAAGTGCTTAAAACATAGGAGGGTAAAACATTTTGGATACGAATTTCGATATGATAACAACAGTGTTGATCGAGACAGACCATTACCCGGAGGTGGGTATCTAATCAGAATCTCTTTATCAGCCTTCCTGTTTCTGTGAAATGATTTTCATACCAATGAGTTATAATTTCATTATATATATACAAATGTGGGTGCATTTCTTTACAATACCATTCAAATCATTACCATGAAACTTACATAGAGATCTTGGTGTGTGACTGTAATTGAGCCCAGGATTACGCTTGTAAATTGTGCTGGTTGTTAAGGGGGTTACCACATGTCCACATAGCTTTATGGCCTATTTTGTGGTAGTTGTTAAGTGAATCCATTGTCTACAATGAGCGTTGTTTGTCGGAAACAGGAAGTAAATGCTAGTCTCAGGAAGGACATTGTAAATCGTGGTCTTGTGACTGCGTCGCATTGCAAGTGGCCATAAATGTGGGTCGGTTGCCAATGTGATAATGTGACTGGGTCTGTGCGTATGCATGGGTGGCCATTGGAACTTTGAATCTGGGTTTTAAGTAGTCCTGGGATAGTCTGATCATAAATCAAGAACTACTGTATTTAAATCCATATAAAAAACTAGGACTAGAGGAGACATGATAGCAGTGTTCCAATATCTCAGGGGTTGCCACAAAGAAGAGGGAGTCAAACTTCTCCAAAGCAGAACAAGAAGCAATGGGTGGAAACTAATCAAGGAGAGAAGCAACTTAGAGCTGAGGAGAAATTTCCTGAGAGAACAGTTAATCAGTGGAACAGCTTGCCTCCAGAAGTTGTGAATGCCCCAACACTGGAAGCTTTTAAGAAGATGTTGGATAGCCATTTGTCTGAAATGGTGTAGGATTCCCTGCCTAGGCAGGGGGTTAGACTAGAAGACCTCCAAGGTCCCTTCCAACTCTGTTATTCTATTCTAAAAAAGGGGTTGTGTGCACAATTCCCATTTAAGTTAACGAGGATATGCCTTGTTAGAGGTCAATCTAAGTAGGATGTTTCTTGACCAAACTTTAGATTATGGAATAGAAATGTTATATAGTACATAATTTCAAGGGATCATACAAATTCATGGAGGATAGGAGTGGTGCGGTGGCCTAGAGGTGGAGCTCTCGCCTCACAAGCAGGAGGCTGTGAGTTCGATCCTAGGGAGAGGCAGCTATTTCTCTCTCTGGGCACACAGAATATATCTGCTGAACAAAACTCTGCATTGGTGACAGGAAGGGCATCTGGCTATTAAAAGACTCTGCTAGCTCCATTCAGTTGTCCAGACTCCACCCCGCAAAGGATTATGGGGTTGTTAAAAGGAGATGATGATGATGATGATGGTACAAATTCATGGAGGATATGGTTATCCTGGGAAGCAGCAATGAGAAGGTGTTGAACAGCACTATGGGCTTTTTAAAAAATCTGGTAATTGTGAAAGCAAAATCCAGAGGTAGAGCAGTGTTTGGTCTAACCCAGCTTGAGTGCTCTGCTTAAAATAATACACACTTTATCAATTCCCAAGAAGCTTTGGGGGAAATTGTAGCAGTTTAAATGTTTTAAAGGTAAAGGTAAAAGTTTCCCCCATCCAGTCATATCCGATGCTAAGGAATGATGCTCATCTCCGTTTCTTAGCTGAGGAAGACATTTCTGTGGTTATGTGGCCAGCATGGCTACACACCAAAGGTGCACAAAGCACTTGTTACGTTTTATTTGCCTTTCCATGCTTTTGAACTGCTAGGTTGGCACAGCTGGAGCACGTAATGGGAGCTCACCCCATTGTGCTAGGGACTCGAACCTGGGCTGTCAGCCTTCCAACTGACAAGCTCAGCGTCTTTAACCACTGATCCACTGCATTATAAAAATCTGCAAATAGTACCGGAATCTATTCTGTTTTTCAATTCAAACTTTATTACATGTTTTTTTAAATTATATATAGTCTCTCTTATGAAGAATTTCTAAGGGGACGAAAAAGAGGCAAACATTTATCTTTGTTTTGAAATATCAGGTCTGCCGGATTTTTGTACCCCAATTCTTGCAAAATGTCTGAAAATGGAATACATTAACCAGAAACCTGATCAACTGACTATAAATCAGTATGAACCTGGACAAGGTATGTACCTGGATTCTATATCATTCTCACCCGATCTTCTGGGATCAGATTTTCAAGTATTGTAAATCCAGCATTGGGGAAAATTGTTCAGTGTGGAGATGTGAGAAAACTGAGGAGAATTGGCAGTCCTTAGGATAAGGATACCGTATTTTTCGGAGTATAAAATGCATTCTTTTCCCTCAAAAAAGAGGCTGAAAATCTGGGTGCGTCTTATACACTGAATACAACATTTTTTGCCTCCCGAAGCCTCCCCCTTCACCAAAATGGCTGTTCATAGTCTTTAGGAGGCTTTCAGAGAGCTCCTGGGTGCTGGGGAGGGCAAAAATGAACGAAAAACGGGCTGTTTTTTGCTCAATTTTGCCCAGCCCCCAGGAACACTCTACAAGCCTCCTAAAGGCTATCCATGCCCTTTTTTGACAAAAAATGGGCCTGTTTTCATGAAAAACCAGCCTTTTCTGCTCATTTTTGCCCCCCCCCCCCCCAGCACACTACAAGCTCCTAAGGGCTATTCATGCCCTTTTTGGGGAAAAAACCAGGCCATTTTCATGAAAACCGGCTGTTTTGGGGAGGTTTGCAAAGTGCACAAACTTTTTTCCCCCCCTCTTCAAAACCTTGGTGCATCTTATACTCTGAAAAATACGGTAAGTACCCGTGACTGTAATATAAAAGCAAGTATTCTGTATTAATAAGATCATAGCAATGCTACCATTTATCAGTTTAGATCAGCCAATTTGAACAGTTATAATGCTGTATTTTTAGGCTGCCCATTGACATCAGACTTCATATTTTTTGCAAGCCTGCACATTCTTTACTGCCGAGCTAGAGTTCGTGACCCTGTAGAACAGGCCTGTTAACTGGTGGCCCATGGGGCGGATGTGTCACGTGCAGGCCACGCCCATGCCGGCTCCACAAAGGCAAAAGTTGCGATACGTCATGATACATCATGTGACACGATCGAGTTTGACACCCGTTTTATAGAAGGAAGAAAATGAAGCAAGCATATCTTCTGCATTACGGTATTCTAAACATACCGAGATGGCGCAGTGGTTAGAGTGCGGTACTGCAGGCTACTTCAGCTGACTGCTAGCTGCAGTTTGGCAGTTCAAATCTTACCGGCTCAAGGTTGACTCAGCCTTCCATCCTTCCGAGGTGGATTGTTAGGGGCAATATGCTGACTCTGTAAATCACTTAGAGAGGGCTGTAAAAGCCCTATGAAGCGGTATAGCGGAAGTCTAAATGCTATTGCTATTGCTATATGACCATATAATCACAATAATGTGCCAGTTTGGGTGAGAAATCCACATCTGCTTTATAAGATCTATTTCCCACCATTTTGTGTACCTTTGTTCCCCAAATAAATGTCATCAGAGGGTTGCAGGGAATTGCAGTATATTTTCTACACTAAAAAGTAGGACTAATTATGAATAAAGGCTGATTGATTTCACTTATTCTTTATGTGTCTGTTTTTATTTGATGTTATAGGAATCCCTCCTCAT
The DNA here is from genome assembly GCF_009769535.1 of Thamnophis elegans. Classification (NCBI taxonomy): domain Eukaryota; kingdom Metazoa; phylum Chordata; class Lepidosauria; order Squamata; family Natricidae; genus Thamnophis; species Thamnophis elegans. The sequence goes on along the minus strand of NC_045546.1, from coordinate 18,195,765 downwards.
ATTGATACTCATTCTGCTTTCGAAGATGAAATAATATCTCTAAGTTTAGGAGCTGAGGTAATTAAAAAAAAAATCTTTCAAATATTTCTTCTAGAAGTTAAAAGCATGTTAATTTGTATTTGTCGCTTTATCTTGTACCTGTTCTTTGCAGAGCTTGTACTTCCAGTAGGTAAGACATTTTTCTTGAAAAGGCACTTTCTTTTAGGTTTGATTTTTCTGGAGTGAACACGGCAACTAGAGAAATAGTTTACTGTAGGAGCCTTTATAATAACTTAGGAACGTTCTTTCCCAATGCGATATCTTCTGCAAATTGTATCCCCAGCGCATCTGGAAAGGGCAGGTTTGGGAAGGCTGCTGTGAAGATAGATAATGATTTCATGCTTCTTATTTAACCATGGTTTCTTCAGCTATTCTATAAAATTACATTATCATTTTTACTAAAGTCAATAGCATTTTTAAAGTAGGATTTGGATACCCATATATATGGAAATTAGCCCCTTTTCAGTGGGATCTTCTTATAATGTTACTAGTTGATGACCCAGCGTTGCCTGGGTATTTATAGACGTTGAAATGTTCGTCTGACAGGGAGCCATTGAGAGGGGCCTTTTCCCCCCCTACTTTTTCCCCCTATGGACCCATCATCCCTTCCCTCTCCCATGCGCTCCTCTTTCCCACCCTGTCTACAATCCTGGCACTTTGCCCCAAATCCATCAGGCGCTTCCCCATTGGACCGACTGGAGGGCGAGCATCACAGCTGGCTTTCCAGAGGAAGCTGCGAAGGAAATGACATCACAAACAATTGCCATTCTATGATGCAGCACTCACTCTCCTTAATGGCCCAGGCTCTTCCTTCTCCCAGGACATCACAAACAATTGCCACTCTAGGACACGGCACTCGGTCTCCTTAATGGGCCAGGCGTTCCAGAGTGATGCTGGAAAACAGACACACACATACACCAGGGGTGTCCTGTCTCCCCCAAGTATTTGTTTCCAGAAGGTAAGTCATCTGTGTACCAAGTTTGGTTGAAATTGCTCGAGGCTCTCCATAGTTATGCTGGAACGAACATACATACATACATACATACATACATACATACATACATACATACATACATACATACTTGCATATCTATCTGTCCGCCCATCCATCCATCCATCCATCTATCCATCCATCCATCCATGGAATCTATATTTGGAAATCCTACCAATGTCTGGAAAGGACTGGACTAAAAGACAGTCCTGCGGCATTGATTAAACCAGCACAGGAACAGGGCTTAAGCACCAGATCCATAGAAGCAGGAGTCTACCACACTAGAAGGAGACCAGAGGAGGCTGAACAGAGGGGCCTCAGATAAAGCCCAATACACAGTGGCAGGGTGTAAGATGTAGGCCGGAACAGCATACACTGGAGGGTACAATCAAGTGGCTGGCAATGTGCACTTTTCCTGAACATTCTTATTGTCTTAGTTTGAAATGAGAGAGCAAACCCAGATTGCAGTTCTTGGCTTTGCTTTCAGGACATCAAAGACTATACAGTTTTCTTAGCTTAGCTGCTAAGTTGTCTTAGTCCCATAGCAGATTAGGAATTCCGCAAGTTGCAGCCCCAGCATACAGTATATATTGTGTATTCTATTGAGGCAATATATATCTATTTCATACATTTGCTGACAGCTCCTTTCTGAGAGGGAAAAACTCCAGCTGTTCTTAAAAATTAGTTGCCTAAGGAGGAAGGAGGATTTTGCTTTCTCTTGTCTTCACCCATGAGCCATCCTGCCTCTCTACCTGTTGAATTTTTAATGCCAGAAGAGAATTTCATAGAAGTATTTCTGCTGCCAGCAGAGCTCCTGGAGGGAGTCATGCCTAAGAAGCCTTTGTAAATGAGAAATTATTTTATTCTGCTATTTTATACGTTATTTATAAAACGTTCCTGGCATTGAAGTATTTCCCCCTCATCTTTTGTTCAACCTGGTCAGAAATTTTTGGCTTCTTGTCTTTCTACTTCAGTTACGTAGGCTGAAAAACTGATGTATAGAAAGAAAACTGGAAGTGCAAAAGAAGGAGAATCTGAATTATTTCAAAGATGAGGTACACTGCAGACAAGCATTGACTTTAAGTTGAGTAGGTTTATCAAGTCCCATTTTATCCTGTCTTCAACCTTCCCTTTTTGGGGATGGTTGTTGAGAAGGTATTCACACTGTAGCTTCAAAGGATCCTGGAGGAAATCTAGATCCCTTTCAATTGGGTTTCAGGCCCTAATATGGGACAGAAACGGCATTGCTTATGTTTTTTGATGTTCTCTGAGGGGAATGAGACAGGGGTGATGTGGTTTACTCCCTTCTTGATCTATTTGTCCTTTCAGTGGCTTTTGATAACATTAACCATGGTCTGGCTTCAGGAGCGAAGAGCACAGTTGTACTAGAATAGAATAGAATAGAATAGAATAGCAGAGTTGGAAGGGATCTTGGAGGTCTTCTATCCAACCCCCTGCCTAGGCAGGAAACCCTATACCATTTCAGACAAGTGGCTATCCAACATCTTCTTAAAGACTTCCAGTGTTGGGGCATTCACAACTTCTGGAGGCAAGTGGTTCCATTGATTAATTGTTTTAACAATCAGGAAATGTCTCCACAGTTCTAAGTTGCTTCTTCCTTGATTAGTTTCCACCCATCACTTCTTGTCCTACCCTCAGGTGCTTTGGAAAATAGTTTGACTCCCTCTTCTTTGTGGCAACCCCTGAGATATTGGAACACTGCTATCATGTCTCCCCTAGTCCATCTTTTCATTAAACTAGACATATCCAGTTCCTGCAACCGTTCTTCATATGTTTTAGTCTCCAGTCCCCTAATCATTGTTGCTCTTCTCTGCACTCTTTCTAGAGCCTCTACGTCTTTTTTACATCGTGGCGACCAAAACTCAATGCAGGGTTCCAAGTGTGGCCTTACCAAGGCATTATAAAGTGGTATTAACACTTCACGTAATCTTGATGCTATCCCTCTGTTTATGTAGCCCCCTCCTTGCTCCTTTTCTGAAAGACCCTGAAGACATAGTTTTGTCAGTGGGCCTGAAGATCCCAGGTTGATTTGGAGCTGAACAAGAGGCTTGTATGATAGTGTTTGTCGCTGCTGTAGGGTGAGGGACGGAAGTCAGATGCCTTTATATTGTTGCTTTTTAACGTTGTAGGCCAGAGTTGGTGAACCTTTTTGGCACCAAGTGCCCAAGCCGGAATGTGCCTGCATATGCATGCTGGCCGGCTGGTCTTTGCAGATGCCGGAGTGCCAGAAAATGGCACTTGAAAACCAGCCTGAATACAGACCAAAAAACAGCCTGAAAATGGTCCAAAAAACAGCTTGTACAGTACAGGTTGTAAGTTGACCTGTAATATATAGTTTTAACTGAGTTTAAATAAAATCACGTAAAACTGTATTCAACCCTTAATTTTGGCTCCTGGGTGCAAAGTGAAATAGAAAGCAACCTTAGACCAGGTTAAACTGTTGATCCATCTGCTTTGGATGAAGTTCCGGTTTTTAACCCGACTTCCATCTATGATGGTAAACATACCCTTCCATTAAAAGGTGGCAAAAAGCACTACTTATCCTCATGTCAGAGAAAAGGAACATGAGAGTAGTTCAATAACTTTGAAGAAGTGTTTAGGAAAATAGCATATTATGTAGCTGGACTTGTCTAGCTGGTCATTATGGCACCATCAACAAAAGCAATACAGGTGGAAAGAGAGTAGCATTTAAAAAAAGCCTCCAACTTTAAATTAGTGGTTTTCAGACCCTTTGCCTTTAGGAAAGCTTTTATAGATTCATTGGCCTGTCAAATCAAATAACCTCTTGAAGCCACAGTCTGTTCTTAGCTCGACTGCTCTGGCATTTCAGGCTGATGATTATCATCGGGGAATTGGAATTGTCAGTGATGAGCAGGGGTTTAGGTGCCCTTGTCCAAATTATTTGCAGTGGGACATCTTTTGTAAAGGGATTAGAACATGCTGGTTAAGAGTTCTTGCATGCTTCCTGCTAGCCTCCTGTAGGCTGCATGAAAAAGAATAAGCCCCTTCAACAGTTTTCAGAGTACAGTGTGTACCTCATCTCAGCAGTCTATAAAACCGGCTTTGAAGATGAGATTCAAGATTAGTTGCATGGAATATTTTCCTCTAAGGTGAAAGTTCCCCTCACACATATGTGCTAGTCGTTCGCGACTCTAGGGGATGGTGCTCATCTCTGTTTCAAAGCCGAAGAGCCAGCAGTGTCTGAAGATATCTCCGTGGTCATGTGTCTGGCATGACTAAACATCAAAGGTGCACGGAGCGCTGTTACCTTCCCACCAAAGGTGGTCCCTATTTTTCTGCTTGCATTTTTATATGCTTTTGAACTGGTAGGTTGGCAAAAGCTCAGACAAGTAATGGGGGCTCACTCCGTTAAGCGGCACTAGGGATTTGAACCACTGAACTGCCCACCTTTCTGATCGACAAGCTCAGCGTCTTAGCCACTGAGCCACTGTGTCACGTAAAGTCTGTGACTGGAGCATATGAAGCCCCTGAAAACCTTGCTTGAACGTAGTTCTTAGAAACCTCTGAAATATGTTATCAAACTAATTTTAATACAGCAGAGGAAGATACATAACTGAGAGTTACCACATTGGCCACATTTAATTTTAACTACCTTTAAAGGTCTGTTAAATTAATGTTAAGTTTTGCTAATTGTTGGGCCACAGAAGGTAATTTCAGACAAGGTACTCAATGCTGGATGCATCCCTCGGTTCAGAAAAAGGTGCACATCCCTTTTTGTAAGAGTTGGTAAACCTTTCAGGTTGATAAGTCTTTTATATTACATAAAGTAACTTCAAGTGTTGTCATTTCATGTGCCAAAAAGCAAGATGCAAAATAATTATTTTAAGTTAAGAGGAAGGCAGATTTTGGTCGCATGTTAATAGAATTTTTTTTCTAATAGCAAGAACAACAAAAGTGTGTCAAGGCTATGGATTTCCTAGTTGCAATGTATGGCTGTGAAAGTTGGACCATAAGAAAGGCTGAATGCCAAAGAATTGAGGTCTTTGAACTATGGTGCTGGAGAAGATTCCTATGAGTCCCTTGGATTGCAAGGCGATCAAACCGGTCATTCCTACAGGAGTTCAACCCTGACTGCTCTTTAGAAGGCCAGATCTTGAAGATGAAACTCATATATTTTGGCCACCTAATGAGAAGGAAGGACTCACTGGAGAAAAGTTTAATGCTGGGAACGATTGAGGGCAAAAGAAGAAGGGGAAGACAGATAATGAGGTCGCTGGATGGAGTCACTGAAGCAGTAAGCGTGGGTGGGGTAGAGGACAGGAAGGCCTGGAGGAACATTGTCCACGAGGTCACGATGGGTCGGACATGACTTCACGACTAACAACAACAAAGAACAATTCATTGATAATATCAATTACCCAGAAAAGTAATGGGTTTCTTTTCATTGGATATGCCCAAGTAAAAGTTAGACAACCAGTTAGGAACTTCAAGATGGGTGGATTTCAACTCCCAGAATTCCCCATCCCCACAAGCAGGAGTTGAAGTCCAATCTTCTTAAACTTCCTGAGGTTGAGAAATATTGATATAGTTACTAGGTTTCTTCTTTATTTGTAATGTTTTCCACGATGCTACAGAATTGTAGAATTAATTAAGACTAAGAAAACGAATGAAAATACTGTATTTTTCTTCTACAATTTCAATTTTATTTTGCTACATATTTTTATTATTTTTATTACAGTGTAGGTAAAAAGGAAAGAGGTTCAGTGGTTAAAGATGCTGAACTTGTCAGCTGGAAAGCTGACAGCACAGGTTCGAGACTTGAGCGCCACTCGACAGGGTGACCTCCTGTTCTTGCCCCAGCTCTTGCCATCCTAGCAGTTCAAAAACATGCAAATGTGAGTAGATAAATAGGTACCACTTTGGTGGGAAGGTAAATGTATTCTGTGTTTGTGGGAAATCCATGGATTTCTCTTTGCATGTCTCCAATTGCACATTTTTCACAAGACCAGAATTATTCAGCAAACTCTCAGATTAATGCGACATTACTGACTGAATTCATTAAATCTTTTAGCATGCTATAATTAGAAAGTCTACTTTTTAATTCATGTCCCAAACCAGAATACCAAATATGAAGCACATTTTTTTCAAAAAAAAAAAGAAAAGAAAAAAAATTTAATCTTGTAGCATTTAAAAATATTTTAATAATGGGTAATGTTCTGGAACTGAGAGGCCTTTTCTTTTCCTCCCTGCTTCGAAGCTGAATAAATGTTAAATAAAGATTCCCAGATTAATTGACCGGCTATATCCATGATTGCGAACCTATGGCATGCATGCCCCAGGTGGCAAGCAGAGCACTCTCTGCAGGCTGTCGCCCCAGCTCCACCACGCATATGCGCATTCCTCCCGCTGGCTGCTGGTTTTGGGGTTTCTGCTGTGCATGTGTGGGACAGCAAGGCACATGTGAGACACACGCATGGATGGGGAGTATACATGGGGTCATGCGTATGGTTGTGTGCGCAGTGCGGGCGTGGGGCACATGCACGGGGTCGTGCACTCATGCACGGGGGGCAGAGGGAGCACAGAATCCTGTGCACATGCACAGAGCTAGAGTACATGCAGGAGGTGTCACGTATGCATTGTTTTATGGGTGCACACTTTCGGCACAAAAAGGTTAGCCATCACTGGGCTATATAATAGCTTAATGTTGCCTTTCACACTCCTTGGATCTATTTCTGTTGTCCACCTCTACTTACTACCCCACTGTTTGTCATATTGCTGATTTGTTCTTAAAAATAGGGGGCTTTACATAACATTCATCCGGTGTGCGCCTTCCCCCTCGGTGACGCTATCTGTATCTAATGAACGTACATCATATGCTAATTACAAGCTTTTCTGCTGCCCGTGTTGGGGGAAAGGAGCAGAAAACATTTCCAGTTTTCCAACGATACCGATATTAAAATAATTGACTACATCCTCGTTCACACTTGTCACTTTAGCTCCAGTGGTGGGTTTTTATGAGGAATCGCAACTTCTCTTTGACTGAGATCTATCCTGGGGTAGAGGAAAAGCAGGTATCAGTTGCTAGGCAACTACTGGATTCTAGAGTAAAGATGGGTATCAAATGTTTCCTAGCAACCATGATGTGATTTCTCCTCCCCTCCATCCAAGACATGTGTTTGACTGAGTGCTACCTTTATTTTGTTCCTCAGAGTGATTTCTAAAAGTACTTCTAACTTGGGTGGGCAATCTAAGACCTGCAGATGTTGCTAACCCCCAGTTTTAACTGTTGGTACCGCTAATGGGACTTTTTAAAGCACCAACTGAATGACCCACCAATTCTCCGGGCTTGGTCTAATACTTCACCAATTAACATCTAATTGGCCTTCTTTTTCTTCCCTTGGATTCATTTGACATTCTAAATCTGTTTTCATTATCTCTTTCCACCCAATTTCTGTGTTTGCTTTATTCTTTAAATAAAAGATGGAAAGTTCTGGTACCTTATAACAGGTGTCAAACGTGCATCGTCACGTCATGTGACATACCGCGCCCCCCCTTTGCTAAACCGGGGGTGGGGGGGCAGTGTGTGATGTATCCCGGCTGCGGGCCACAAGTTTGACACCCCTGCCTTATAATCTTATTTCTAATGGATAACATTTTCATTTCTTTGTCCTTCCATTTAGCCCCCAAAGTTCTATACACAATGCCTCTTCCATTGTGTAAACTTTTTTTTATTTACAAATTAAGGGGATTTTTTTTAAAAAAAATAATAATTTTAATACATTTTAAATCCAAATCCCTTTTTGCTATCTATTTTTGGAAGATCAATACGTGGAGCATGAAATGAGACTGCTGGTGCTTGTCAGAAATTAACAGCTGCCAAGGTGAACTGTGGTGCCTTAGGAAGGAATTGTTGCCTCTCACTAATGTCTCTCCTTGGGAGTTCAACAAGGGGGAGTAATTTCATTTACCCTGTGATGTCATTCCCCTTTTGTTTTAGGAGTCTATTTTAAGGCTCGCAAGTCTCAGTCGCAAAGTTTTCTGCCTGTAGATGAAGCTGTGGCATTAAAAATGCCAGCAGGAGGCACAGTTGGTCTTTCAAATGATGAAAATTCAGAAACCAACCAATTATTGCAGTTCCTCTGGATGCAAAACAAACCTTCTTGATATCTTAGTCCCCAAACTGGCTATTCCTATTACGGCATGATCGAGAGTTCCATATTTTTTTTTAAAAAAAATGTCTTTTACTGTATTTGTGTAACTAGCCCATCAACAAATTTGCATATGTAACTAATTGTTCTACTTTCTTGGAAGTACTTCTCTACCTCAAACTGCTATTATATTTTCTCATTTTTCAATATGCCATCACTTTTACTTGTATTAATTGAGAAAAGGAGCTGATATATATACACTAGCTGGATGCCCGTGCTTCGAGACAAAACAATGTGATTGGGCAATGCAGGAAAAATCCGGTTAATCCGGTTCAATCCGTTGGCTTAGTGGTGATTGAAACACATAAGGGAACATCGCTTCTACCACCTTGAGTCTGGAAGCAGTTCCATAGGTGGAAGGCGTAGACATTTTGGTGAGGTACCAATGTTTAGTCCGAACATCTGTCAGTTTGAACTGAGGTAACGGAATGTGAGGCAATTGGCAGTTGGAACAGAGTTCTTTTCAGATGGGGAGGGGAATTAGAATGTCTAACTCCTTAGCATCACAGCGTGTTAATTACTGTAGAAGAAATACTCATAATCTGATGGTCATTTTGAAAAATCCTTTCTTAGCAAGCACATAGAAGCCAAGAGGAGCATACATGCCAAATGTCAAGTTTGTAGGCTTTACGGTTCTGGAGATTTCTTGATCACTGGAGTGGCATTTGGCGCATATATGTGTGTGTGTGTGTGTGTGTGTGTGTGTGTGTATGTATGTATGTATGTATGTATGTATGTATGTAAAAATAAATAAATTTATTTATATATAGTGGAACACAATGCCCAGTTCCAGTACTCATTTTACAATATCTTATGAAGGCTATAATTGCTGAGACCATTTTGTACCTTCATGATCGTTACAATCAATGATGGGACTCTACTATCAATGTACCAAGATTGAACATGAGTACTTTCTCTAATCTTCATATTTGTGAAATGTATTTGATGCAGGTCTATGGGAATAGTATTTTTTTCTGAAGGAATTGTGATGTGCTGATTTTTGTTTTAAATTTTCAAATATAGATCCTGTCCTTATGCTATCTATACACTATTGAGAGTAGATTGCAGTGATTTTAAATCATATGAACAATATAAACCATGTATTTAATTGTTAGAGTCAGTAAGTATACAATATATAGAAGTATACATAAAGAAAAACAACCTTAACTATAACAAAAGCCTCTAAGAATAGAATGGTCTTCACCATTCAGCATAAAATTAAGAGAAGAAACCATTAGTAGCAATGTGGAAATTATTGCCTTGTGTTGTTCAGATCCTGAAGACATTTGGTTTCATGTTACTATCAGCTATTTTCCTATCCCCACCGCACGCAGACTGAGGTATTGCAAAGGATTTTTCTTCTGATCCCAGAAAGTAGGTTTCCATGAGAGAAGACAATATCTTTGACACTTTTTTGAAATGTTTGAGTTCAAGTACCTGCTATGTTTTGGAATTGATCTGAAACCCTTCATGAAAACCACAAAGCAAAGTAATAAGTAGAGATTCTGGTGACTAGTTTGTTCTAGCAAACCTTTTATGTCTTTTGGTCCAAACCGCAGTTCTCAGGACTTCCGCTTCCTGAAGAATTAGAAGTCAAAGTTCAGTTGCATGAACCTTTGGATTAAAAAAACTGGGATAGCTAAGCTTCAGCAGTAAAAAACAATGTTGGTATTAATAAGAAGTAGAATTATTTCAGTGTATCTTTTCTTGCATTACAAAACTCCATAGTTTGAAAAGACAGAAGAGTTTGACCTCATCCTTCATTGTGAATTTGTTTTATGTTTTATTTATGAGCTTTGTTGGGAGAAATATCCATCTGGTTCAGTTCCAAGCTGGGTGAAAGACACTGGAAACATGGAGGCTGATTGGAAAGATTGTTTATTGATGAAGCAGAACCACCAAGCACGTGTGATTGTGGGTAGCTCACCACATAGAGTTGAGAGTGAGGGGTATTTATACCTTCTTTGAACCTGAGCTTCCTGTTCCTGTGCAAGAACATGTATTCTATTGGCTGTTGTAGGGTTTATACAGGGCTCTGTAGGTTGTTCCAGATTTGGTTGAAGTTTGAAGGATGTGGTGCAACTGAGATGATGCAATGAAGGAGCTTGTGTTCTGAAAGGTGCTGGGCAATTCCTATCTATTATGGCTGAGGACTAATCTTACCTTTGTTCAGACCTTGCTGCAGGAAATTTACTTATGAATAGAGCTAGCTATCTCTTTAACTCTTAAGTGTTAACATCTGCTAAGGACTATTAAGAAAGGTGCGGGGGTGCTATTAAGAGTGAGTCTGCTTCCTGCCTGTAAAAAGAAACATGTTTCCAGGAAAATATAATATTCTGCCTTTTCAATATTTCTACATAGCCCTCTTTGTGGATTTTGCCTTTGCCATTGTTGAATCTTTGACAAGAAGCAACAAACTAGGGCTTAATATGGCCTCTAAAAATCTTTTCCAAACCTGATCAAGGAATTCTGGTTAAATACCCCCCCCCACCCGCCGCATTCTGCTTCTGATGTGAAGTGTGTGAACATTCTTCCTTATCCAGATCTGAATCTGTATTTAAACTGCCCCCCTCGATAGAGGCCCATTAATTATCCCACTCAAATAGTACATATAACTTATTTTTTGCATTCAAAAGTATCATGATTGACATTTCTGGGTTAATTCACTTTTATAAGATGCAGAAGATATTCACTCATAGATTGGATACTTTCTCTGGGTGAAACTTTTGGTAGTTGCCTACAACTAAAAGTGATTTCTTTTGAAGTACAATTCGTAGAATTCTCTTTCTATGGCACGACTAGATGAACCAATTCTACTTAATTGTAAGGTTACATAACAGAATCTGGCAACTATCCTGTTTCCCTGAAAATAAGACCTCCCCGGATAATCAGCCCAATCGAGCTTTTGAGCGCATGCGCTAAAACAAGCCCTCCCTCCAAAATAAGCCCTCACTGATAATATTGCAACACAGCAGCAGCCACGAGGTGACCCTGCTTACCGCCTCCTGCATTACAAAAATAATAAGACCAAGTGCTTATTTCGGGGGTCAAAAGAAAATAAAAACCGGTCTTATTTTTGGGGAAACACCCTACAAAATGCAAATTTCGCATTTCCACTTTTAACTGCATGAACCATTTGGATGGGTCCTTCCTATGTTTCTTTTTGTTTCCATTAAGCCACCAGGGGCTCCTGCCTCTCTTATCTGAGTTTGTCCTTTTTCTTTCCCTTATTTCCCCAAGTCCTCCACACATTGCCCTGCAATACTATACTTTAAGAGCAAAAACAGATGTTTTGTTTCAAACGTGGCATGATAAGGGATGTGGAAATGAAGTCTGATGAATAGGGATGAACTGGAATTTGATATATTTATCTTTGAACTGTGGGAAGTTATCATCCAGCCCTCTCCCAGAAAAATGAAATATCCTAGGAAATATTGAAAAGGCAGAATATTTCTCTGGATATGAAAAGAAAGAAACATGTTTTAAAAGACAGAAGAGTTGCCTGTAGCTTCCTGCCCATCCCCACTGTTAATGGGCCATTAAGGCCAAGCTAGTCCACTTTTACATAATAAAGACTTCTCCACTGCAGCCTCAGAGGGGATGGGAGTAAAGGCATGATAATATTGGCCCTTTACTCAACTGACCACATGGCATCTGAGAACTCATCCATACCTGGATTCAAAACACAGCTAGAGAGTAGCCCCTGCATGGCCCCATGGGAGTCTGACAACCAATCAGAATACATTTCTTACACAGGAACAGGAAACAAAGAGGTGGGACTAAACAGGTTATAAAAAGCCTAGCAAGCCCCTCCTTCAGCCCTTCTCTTCTTCTCCACCAACATTGAAGCATGTGATCACCTTTTCTGTTCAGGGCTCAAGCCATGTGGCCCTGTCCAACAATAAACCATCTTTCCAAGCAGCCTCCATGTCTCCAGTGTCTTTTTCCCCACTTGGAGCTGAACCCAGAAGGACATTTCTTTCATCAGAACAAAAGGCAACTGAAGAGCAATATGGTAGCACTGAAAGAGTGCCATGCAGGAGATCAAGACCTGCTATTTATTACCTGGAAGGCAGGATATGGAATAAAGATCTTAAGTTGCTGGAAACTTCCTAATAGTAAGATCTATTGGATGGTGGAACTAATTGTTGCTGCCAGTGTAGTTAATTAATATTTCAAGAGCTATGGTAGGATTATTTCTCTTTTGTGGCTTTTTGTAGCTGTTTCTGTTACATGTACCACCCAACGTTGCTATGGGGATTAAGTAGTTATTAAATAAAATCAATTATCGAAAGAATTGGTGAACTCCCATTCAAAAGATGATTGGTGTTGGATATGCTTTAATTGGGATTCTTGTAGTGAGATGGTGGCTGGGTGGTCTGTATAATCTCTCCTAACATTCTGATTCTATGATTCATCTAATATTTAATCAAAATCTGCTTCCCTGCAGTTTCTGCATTGTTTTTAATCCTGCTCTTAACGATAAAAGCCAAGAGGTCTGTTTCAGTTTTGTGTGAAACTCTTTTCACATTTTTTAAAATTGTAAGTTTAATTTGTTCTTTTTTTACCCAGCTATCATAATAATTAAATGAATTTATTTCTAGAGGTTTAGCAATATCCGTTTCATAAATCATAAAAGGAGTGTTGTGAGATTATAAACAGCAATAGATTTATTGTTGCTTTTTGGGTGGTGTTCTAGTCACGCTGATAGGAAGGGGTAGGAGTTATGGTTCCTATACAGATTTGTTGAAACCTTTAAAATATCAGGTCAAGTGAGAGGTTTCCTATCTCTCTGCTTAATTTACAACTCAATATGTGTTCCAGTATTGTTAAAGACATCAGACAAAAAAGAGGGAGACTAAACTGTATTAAATAGTACTTGCTTGTAGAAATAAAGTGAGTTAGACAACTATGAGAGTCTTTTATCTGGAGCAGAACATAGGCAGTTAGTGAAATCTAATAAACCAGACTATGCTGGAAGCCTAAGTGAATCATTGGTCTTGAAATCATAAAAGGTGCCCACGATCTACATTACTTTTCCTAGAGGGATTAAGTTCTTGATATACCAGTCAGCTTGAAAGATCAAGAGACAATGAACACCATTAAGTTCTCTGCCCCAGGAGCCGAAAGTTCTTGGCAATAAGCTTGCAGTAACAAATATTTTGCATGATAGGGGAACTAAACGCATTCTAAATAAGTTGGGAAGGGAAGAAGGAATAGCTCTTAGCCTTGCCTAATGGAAATTTTGGACAATGGATGAACTAGTAAACTGTGTTGAAGTCATGTGGAGGATTACATTCTGTTGGCAGATACAATTTTATCCTTCCAACTATTACTTAATCAGAAGGAATGTGATAATATTTACAAAATACATAACTATGGAACTTTCCCTAGAATGACTGTGTTGCTATGAAACCCATTTGGTTAGATTTTTCTACCTAAGGATATTTTGATTGGGCCTTGGAATTTGTAATCCTAATTATGTGATTTATTGCTTTTATATCCACCTTTTCTTTTGGAGCACAAGGAAACATTCAAGCATGCTAAATTTCCTCTTTTAGGTTGGACTGGGATAGGCCCAGAATCACTCTGTAAGATAGATAGTCCGATGGAGTCTTGAAATTGTATCGCCCCAATTCATATCCAAGTCCATATCCACTCCACTTCATTCTGCTGGATCTCAGAAGCATCATGTGTTATTGGGTATTGAACTTAACACCTTCAAGAATATTTTTTGGCCTACCAAGTACTTTAAACCCCAGGCCTTTCCTGGAGTTAGCACAACAGTTAAAACAAAGTTAATGGGAAAAGATAAGTTGGATTATATTTTTCTCTTGATCAAGATGAATATGTAGTGCAATTTCCCGAAGTGAGAATATCTTTATGGAAACGATCTACGGTATATTAGATATTAAACTACGGTTGAAACATTTGATTGCATCCTCTACTTTAAGCTCATTACGATAAATGTTCTTTCTCTGGGCTGCCACTGGTACCTGAGACAAAATATAATTTGGAATTATATTATATATATAATAACATTATGACAGAAAATTGTGAAGATATGTTAATGAAAAAGAATTGGAGAGAAATTGGGTCGTTAGCTCATTTTGAGACCAATCTAAAAACAATAATAAGTATGATAGAAAATGGAAAGATTTGCATATTTTCTGGGTTTGTGTGTGTTTTAAACTATCTAAAAGTTATTTTAAGGCTCATGTATATTTCCTGATTCAAAATGGTTTGAAAAATATGCTGCTGTATTTCAGAGGCAGGTGTGGTTCTCATTTGGTGACCATATTTAGGAATGGTCATTAAGTGAAGTGTAAAACCATGACTTTGCTTATTATCTTACTTCAATTTTCTGTTGCTTTGCCTATTTGCAAAAGTCATAATAAATATGAGGGTTGGTTGCAAAGTTACTTTTTCGTGACAGTGATAACTGTGAATGGTTCCTGTGTGATTACCTGTCACTACCTGTATTAAACCTGTCATTGTATGGGTTATTTTTTTTAAAATATTCACGTTGTAGTTGGATAAACAAATGCTATAAAAACTCTACCTAACATATAAAAAATGTGAAACAGCATTACATCCAACTAAACTAAACATTAACTAAAACTTTAAGTTACATTTAGCTTGTCATCATTTAGTGTAATTTATTTGTTAGATTTATTCCTGGCCTTTCTTCCAGAATTTAAAGTGATTTGCATAATTTTCCTACTCTGTGAAAAAGGCTTTGCTGAAAGAGAATAACTGGCCTAAAGTCATCTAGTGATCTTTAATGGCTATCATGGACTTGAACCCTGGGCATCCCTAACTCTAGTTCAACTCTTCAGTTACAGTTACTATACCGCCTTGGTATTATTCCTAGTCTTATTTGTTATTTCAGTGCTTTTGTAAGGAGGAAGAAGGCTGCATACATGTGTTGTGTGTAAGGTGGGGATGAGAATCAGGCTCTTGTTCCGTGATGGTACGCGGAGTCCTCTCTGTGGGCTTGCGGGCTGTCACCCAGCTCAGCTCCATCGTGCATGGACACATGGCTCCCACTGGCTAGCTGATTTTCAGGGCTCTGCAGTGCATGCGGGAGGCACACGCGCATGTGTGTGTGGGGAATGTGTGCATGCACAAGGGGGGTTGTGGGGCATGCATGGGGGTTGCGCACGCATTGCATTGTGGGTGTAAGCACACACAGACACGCTGTTTCAAGCACGCTGTCATGCGCTCGCTTTCGGCACGCGAGGACAAAAAGGTTAGCCATCACTGCTCTAGTTCTACACTTGAAAAATTCAATTCAACATTACTGTATTTTCAATAAATTCTGTTGTTGCAGGAGTTCAGAAGCATTTGAGCACGATCCGGATAGCAATAGCATTTGGCTTATATACTGCTTTACAGTACTTTACAGCCCTCTCTAAGCGGTTTGCAAAGTCAGCCTATTGCTCCCAACAATCTGGGCCCTCCTTTTACCCACTTCAGAAGGATGGAAGGCTGAGTCAACCTTGAGCCTGGTGCGATTTGAATTGCCAAATTGCAGGCGGCCGGCAGGCAGCAGAAGTAGCCTGCAGTGCTGCACTCTAACCACTTTGCCCGAAGGGCTGATAGGATGTTGCAGTGTTTCCCAGAATGTAAATGTTTTTCTTTTGCAAGTTCTTCATATTTGTTTTAGGGGCTTTGTATCGCTTATTCTCTGTGCTAATAGCGCAGTGACTGTGAACATCATTAAACAATGACTCACTTTATATAGCGTCTTTATAGCCTCTTCAACAATTATTTCTCTGCCGTCTCTTCTATGGCTCACCAGATCTAATTTCATCTCTGAGCAAGCAGCCTTGCCCAACTTTCATACCTTTACGAAATACCTCTTGCTCCCTCTGTCCTTGTTTGTAACGTCTCTCCCGCCCCCCCCCACACCAACAGATGCTCACACTTTTTTGCATTAGTTGGGCTGTGTCTCACGCAGCATGAGCTGCATTCAAAATGAAAGCGGTGGCTTATATCTGTCTGAGCATCTCTGAAAGATCCATCAGAGTCCCTCGTCACAAACGTTGGCTCCAGCGTCATGTTTTTCCCTGCAGAGCGATATTATTAGCTTCATGTGTGTTTCTCTCCCTACTTATAGTTGCAAAAAAAAAGAAAGAAAAAAAAAAACCATGGCAAAGGAGATCAACACATCGAGCTTCTTACTCTTTTCAATGTTTTTTTTTTCTCTTTAAAAAAAATTATTATTGACTGCAGTCCCTGATGATGTATTATAGGCAAGGTAGAAATTTGATCTTTATTGACTTTGCCACCTCTGGGAATAAAGAAAATGGATAAGAACAAAAATAGTAATTGGAAATAGCTCCAGTGGAGGGAACCTGTCACGAGATGAATTGATTCAGCAGTGGCAGAAGTAGCGCTATTGATTGGGAGCCTTTAGTGAATTAAAAAGTGGGCCAGGCATCTAATACGCCTCTTTCTTTTCTTTGGAAACTATGGACGTGTGAGGGAATGAAACAAAGAAGTGGAAATTTGCAGTTCTCTGGTTAGATAAAAAATGATTCACAAAGAGGCACAACAAGGCGATCTCTGTCTCCTTTGGCATCTGGTTTTTAATAGTGAATGGGATCAGGACTTTTCCATGTGGAGGCAAGATGATGATGATCAGAGGTGGTATTCAGCCGGTTTGTACCAGTTCACCCAAACCGGTAATGGAAATCGCAGGTAGACCCGCTCACCCGGCTCTATGGCGTCCTATTTAGGCACATTTTCAAGCCGCACGCATGTGTGCAAGTTGCACACGCGATCAAAGCACATGCACAGAAGGTCAAGCATCTGTATAGACAGGCGCACACTCACATTTGTAAACCACTAAGGAAAGTAAGTGAATACCATCCCTGATGGTGGTGGTGGTGGTAGTGATGATGATGAATTAGGGGCAGACATTGTTTGAAGATGAATGTAGAAGCTGTAAATGCTGATTTTCAATTACCATGTTTCCACGAAAATACAACCTGTCCTGAAACTAAAGCCTTGCCACATTTTTTGCGTGGGCAAAAATATAAGCCCGCCCCGAAAATAAACCCCCTGGAGAACCCCCTCCCTGCCTCCAGCCAGGCAGAGTACCACTCACTGACATAGCAGTATCCCAAAAGCGCCATGCCGCAGAAGCTGGGGGGGGGGGAAGGTGCTCACATTGCTTGCTGCCTTCGGGATACCACTAGGTTGGGGAGTGGCATTCTGCCTGGCCGGAGGGGGGAGTTGCCCAGCTCTCCTTGCAGCAGCCGTCACTGCTGCCGGGCTCCAAGCATAACGTCTTCTCCGGTTCCAAACTCAGTTGCCGAGTCTTCCAGCAGCGGCTGCTTTAGGAGTGCACTCTATGGTTGTGGGGCTGGCTGCTGGAAGACTCTGTAAGAGAGCCTTTCGGACAGAGAATCTTCCAGCAACCAGCCCACAACCATAGAGCGCACTCCTAGAGCGGCTGCTGCTGGAAGACTCGGCAGCCGAGTTTGAGTTTGAGTATGGAACCGGAGAATACGTTATGCTCGAAGCCCGGCGGCGGCTGCTGCAGGGAGAGCTGGGCCCGGACATGTTGAGGCTAGGAGGCATGCCTGCTGGGGGCGGAACAGGTGCTCGTGCAACCCCCTTCTCCCGCCCGTCAGAGCTCCATGCACTGACCTAATGTGCCAAGCCGTGGGAGCTGGGGAGCGGGCAGAGCACCACATGACTTGGCGCCTTAGGGATACCCCCTAGGTCAGTGAATGGCGCTCTGCCCGGCTGGAGAGGAGGTTTGCCGGGCGGTTGTTCATGAGCTTGGTCACCTCATGGCTGCTTCGCCCCTGAGGCTGTACCCGGCTCTTCGGGGGCCAGCCGTCCTGCAACCCCAAAACAATAAGCCCTCCCCTATAATAAGCCCAAGGCCCTATTTTGTAAGTAAAAAGAAAATAACATCCTGTCTTATTTTCGGGGAAACACAGTAGATATTTTTTTAAAAAATGTTTAAAAGGGGATGTGGGTGGGATTAAAGAAAACAGAAAAGTTTTAGGTCAAGAGCATACAACTGGAGATCTTGGGGCCACTTACATCTGTGAAAGCTTAGAACTGTAGGGTTGGAAAATTGGAAAGGACTACAAGGATAATATAATTTATCACTCTGCAGGAAACCAATTAAAACTATCCACGAGAGATGGCTTTCTATCTTCTTCTTCAAAGCCTCCAATGATGGAGAACCTACACTATCCACAAGACTATTCCATTATTATGACAGTCTAAACAACAGTTGCACAGATTTTACATCATAAAGCTTTTCCTTAAATTTTAATGAAATGTAGGCCGTTGCAACTTAAACCTGTTAACTTTTGGTTCTTGTTTCTGTGGTCATGGACAACCATTCTTGGTCATCATCTTTATTTTTTAACCAGTGCATGGAGATCTTGTGGATATGTGCCTCTTAGGGCCATAAACTTATGATACGATGCAGAAGGGAAATTAGCGTGTCTCTCATCACATGGTCTGAACAGTAAACCTTGCATCTTGCAAGTACACATCTTGACAACTTTCAACAGCACAAAATAACTGTGTATTCCATTCCTTTTCTGCAGATTGTTATGGATTTTAAACATCCTGATGGACGCACCGTTGCAGTGTTGCTGCCTCAACGTAGTTTGCTAGTGATGTCTGGAGAATCCAGATACCTCTGGACCCATGGGTAAGAGCTGGCATTCACCTTGCAATCAAATTATAAATTGGCAGTGCATTGTAGTAAGCTTTTATTTTTTTTAGCAGTCAGAAACATAAACAGTCTATTTATCCTGTTAGTAATACACATAAAAGACAAGTCACCACCTTAAGGTACCTATCATCTGAATTTTGATTGACTGTGAGAGCAATTATGAAAGAAGAGGTCTTATACATATTTGTTCTGACCTAGGCTTCCCAAGAGCATGAAGCAAACTCCTGGTCCTGACAAAACCCCCTTTTATTAATTTACTTTCAATTCTGCCCATTCACATCCAGAGAAGTCTTTCATGGGAGAATTTACAGTCACAGATCTTATCTGGCTTAGAGTGCTGACAGGCTGATAGCTGCAAAACTTGGCAAGAAGTCTCGGAGAGTCACAAACCAATCAAGCAAACTCCACTCCCCTTTTGCTCCTCTTTTATTTCCTCTGGGAGGGGCCATTCATCATCCATCTGTGGCCTTACTCCCAAGTTGACCCTTGTTCTTTAGCTGTTCCCTTTGTCTGGCAACTCTGTGCATGAGCACACTGGGAACAGGCTCCAGCTGTTCATCTGCCTAATTGATGTCTGACTCTGAAGGCAGCTGATAACTGGCATATGGCTTTGGTCCCCTCTCTGCCTCTGACACAGAGCCCTCATCAGAGCCTTCCCCAGACTCCAGGACTGGCCATGTTCCTCCCCAGTCTTCTCACTGTCTGAATCTGCTGCCCACTCCGCTGGCTGCTGGTGGGCCACAACAATATTAAGCTCAGTTTTCTGTTCAATTGACATCTAAAGAATTAAAGTTTTCATACAGGACTTATTTGTTGAAGGAGAAAACTGTGATGCCACATGGGTGAAGGTGCAAGTATTTATGATGGATGACATTTCTTAACCCTACCCTTCCTTCAAGGAGCTTCCCCAGATGTACATTTTCACATTAACTCTGTGAGGTTGTGACTTTAATCATCTGCAAAGCTTTATGGCCGATGAATGATTTGAATTTGAATTTCCTTCAACCTAATTGAACATATTAATCAGTAGAACACCTGGATTCCAGAGGGCATCAGAAAGAGAGCAGGGCATGTTAGCTGTTCCCGGAAACTTTAAGAAGTAGGAAACTGAGAGAATTAAAGCAACTTTCCTCAGTTTAACAAGTGCAGTGATTTGCTTAACGAACACGGCAAAAAAAGATCCTTAACATGGGTGCAATTCGCTTAACAACCACCTTGCTTAACAAGAGAAATTTGGGTCTCTGTTGTGATTATGTATTGAGGATTATCCTTAATACACATAAAATGTTCATCAGTTTGGACAATTAACACCCATTTCTCTAAAAAGCAAAGATTATGCTTCTGACATTTATGACGTGTACTTGTGTTTGGTTTTTGTCAGAGGTTGCAGCAATCACATCCAGAAAGCATGGACAGGTAACTGATTCAGCAGGATTCATTAACGTCTCTTTATATATAATATAACACATGAAGTAAATATACAATACCGAAAGCAGGTTTTTTAACTTTGTAGTAAATACAAGCAAGACACGAGCAGAGGAGATAACTGTTTCAGTTCAGAACAGCAGACTAGTTTAGAGCTCACCACAGACTCAGAGCTGCAGAGCTAAGCCACGCCCAGGCTCCAAACCTATTTCAGTTCATGAGTATATCTACACTGAAAGTTTTGCTTTGCTCACCAGTTACAGCCATCCATTATTTGCCCTCCAATAATACTTATTTTTTGTCTTGCTGTAGTTCCCTTGACAAGGCTAAATTCAGGTTTCTAGCATAGACATTAATAACAGGCAGAAGGCTTACCTTGTTGGAAATGAAATGCTGATGATCCTGAAGGTTGAAATTCTGGGAATTTTTCAAGACAAGCTGGTCCATGCCAGGCCACGCTAGTTTCCAGAGGCAGATTCTGCACTGAGGGAGCTGATTATCAAACAGGATATTCTAAGCCCTCTTGGTATTATTCAATATTACCTCTTTCCTGTCTTCTTTAATACTGTATTTTTCAGAGTATAAGACACACCTTTTTCCCTCAAAAAAGAGGCTGAAAATCTGGGTGCGTCTTATACACTGAATACAGCTTTTTCTTTGCATCCTGAAACCCTGCCCCTGGCCGTGCATAACTTGTAAGAGGCTTTCAGGGAGCTCCTGGGGGCTGGGGAAGGCAGAAATGAGCAAAAAAACCAGGCCGTTTTTCACTCAAATTTTCCTCCCCCAGCCCCCAGGTGCACTCTATAAGCTTCCTAATGCCCCCTTTTTTTGACAAAAAAACGGGCCCGTTTTTGCAAAACGGGCTGTTTTTTGCTCTTTTTTGGACCCCCCACCCCGGAGGAACACTCTGCAAGCCTCCTAAGGGCTATTCATACCCTTTTTTAAAAAAAAAATGGGCCCGTTTTCACGAAAAACGGGCCATTTTGGGGAGGTTTGCAGAGTGCAAAACCTTTTTTTAAAAAAATTGCCTCTTCAAAACCTTGGTGCGTCTTATACTCTGGTGCATCTTATACTCTGAAAAGTACGGTATGTATTTTTATGAGAGGGAGAGGGGGAGTGGGAGGGAAGGAGGGAGGGAGGGAGAGAGAGAGAGAGAGAGAGAGAGATCCTTTACTGAAGGAATTTCAGGCACAGGGACTGTCATAGGCTGGTTTTAGGA
This sequence comes from Thamnophis elegans, assembly GCF_009769535.1. Taxonomy (NCBI): domain Eukaryota; kingdom Metazoa; phylum Chordata; class Lepidosauria; order Squamata; family Natricidae; genus Thamnophis; species Thamnophis elegans. Next base: position 18,174,187 of record NC_045546.1, on the reverse strand, counting down.
TGCATCCACAGGTGACAAAATATAGATGGAAGCAATGGTGGGATTCAAATAATTTAACAACTGATTCTTAAAACGTGTGCCAAAATGTGATATTTATGAAATATTAGCTGATAACCCTGGGTATCTATTTATTCTAATTCTGTATTAGACAGGAAAAGCCCTGATTTTAGCGACAATTAAATTAGTTACAATTTTTTTCCCTGTGCCCCCAGAAGCGTCAAGAAAAGTGATACCACCTTAATTTCTAATGTTGGATTTTGGTTCACCAACAAAACTGCGAAGCCCTTATCCGCGCCGACATAAGTGCGGAGGGCAAATCCGCGCCGTCCGAAGCGCTAAGGAAAAAGGCAACCCTAGCGCGACAACATAACCGCGGAGGGCAAATCCGCACCTTCTGAAGCACTCAGCACCCTAACCCTAAACCTAACCCTAAACCTAACCCTAAACCTAACCCTAAACCTAACCCTAAACCTAACCCTAACCCTAAACCTAACCCTTACCTTAATTTAAATCGGCTTTCTGCCGCCGCACTGTTTTAAAGCGCCCTTCTGTCGCCGCGCTGTTGTCGCCGCGGTGATGACGTCGCGGTGATGATGTCGCAGCTTTAGGGATGCGGTTTTTTTGCCGCTATTTTGACGAGCGCGGTTTTGTCGGGCCACGTTGGATTTTCCCTCTTACCAGAGGGAGCCCCCTTGTGGAGTACTGTGAAGCCGTTACCATGGTGACTCCACTGCGCTGCACAGTAGGAGCCATTTTACGGCAGTACAGTAGAAGCCATTGTAAGACAGAACAGGGTGTATCTTAGCGGAACACCCCCCCCAAGGGGCGTTAGGGGTGTCTTTGAAGTAATAGAGGTAAGGCTACGTAAAGACATGCGTAGCTACCGTGATCTCAGTAGCTGGTTATCTCGGATACCTACAAGCTCACCTAATTAGCAGAACCAGATGTGGGAAAAGAGGAAAGGTTACGTACAAACATGCACATTACAGCCATGATCTCAAGTAGACGTTTATCTTTTAGCCCATTATCTCACCGAGCAGAGACAGGCCGTATCAGGGAGTTATGTGAGACTCAACCTTGGCTGGGATAGCCTTCTGGATTCACAAGGGAAAAAAGAAGGAGTAAACCAAAAACAAGACTGTTGCTTTCTGTGCTTTTGCTTTGCTTGTTAAAACTTTATAAAAGCCAAAAAAAAAACCTCTGCATAAGACAGACATTTTGGACACAACTGCTTGATGTACTGCTGAAACCCACATGTCTTCCCCCCCCCTTCCCCCCAGTATTTGTTTCCAGAGGGTAAGTCATCTGTGTACCAAGTTTGGTTGAAATTGCTTGAGGCGTTCCAGAGTTATGGTGGAACACGCACACACGCACATGTTTTTACATATATAGGTAATAAAAAAGGGAGTGAAATCATGACTTGTGTTTTATTTCAAAGTATTACACCAAGGAAATTTGACGTCGTTCAAGCATCAGAAGGAGAGAACGTTGGAAGCATCACTGCTGACATCAGAAAGTTAACCTTAAACAAAAGGGGAAAGAGAATATCTTTCACTTTCCGGAAAATAAAGAGAAGCCCTTGTTGCTGCTGTAAGTACTGTGCTGCATGTAATTTGAGCCTCTTTCATTGGGAATCTTTTTCAAAAGAGTGTGATTTTCAGTAATAATTTTGTCTTTCAAAAACAGCAATTATAAGTCCCTATTGCAGAATTGTATTTTTTTTAAAAAATCCACCCATCTAATCCTAGAACCGATATTGAATTGAGACATGTCTGATTATTTGTGAGTTACATCATAGCTTATCTTTACTACAGAGGTGACTTTAGACCGGGGAGAGGGGCAAACTCGCAGCCCGCGGGCCAGATGCATCACACGCTGGCCATGCCCACCCCCTTTTAGCGAAGGGAAAGTCGTAATACGTCACGTGACGACAACATGACAATGCGAGTTTGACACCCCTGCTTTAGACAGTCTTCAGAGGGTTAAAATAAAACAACATGATTATTAAAATAATAATCCAAAATAGTAACTGAAGAGTTCAGTAATAATATAATACAGATCCAGGGCCTAAAAGTCATCATTCCTTTTCCAATCAGTGATGATAAGAACAAGACAGATCTACCCACAAAGCTAGTTTAAAATTCCATCAGCTGATATGCCTGAGAGAACATTCAGAACTTTTAATACCATACAAAAGGCCAAGAGTTCTAAAATTCTAGAGAACTAGAAAGCTACTTTTCTATTTTATTAGTTCTTAGCTCAGGGGTTCCTACGCTCTTTTTCCTGATGGTCTCATTTGGAGTTACAAGCTGGGGCTGGGGAATTCTGGAAGTTGAAGTCCAGACATCTTTTTACTTATTATTAAATTTATATCTTGTTTTTTTTAATTTTAGGGTGTTCATAAGGCTGTGTATCTTCCTCATAACAGCAACTTTATGAGATGGGTTGGTTTGAGAGAGAGTGCCTGGCCCACACAGCCAGCTTCCATACCTAGGAGTGAACTAGAACAGATAATTTTGGTTTCAACATCTTAGGTAAAGATAAAGGTTCCCCTCACACATATGTGCTAGTTGTTCCCGACTCTAAGGGGTGGTGCTCATCTCCATTTCAAAGCCGAAGAGCCAACGCTGTCCGAAGACGTCTCCGTAGTCATGTAGCCGGCATGACTAAATGCCGAAGGCGCACGGAATGCTGTTACCTTCCCACCAAAGGTGGTTCCTATTTTTTCTACTTGCATTTTTACATGCTTTCAAACTGCTAGGTTGGCAGAAGCTGGAACAAATAATGAGAGCTCACTCTGTTATGCAGCGCTAGGGATTCGAACCGCCAAACTACTGACCTTTCTTTTATTTATTAGACTTATATACCGCTTCCTAGGGCTTTCAGCCCTCTCTAAGCGGTTTACAAATTTTTTAGCAAATTGAGTCAGCAACTTGCCCCTACAGTCCGGGTCCTCATTTCACCCACCTCGGAAGGATGGAAGGCTGAGTCGACCTTGAGCCGGTGAGATTTGAACCGCTGAACTGCAGATCACAGTCAGCTAAAGTGGCCTGCAGTACTGCACCCTAACCACTGCGCCACCTCGGCTCTTTTCTGTTTGACAAGCTCAGCATCGTAGCCACCGACTCACCACCTCAGCATCTTAATCTCTCTAATATATTGTCAATATGTAGGAAGTCCTCAATTAGTGACTGTTGGTTTCACAAAGTTACAACCTATTTGATAAAGGGGAACTTACGACCCCAATCCGAAGTTCCGATGGTCGCTCCTCAACCCCAATGATCAAGTGACCGCACATTGCTCAGCAATGTGGCCTCATTTATGGCTGTTTGCAGCATCCCAAGATCAAGTGACCACATTTTATGAAACCGGCACTTACCTCCACACATAGAAGGTTTCCACTGCCCTTTTTCTATGCAGATGGCACATTTCCAACGAAACTGTAAGGTCAACTCTCCATGCTTTCTATCTCCAAGAAATATAGATGAGGCTGTAGGCTGGTGCTTTGCTTTCCAGCATATTAACACCCTATAATAGAAGTTAAATGGATTCTATACGAATGCAAAAAAAAATCAATTTGTTTAGCACGGTCACTTGTAACAAGTGTCTCGGGATAATAGCTTTGTTTTCCTCTTTCAAATTATGTACATGAGATTCACAGCCAGATTTCTTATGTTTATTTTTGTGATGGTACATTAGGCTACTGATGAAAAATTTTGTCTGGAAATAAATGGGTTATGTTGAAATCCACTGTATAGAGTCTGGGCCATTAAGACTGGTGTCACTGTGGTGTCATTATACATAATTATTAGCCTAGACAATAAAGGTCAGCTTTCTCCCCCCCATAATTCTGGCTCCGTTGTTTGGCCTTGTATAAGCTGACTAGAGCAGGGACCTGGTGGCTCAGTGGCTAAGACGCTGAGCTTGTCGATCAGAGAGGTCAGCAGTTGAGTGATTTGAATCCCTAGCGCCTGATAACGGAGTGAGCTCCTGTTACTTGTCCCAACCTAGCAGTTCTAAAGCATGTAAAAATGCAAGTAGAAAAATAGCAGGGACATGCAGTCACTAGAGGCAAGGGAGGCGGGGCCTCACCAGTCTCCTCAGAGAAAGGAAAGGATTTTAAATAATTTTCTTAAAATAATTAAAGCCAGGGTAGTTGCTACCAGATTTCAAGTCACAGTGGCTTGGTGTCTGCTCTCAGTATTAACTAGGAGGAGGCCAGAGAACTAGGGGCCTCTTTTGCATAAGGAATTTTTCGCCTTTTAAGAGTTAAGCAAGGGTTAACAAGCAAAGAATTCCTTATGCAAATGAGGCACATATTCTCTCGCCTCCTGTAGAGGGCATTTTTAGAGGCTTTTTAGAGTTCTCTGGGAGCAGCTAGCTCAGTCTGACAGAGCTCTGGCTTTTCAAGAGGGCAGGGCACGGCAGGGAGAAGCAGAGTTGAAATCATCTCTGAAACAGCTGGAAAAGGTGTGTGTGGGGAGGGGGGAGGAATTCAAAAAGTTTGATTGGAAGGCAGCGGGGGAAGGGGGGGTATGGCAGAGGAGCTGCTTTCAAGCCTTTGGAAAATATATCCAATCCAACTTCTGTGTTTGTGTTTGAGAGTGAGTGAATGAGAGAGGGATCGAAGTTCTCTGTGTGCGTGTGTCTGTTTGAGAGAGGGAGGGAGAGAGGGAGAAAGGAGGGGGAGGGAGAAGAAAAAGAATGGGAAAACTTATTTTGCAAGGGGGAAAAATGCTGTCGCTTTAAATCAGAACTGAGCATGCCTGACTGTGGAATTCTGGGAGTTGAAGTCCACAAGTCTAAAAAGTGCCTCACCAGGGCTAAAGCTGACCGCACGTCACTGAAAAATAGGGACTACTTTTGGTGGGAAGGTAACAGTATTCTGTGTGTCTTCGATGTTGAGTCATCCCGGCCACATGACCACAGAGATATCTTTGGACAGCGCTGGGTCTTCGGTTTTGAAGCGGAGATGAGCACTGCCCCCTAGAGTCGGGAACGACTAGCACATATGTGTGAGGGGAACCTTTACCTTACCTTTACCTTAAGCTGACTAGGAATTCTGGGTGTTAAAATCCTAAAATGGCTGATTCAGTACCAGGTTACAAAAACCAAAGAAAAACATGGCTTGCCTTCATTGTGGCTTTCTCTCTTCCTTCTGTTTCGATCAGTCAGAAAGCTCTGAAAACCTTGCATGAAATGCAAGGAATAAATAATCCCCTTTTCTCATTGACCATATTTTTTCTAATTAACCTATTAAAAAAAAGAGTGCATGGGTAACTAAACTATGATTAATATTGTCATTTACAAATGCTGGGAATCAGAGGAAATGAACAGGCAGGCCGAGGGGATTCTTTGAGCTCTCAGAGAAGGGGCTTCTCTTCTAACGAAACCCTTTGATGTCTCCGGAAAGGCCATTCCAGAAGGATGCTAGAAGATGACAGGAAAGTAGAAAAGAGGAAGGAGCTCCAACATATAAGTGTCCAGTAGATGGCAGCACCAAACTAACTTTGGCCATTCTTAAACAGGCTAAAAGGTTGGATCTGTCTAGTGTTTGGGTAGGGAACCAACAGAAGATATTATAGTTGTAGTCTAGGCTGGGAAGTTGAAAAATAGCTTGAGGAACATAATGACAAGCTTCATCCATATTGTTGGATGGATAAATGTGTGAGTGTCACCATTTGCCAGCCTGACTTTTTTATTTGCTACTATATCAATCAAAGAGACGCAGTGGCTCAGTGGCTAAGACCCTGAGCTTGTCGATCAGAAAAGTTGGCAGTTTGGCGGTTCAAATCCCTAGCGCGACGTAACAGAGTGAGCTCCCAGCTTCTGTCAACCTAGCAGTTCAAAAGCATGTAAAAATGCAAGTAGAAAAATAGGGACCACCTTTGGTGGGAAGGTAACAGGTTCCGTGCATCTTTGACATTTAGTCATGCCAGTCACAAGACCACGGGGTCATCTTCGGACAGCGCTGGCTCTTCAGTTTTGAAACGGAGATGAGCACCGCCCCCTAGAGTCAGGAACGACTAGCACATATGTGCAAGGGGAACCTTTACCTTTATATCAATAGAGAAACGCTTGAGGTACTGTAGGTTGGATCCTGGCCATACCAGCATATCATTCCTGGAATATGATTTTCATAGCAGCTAATTCACAGTCAATCATTTATTTACTTTTACAGTATGACTAGGCATATTTCTAATTTGGGATTTGCTGTATGCACTTTTCCTAAAAGGTGAGTTCAATTTCATTACCAATTGCTCAGAATAACAATCTGGTGAGATTATTCTCTAATTTCCTCTTTGTCTCCTACATTTGTATGTCCTGAAATATTTTCAGTTTCTAAAAATGCCTACGGCATCTATTTGAGGCTCAGAGGCAAATAAAAAGATTTTAGCCCATATATATTGTGTTTCACTTATAAAAGAATATGTTTGAATGTTTGAATGTTTATTTTATTTATATGCCGCCCTTTTCCCCCGAAGGGGACTCAGGGCGGCTCACAACTCAACTAAGGGAGGGGGATACAGACAAAAAATTAAAACAACGCACAGCAATACATAATTTAAAACACACAACAGTCATACCATTCGAGAAGGGGGTAGAAGCTTTTTAGTCCCAGGCCTGTCGGAATAGCCAGGTTTTAAGGGATTTGCGGAAGGTCTGGAGGGTGGTGAGGGTTCGAATCTCCACGGGGAGTTCGTTCCAGAGGGTCGGAGCGGCCACAGAGAAGGCTCTCCTCCGAGTAGTCGCCAGTTGACACTGGCCGGCGGATGGAATTCGGAGGAGGCCTAATCTGTGGGATCTAATTGGTCTAGTGGAGGTAATTGGCAGCAGGCGGTCTCTCAAGTACCCAGGTCCAATACCATATTAGGTGGGGCAGGAAGTTTGTTAGCTGCCTAGAGAGATATCTACAGTCTCGTTGCTTACTCCAATCCTGTTTCATAATGTCCCGGTTAGTGATGACTACCTTTTGAACATGGCACAATTTCTTATTTAAGAGGAGGAAAGCAACAGACTGAGAGCCTCTCTTAACAACTGTTCAAATTAATTGTGGTGCTGAGCAATTGGTAGTTACAACTGGTCCTCATACACATATTGCTTGCAGTGTCCTGCAGTCATGTGGTCACCATTTATGACGTCTTTTCTGGCTTCCTACGAGCAAACCAATGGGGAAGACAGCAGGAGTTTGCAAATAGCAAGCACGTTATGTCCTCACTTAACAACGGTGCAGGCTTCACTTAATGTCAGCAATGCCTTAATTTCTTTGCAAAGCAGCACAGTTATGTGATGTCACGCTTTACAAATGCATCACTTAGCTGCTGTTAAATCAGGACTATCTGTAATTAAATTTTGCAATAAAAATTAACATTGAAAGTTGCAATTCAATTTGCAACAATCTATATTCTCTCCGTTAAGAAAATACAATAAAATAAAATGATTGTTCTGGGTCTAAAACTTCACAATTAAACCTATCTTCTGCCTTTCTTCTCCCAATCTCCTTCCTCCAGCATTTGCTTCCGTATGCGACAGTCAGCATAAAGAGAGGGCGCCTTTGTTTCACAATAGTGACAAAGATGCCTCTGTACTAGAGCAGAAGTACGTCCATGAAGTATATGAAGACATTGCCAGGCATTTTAGCAACACCAGGCATAGTCCGTGGCCACAAGTGATGGAGTTCCTTAAAAGCTTGCCGTGTGGGGCTATTGTGGCTGATGTTGGCTGTGGCAATGGAAAGTACTTAGGCCTCTGCAAAGAGTTGTATATGGTAAGATGATATATGGTTTGCATTTCTATAAGCTTTGTTTATGTGAATGAAGGCAAATAATACATGTCCTAGGATAATGTTGTAGTTTCCAATCTGGTTGGTTACTAGGACCAAGGGTTTACCATATTTTTGGGAGTATAAGACACTCCGAAGTATAAGGCACATCTAGTTTTGGGGGAGGGGAAAAAAAACTGCCTCTGCCTCCCAGCAATTTGCCTCCTTGCAGCAAACAGCCTGTTTCAGTTTCAGCAAAGCTTGATAAGCACAAGCAGCTGATTGTCGGTTGGATCAGCCTCCCGACTATCAGCTGTTTTAGGCTGCAGGGTTTGCATAGCTTTTACCGCCTCTGCCTGCCCCATTTTTGGCCTGCTCATCCTGTTTTCAGCTTCTGTATGCCCCATTTTCAGTCTCCGCACGCCCCGTTTTCAGCCTCCACATGCCCCAATTTTCTCCTGTTTTAGATGGCGGGGATCGGAATGGGCGGAAAATGGGGCATGCGGAGGCCAAAAACGGGGTGCACAGAGGCCAAAAATGGGATGTGGAGGCTGAAAATGGGGCACGTGGAGGCAGCAATAGGCAATCACAATCTCTGCAGCCTGAAACACCTGATGGTTGGGAGGCCGATCCAACTGACAATCAACTGCTTGTGCTAATCAGGCTGTGCTGAAGCTGAAACAGGCTGTTTGCTGCAAGGAGGCAAATTGCTGGGAGGCAGAGCCAAAGGGTGGGGGCCAGCAGATGGGCGGGGCTACATTCAGTGTATAAGAGACACCTATATTTTCACCTTTTAGTGTGGGGGGGAGGGGGGAAGTGTGTCTTATACTCTGAAAAATACGGTAGCCTTCTGAGATAATGGCAGTTCTCCCTACCAGAATGTGTTTATTTATATGCTACATTTAAATAACCTTTTAAAATTTAGAACAGGTAATCTCTTTTAGTTGTTGGCGTCCTTACGGACATCCTATAGCAGTTTACTCTTTCGCTTTAGAGGCAAGAAGCAGATAAAAATTTATAGCGAAATCCATAAATAATCAAAACACATCTAAACTGAATAAATATTCAGAGAATCTTTAGAAGTTGTTTCAGTGCTTAAACCAATTCAGCTGCAAATAATTTTGGCTAAGTTAGATAAAAATCCCCCAAATCTTTTATTGGGGGCGGCTGTAAGAGAAGACAGGTAGTTCTCAATTTACATCCATTTGATTAGTGACCAAAGTTACAACAGCAAAGAAAAGTGACTTACGACATCTTTGACGCTTAGGACTGTTGCAGATAATGTGGTAACATTATCAAAATTTGGATTCTTGGCAACTTGGCAACTGACAAGGATCATAAGGGCATATAGATCACCTTTTACAACCTTCTGACAAGCAACTGGGGGAAGCTAGATTTATTTAACAACTGCAGTGATTCACTTAATTGTTAAGAAAGGTCACAAAATGGGGCAAAACTCACTTAACAACTGTCTTGCTTAACAACAGAAATTTTGAGCTTAATTGTGGTTGAAAGTTGAGGACTAACTGCATTGAGTTGCCCTTGAAGAAGGTTTCAGCAACTATTAAATAGACATAGTTTAGCCCCAAAAGGTAAGGGGGAGTGAAAAAGAAGCTGATAGTTGATCAGCCTTGATTCTCTTTGGTACAAGACCAGGAAAATATATAAAATGGAATTCCATAGTTCTTATAGTTTCTGTCTCCTAACCTGGCTGACTTGACTGATTCATGCCTGAACTATGCTTTTAAATCTAACCATACATAGTACTGGATAGGATTTTAGGCCTATTCTTAGTATTGCATTGCACAGTTCCTAGCAAGGAATTTTCTGACTATATTTACCAATCCCATTTGTTTTCTTTCTATGGCAGGGGTGTCAAACACAAGGCCCATGGGCCCAATCAAGCCCGCAGGGTGCTTAGATCTGGCCAGCGGGGCTGTCTTGGAAACAGAGAAGGACCTGCCTGCGGTGCCTCTGCCAGCAAAAATGGAGCTTGGGAAGGCCTCATGCGGCCCTCCCTAGCTCCATTTTCACTGGTAGAGGGTTGCAGGAGACAGTCGCAGCCAGAAGCAGAACTCATGAGCCTGTTTTCACTGGCAGATGGCTTGGGCCATCACAGGCGCCCCCGACAAAAGTGATGTCAAAATGGCCACGCCCCCACGCCCCCTGAGGTCAAACAAAATCCTGATGTACTCCTCAATAAAATTGAGTTTGACACTCCTGTTCTATGGTTTTCACATTTTCCCTTTGAGTGTGTCTGAAACAGCTACCTTCCATTTTCATATAATAAATCAGGCCATTACAAAAATATTAGATAATAGAATATAAATCAAACCACAGTCTGGTTCACTTTGTCCAGATTCATATTACTATATTTTTCGGAGTATAAGACGCACCTTTTTCCCTCAAAAATAGGCTGAAAATCTGAGTGCGTCTTATACACTGAATACAGCATTTTTTTTGCCTCCTGAAACCCCGCCCCTTCACCAAAATGACCCTGCGTAGCTTGTAAGAGGCTTTCAGAGAGCTCCTGGAGGCTGTGGAGGGCAGAAATGAGGAAAAATGAACCGTTTTTTGCTCAATTTTGCCCCCCCCCCCAGCAGCACTCTCTAAGCTTCCTAATGCCCTTTTTTGACAAAAAATGGGCCCGTTTGCACAAAAAACGGGCTGTTTTTTGCTCCTTTTTGGCCCCCCACCTCCCCAGGAACACTCTACAAGCCTCCTAAGGGCTAGTCATGGCCTTTTTTGGGAAAAAAAACCTGGGCCCATTTTTGCAAAAAACTATGAAAAATACGGTAGTTGTAATATCAAGTAATGTTTGCTGGAAGCATCATGTAATCATATCTAAAAAAAGACAAGAATATATGAGACATAAATAATGAAGCAATAGGTTTTCAATCTACATCCAAAATTAAAATCATAGGAGAATTTGCTTAGCTTCAGACTAATTGTTTTTTTTTTTTACAATTGCTTGTACAGCAATTGTAAAGTCTTAGGCTTGATGGATTGTAATCTGTAAAGCAAACGTATTACCCTTCCTGGCTTCTCTTAAGTTTATCCTGCCTATCAGATCATAGTTTAAAAGGTTTTAGTTGTGTGTTGCCACATCACCCAAACCAAATATTGATTGTGGGGCCATATGTTAAAGTCATTACCATCTAGGTATAAGAGGTTAGGTCCATGTGGTGGGTATAATCAGGAAATTACATCGTTCTCAGAAGCATATACAATTAATTAATGTGAATTAATTAAAACTGGATAGCATTTTAGGAGCTAGATGAAATTACTTTCAGTTAGGGGCTGCTGGAGCTGAATAATTGTTTCACTGAACTGCAGGTTGCAACTCTCTTAAGTCATTTTCCATAAAGCCTCTGCCAATTTTAGATGATTATTGGATCTTTTTCAGATAGGAAGAGTTATGTATAAAGGACTTCTTGATGCAGCTGAACATTTTCTGATCATCGGGTTCTACTGACTTTAAACCAATAAAAAAAAACAGATACCTTGAAATTTAATTAAAAATGCACAATAATTACTTTGCTTTTGATGTTTCAGGCTTAACATGGTTACCAAATTAGAATTCTTTGGGTTTTTTGTTTGTGAGAATTATATCTACCAGGATTTCTTGGATCATTATTTACATTAGTAGGCGCATGGAATATTGTCCATAGAATGGGGTGACAGGAGATGTGAAAATAAGTTCTGAGAGAAATAAAACGTCGGAGATCCAAAGAGTGAGGTGTATAGGAGAGAGTTTACACTGTCAGTCTGTAAAGCAGTTGTGAGTATTGCACAACCTTTCTTGCTTGGTGATTAATGCAGTGTGATAAATGTCCTTTGGGTCCATATAATCCATTGGGACAAGAATGAAATAATTAGTTGACTTTTAGTACAGCTGTTTCAAGAGGAAATGTACCTTTGTAGCTATTTTTCTCAAGAATGGCCATCTTGAGGTGGTTTATAGGGACTGTCTATTTTTCTCTGTCTATTCTTTTTTCTTTGAAGGTACCATGTTTCCCTGAAAACAAGACAGAATCTTACTTTCTTTTGACCCCCGAAATAAGCACTTGGCCTTATTTTTGGGGAGGTCTTATTATTTTTGAGGTGCAGGAGGCGGCGAGCTGCTGTGTTGCAATATTTTCAGGGATGGCTTATTTTGGGGGAGGGCTTATATTTAGTGCATGCTCTCAAAGGCCCGATTGGGCTTATTATCCGGGTCTTATTATCCGGGAAGCAGGATAACTTTAGGAAATGGGATTATTTTTGCCTAATGAATAATAAATCTAGGTTGCTTGTTTTATTTGAGCTACAATCCAGTGGGTTCTTACCTGACAGTCAAAAACAGCAAAACATGTTTGTTAGTGAATATACACTGAATTTTACTGTCAGTCAAGCATTGTTCTCTCCTCAGATATTGAGACTATAATAAACAACTGGCTGTATTCTTACAAAACCTGCTGCACATCATAATCTCTGGATGATTGCAAGCTTTAGTCTTGACTGTTACAATCGCGGCTGAATCAGAGGTTATGGCCTGAAATATGGGTACATCCTCGTGCATATATATTACACATAACATACGTATGTTATACATAAGCAGGAAATGAGTGTTCTGGGTCTCAAATGATCAGCTAGCTGGTTTGAACTACATTGCTAAGAATCTCTCCTTATGCAGCTGATAATGTTGATCAAATGACCATCTAGCTGAGAGTGGATGGTCTCCTTTCCCAGCCCAAATTCAAGAACTGCATTATTTTATTATTTTATTCAACTCCTGGGTCTTTAACAAAATAACAGATTGGAAGGGTCATTGGAGGTCCTCCAATCCAACCCCCTGAACAAGCAGGAGACCCTATACCATTCCAAGTGGCTGTCCACTCTTTTCTTAAAAATCTCCATTGATGGAGCACCCATCACTTTGGAAGGCAAGCTATTCCCACAGGTTAATTGTGCTCACTGTTAGGAAATTTCTCCTTAGTTCTAGGTTGCTTCTCTCCTTGGTTAGTTTCCATCCCTAGTTTCTTGTCTTGCTTTCTGGTGCTTTGGAAAATAGATTGACCGCCTCTTTGTGGAATCCTCTAAACTAAATCTTTGTTTTCTTGGTTAGATCTTTCTTAATCTTTGTTACATCCTTGAAACTAAAAAAAACTTATTATTCATTTCTATAGATACCTATTATCAGGAAAACAATTTTATATGGAGATGCCAAGAAATGAATGGAATAATTAGAGATTCCTATATTACGTAAACAGTAGGAGAGTGTCAAAGAGTCTCAGGTTAACTTCTCATATTTACTTCTATGTCCCTATTTTTGATTAGAGTGAATAACTCCACTCTAATCAAAGGTTGAGCAGGGGGAGAAATTAACATTATCATGCAAGCAACACAAGTTACACACTTGCTTTTGATGCCATGATGCACAATTGCACATAGTTTATACAGCAGTGCCCTGATGCTCACAATATTTTAATATTGTAGCTTGTTATGGTTATGTCTGCAGCCTGGGATATTATGGTATTTGCAGTGAATCTTACATTCGGTCATAAGAGCAATCAACAAACCCAACATTTACAGGCAATGAGCATCATTGCATAATATTGCAGTAGACAAAAATCCAAATCAAAATAATATATAGATTGAAATCTTGTAAGAACAAAAAGGCAGATGTTGTAAAATCCCACTAGAAGATAAAGATAATTTAAAAGGATATAATACTTTTTAAAATGAGTACATCAGTTGTCAGTTTTCATATGTAGGTATTGTCAAAGACAGATTGCCACAGATGAAAAATTACTGCCTCCCAAAGCAAAAAAAAACAACAACTCAAGCTTAATATCAATTTATTTTTGGAGGAAACAATAAAATATTACATTTTGTAACTTTCTTTTTGTGGGAGTCTATCATTAAGGGCTCTGATTTTTCTGTCCAGTAGGTTTTGCTCAAAGATTCGAATCTGCAATGTAACTAATAATCATTTCCAAGCTACATCGTTCAGGCAGAAATATGCCTGTTTATAATTCAATAGATTCCACATGATTTAAAATGAATTGCTGAAAGCAGATGCATTGTAATAGCGGAGATTTTAATAGTAACTTGCATTTTGTAATTGAATAGAAATGAGATAAATGTGTCTGCCAAGGATGATGATGATGATGATGATGATGATAATGATGATGATAATAATAGACCTTTACTTTGAAAGACTCCAATATTTTTATAATGTCAATATAGAGGAAAAAGTGAAAGGGGGGAAAAGAAAGTCATACCTAAACTTCTGCTGACGCAAAATGTGGCAGCCATTAATTGTACACTTCATAGAACCCTGTTAGTCTGAAGCAGTATATAAATCATCCTGTATGATGCAATTTAAAAACAAAATTAACAACCTCCCCTTACAAGATGACCACTAATTACAAAAGGCGAGGTTTTTCAAACTGTGTTCTTGTGTTCTGTGTTCTGTGACTTGAGAGAGATGACGGGCAGGAAAGAAAATTAGTTGAACACCACCAATTTTCTATTCCTAGAGCAGAATAACAGAATAACAGAGGTCTTCTAGTCCAACTCCCTGCTCAAGCAGGAAACCTTATCCATTTCTGACAAATGGTTGTCAAATCTTTCTGGAGACAAGTCACTGATTAATTGTTCTCACTGTCAGGAAATTTCTCCTTAGTTGTAGGTTGCTTCTCTCCTTGGTTAGTTTCCATCCATTCATTCTTGTCCTGCCTTCTGGTGCTTTGGAAATTAGCTTGACTCCTTCTTCTTTGTGGCAACCCCTGAGATATTGGAACACTGCTATTATGTCATCCCTAGTCCTTCTTTTCATCAAACTAGACATATCCAGTTCCTGCAATCGTTCCCCTAATTCTGGGAGTTGAAGTCCACACATCTTATGGTCACCAAGGTCCAGACTGTGTCTCTTTATCAAGAGTTCCATTTTCCCCCCTAACAAACAAGTTGTGTGGTCTAAAAAAGTTTGCAAATCCATAAAGTAAAGATCCACCATCTTCAGAATGATTCTGGCGGGGCCCGTGAAATGACCCCAGCCAATTGTGATTTATTTGATAAACCATGGCTTAGTGCAATATGTGAATTAGTTGTGTATCAGCAACATACTGTTGAAATCCTTCAGCAAGATTGTCTCACTTCCCTGTCCAGGAGCTGATTCACCACCATCATATCTCTCTCTGTTGCTACTGAATGTTCAGTGATCCTTTCCCTGTGAGCTGATTTTGAATTGATTTGCAGTGGGAAAGGTCAAGGCAATTATAGCTTCTTCTCCTTGTTCCCTTACAAGACAGTGAACAGGAGACAGCAGAAGAAGGGGGAGAATAGCAATAGCAACAGCACTTAGACTTATATACCACTTTCCAGTGCTTTCCAGCCTTCTCTAAGCGGTTACAGAATCAGCCTCTTGCCCCAAACAATCTGGGTCCTCATTTTACCCACCTCGGAAGGATGGAAGGCTGAGTCAACCTTGAGCCTGGTGAGATTCGATCAGTCAAACTACTGGCAGTTGGTGATCAGCAGAAGTAGCTTGCAGTACTGCACTCTAACCACTGTGCCAAAATTGTGGCCCCTCCTGGAACACCCTTACCTGACAGGAGCCTTGTCAGGTGCCCAATTTTACCCAATTCTCTGGTGATGTCTTTCTAAGCACCTTGGAACACCTCACTTTTCAGATTTGATGAAATAAATCTGGATTGCTCCCCTCCCCCATTGGTAGATCATGGAAAATGGTTCTGTTGTTTTGAAGTGCCTTGGAGGCATTTCAGGCAGCCATTTGTAGTAAAAACCACTGATGGATTTCATTTCTGCTCCACAGAAGGGCTCGCTCATGGGAATCTTGGATTCTCAGATTTTATTAGCAGCCAAGAAGTTAAAATATCTTGGAGATTAAAGACTAGAAACAGCAAACAGCGAAAGCTTAAAAGTAGAATGAAAGTTGCCGGAAACGCACCTGCCAATGAGAGATAGGTGTTGTAGCTTGCCAGCAGTCAGCAGTGCTGGCAGCAGATTCGGACAGTGAGGAAGTTGGGGAGGAACACTGGCCAGTCCTGGAGTCTGGGGAAGGCTCTGACGAGAGCTCTGCATCAGAGGCAGAGATGGGGCCAGGGCCGTTTGACAGTTATCAGGTGCCTTCGGCATCAGACATCAGTGAGGCAGACGAACAGCTGGAGCCTGTTCCCAATGTGCGCAGGTGAATGGCCCCTCCCATAGGGAATAAAAGAGGAGCGAAAGGGGAGGGTGTTTGCAGGAGACAATTAGTTCATTCCTGCATTTTTGCCAAGTATTGCGGCCATCTGAAAGATATCAGCCTGGCCACTCTCCAAGCCTGATAAAGGTCAGTAATTGTGAACTATCTTGAAAGGTTGTGGGTTGGGACTTTGCTGGAGAGGAATTCACTGTAAATTAAATAAAAGGGATTTATCGGGACGAGGACTCGGCTTTGTGCTGCTGGGGAAGCCTTGGTCAGAACAATAGGTTTCTTATTTTCAGCATAGCATCTTTCCCCCCAAAAAGGTGGTACGGCTTTCTCTGTGGTGGAAAACAAAGCTTTACATGAAGCTTTAAAGAGCCTTTAACAGTTTCAGAAGAAGTAGACCAATGGAATTTCTCTCTTTTTCTCTGTATGCTGTCATTCTTCTTGCTGTGTTTGTATGCGTTTGCCAGAATTTAATTTGCTTTCTCAAGACTCTCATGCTATTAGTTATAGCTGAGATATTTCTCTGGGGAGCCACATAATTTCATTTGGTGGCTGGATTTCAAAATTAGATGTAGTTCTCTGTCCATTAGCTTTCTGATACATTACATCAATCAGATTTCAATGGACTTAAATGATTTAATTCCACCTGGTGGAGTTAGTTATTATGAAGTAGAGCTAAATGCCCACAGCATCTCATGTTCCTTTTTGTTCCCTGAACTTGGATAAGTAATTAATCTCTCCTGGGTTGTGTGCTCCCTTACAATTATTCTCTTCTGCATTTTCTATCTTAATTGCTACTTCGATAATAGAAATAAATGGGGCTACTGCTGAAATATGGCTTCAGTCTAGGATGAAACCATAACGTTTTGACTTCTTTGTTTTCTGGTCTAAAGAAATGCAGTCACTCGATGCCGAGACCAAAAATGGGACAGAAGCTATTCTTTTGTATATTCTATCCTCTATTTTATTGAAGAAAATCTAAGGAAAAGGGCTTTTTCATTTAATTTTTCTGATGGATGATTTTTGTGAAGTAAAAACCATCCAATTATTTTTAATAGTTGTTATCATGTAGGGGCATGAGTTGCAAAAGCATTTTTTTTTTTATTCATGAGGTTCATCATCTGGAAAGTGACTGAAAACGGTTCTTTACTGCTATTTAGTAAATGCCACTTCCGTCATCTGAGGGGTAGACTAGAAGTCAGTTTCTCCTCAAGATTGTATTTCAATGTTGTAGTTTTTGATGGTCATTTAGAGCCAACTTCTATATAGATAAAATACAGATAGACTTCGAATTACAACAGTTCATTTAGTGACTATTCATTGCACTGAAAAATGTGACTTATGACCATTTTTCATAGTTACGACTTTTGCATTATCCCCATGATCATGTGATCCAAATTTAGATGCTTGGTATCTGGTTCATATTTGTGACCTTTGCTGTGTCCCAAGGTCATGTGATCACCTTTTTTGACCTTCTGACAAAGGCAGTGGGGAAGCCAGATTCACCTACCGCGTTACCAACTTATTAACTTCAGTGATTCACTTAACAACCGTGGCAAGGAAAGTCATAAACTGTGGCAAAACTCAACAAACAAACAAACAAACTCAAACTTATCAAATGTCTTACTTAATAACAGAATTTTTAGGCTCAATTGTGGTCGTAAGTTGAGGACCACCTGTACATGAATAGGATTCAAATGTTAGCCATAAAATAACAATGACATAACAATGAAGCAGCAGTATTACTCATATCAATGGCCAGCCCAAAATATTGGTATAAATGAAAACAGATTAGAGGAACACTCGTCTATTTCAGGATTCTTAGCACAGACAGTAATGTAACATCTAGAAGCAGGAGTACTCCTTAAGATACACCCCCAAATATTCACACTTTTGGGTGGGTTCCGGCAGTCACTACTGCTGGTTCGCTTGTGGTTGTGCCGTGTGCACGCACATGCTCAGTGCAATAAAAATGTTCTGCGCATGCGCAGAACCAACAAACAAGATGGCGGCACCCGTTGTGCCCCTGGAGAACCACTTCGGGGGCATGGTAGTCCTGGGTCACTGCCACTTCTAGTGACCCAGGCCGCCAAACCACTACTGGTTCGCCCAAACCGGTCCGAAGCAGTAGGAGCCCTCCACTGCACACTATGTAGTTGACATTTTTGCCATGATCAAAAAAGAACACAGAGAAAGGAATAATGAATATATTTCAGGAATTAAATTCACAAGAGAAAAAGGAAATAAGAGCCTACGCTTCCTGGACATACTCTTAACTGAAGGGTGAGCAACTATGGCCACTTTGTGACTTGTGGACATGGTTGGTTCAGGAATTCTGGGAGCTGAAGTCCATGGGTGTCTACATCTCCTTGTCTGAACAACAACATTCTCCACTGTCCTTTCATCAGTTGTAGTGTGACCTTTTTCAGCTCCTGGTTTCATCTGTCCCCATTACACGTGGCACTGCTTTCTCTCCTGCATCTTCTTTAATCTCACCGCAGAAGCTCTTCTGCATTCTCTGGACTTCCTGCTTTTCTGTTCCCATTTGTTCGTATGGGCTGCCACAGGCTCAAGGTTGCATCTCTCCTTTCTGTCTTTGCCGTATATCCAGGGTATGAATACAAATAGCTCATCGAGTGCAGAACATCTTGTTGGCAAGCAGGGTGTTTGTACCACTGTCGGGAAAAAAGCTCATCGGTATTCATCTGCATTATTGCCCATGCTCCGACGTTCAGCCCTGGCCTTCCAAGTCGGCTACTGGACTGAAGTGCGTCTCTGAATAAATCCTGATTGCAGAAGCATGTTGAGAGTGAAGAAAGTTAATTAGTTAGAAAAATGTTAAAATGACCTCTGATAATATGAATGAGATCAGAGCGTTAGTTGGGGGAATGATAAAATATATATATATATATTTTGCAGTAATCATCTCTTTCCAATTTCCATGGACGTCTTCATCACATTTATCCAAAGGGAAATTTCCTCTGGAGCTGCTGGCACATCCTTTGTATTTTTTATCACACTTGAAATAATGGATGCTCCAAAGTATTTTTATTGCAAGATCTAATCTTTTTATTTTGGGCAGTGGATTCACTTTGCTACATAGGACATTACAACGAAGCCTGACTTCGCAATTATTTGATATAATTTAGATGCAAATTAGGATTTCGTATTCTGGCTGTCATGTGCTTTATTCCTCTTGGTTAGCTAAGCTATAGCTCATTACATTTCATCACACTACAGTGTTGTTGCCTCTTGCAATGTCATCTCAGGGTTCTCTTTTTTGATTGAATTCCTGCTTCTCTGTCCATTTTTACTGTTCTTACTTGGGACAGCAGAAAGTGATTAAACTGAATGGAATTTCGTCTCTTTAGAAGAGAACCAGGGACGCAGTGGCTCAGTGGCTAAGATGCTGGGCGTGTTGATCAGAAGTTTGGCGGTTCGAATCCCTAGTGCCGCATAATGGAGTGAGCTCCCGTTACTTGTCCCAGCTTCTGCCAACCCAGCAGTTCGAAAGCATGTTAAAATGCAAGTAGAAAAATAGGAACCACCTTTGGTGGGAAGGTAACAGCGTTCTGTGTGTCTTCGGCATCTAGTCATGCCGGCCACATGACCATGGAGGCGTCTTCGGACAGCGCTGACTCTTCGGCTTTGAAATAGAGAGGAGCACCGCCCCTCTAGAGTTGGGTACGACTAGCATAGGGCTCCTTGCTAGAAATTCTTTTCATCACTTTTTTAACATTCTCTTTTTCACCGAGTCATGAAAAATACTTGTAGACTTTGTAAACAACAGAATGGACCAATTTGTTTGTTTGGAGCGCAGTCTGTTCTGCAGATGGTGGGCTCTGGTGCTGTAAATGTTCTTAATTAAAATCAAAGTCTTTATGATCATACCCAGTAATGAAATTGGCACCATCAGCAATAAAGATTTCCCAGTTACGGCGAATCTATGATATGAATAGCACTATGTACATTTGGCATGCACTTTACATCTACCCTAATCCAACAAAACTGAAATGTGGAATATTGTTCCCCCCCCCCCTTACAGTTCTTTCCCTTTAATGAAATGGAGCAAATCTGCTTTGAGAATTAGATCTGGCATATATTCTGTCAATAAACCACTTTGTAACTGGCAGCTAAAGCTGACTAAATTGAGAATTTAATCTGTCTTGGTTGGAAACACTAAAATAAATAACCTGTTGTTAAAAAATTCTATTTATGTTAAAATAAATGAGTAAATTGTTAAGAGTTACCAAAGGAAACTATTTATTGGTTTTTGTATGTCCCATCTTTTGACTTTACATGGTATTGTTTTCATTTGATATATGCAAGTGCATGAATCAAACCTAGTTTATAGCTTTTGCATTCTGTTTTTATTGTCTTCTAGCAGCTAATCCATCAACTAAAATTAGTCTTGTAGATCAACATTTATATTCATAGCAAGCAATCCGTGGTACAGATTTACATGATTCCCTGTGTTTTTTGTTTTTTTTACTGTAATAAACTTTTTATATGTAGTTTATTTCCTCTTTGCAAATATAATATCTTGTCTGTAAACAGACTGATTCCTGGATTGCCATGATGATTATGAATAACCATGTTTATATACTCTATGAATAAAAAATTCATAGGTTTATTTCACTCATAAAGTGGGGCTTTACTTGCTCACCTTAAATTGGCAACCTTTGAAACATTACTGAAAAGTGTGTATGTGTGTGCGTATTTTTATATATTACTTTTCTGTTCAGAAAGCATTGTGGGATTTTGGGGAATAGTGTAATGTATCGAAGGAGAGTATAAATCAGGAGTCGCAACTTATGGAGTTTTCGTGGATGTTCCTAAATTTTGAGAGCGTATTAGGGGATGTACTTAGTCACAAAATACCTATTTATCCAAAGGCAAAATAGGTTTCCAGTCTCCCTTTCAGCTTTTATGAGTCCATGGAGAAGTAACATTATTTGAAATAAAGGTAATGCTTGAACCTGACAGTTTGCTTTGCCATTCAATGTTACTTTTCTGTCTTTTTTGAAAAAGAATCTAAAAAGTAATAAAAACAGGAGTGGGCTTCAAAATATTTACAAAGGGGTTCTCTGCCCGCTTACTGGGTGGATGTGGCCATGGTGGGCATGGCCTCCTGTACCATGTCGGGGGGGGGGTTTGCCCTCCCCGTGTTCCGGAGGCTTTTCTCAAGCCTCCGGGAGGGCAAAAATGGTCCTCCCAGGCTCCGGAAGCTCTCCGGAGGGCAGAAACTGGCTTGTTTCTGGCCTTCCCGAACTTCCAGTAGGCCCATTTTTCACCCATCTTGAGCCTCCACGCGCGCACTGCACTTACCTGCATCCAAAACGGGCCGCGTGGAGATTCCTGGGAGGGGCAAGTAGGGTGGGGCTGGCTAGCGGGGTAGGATTTGGAGGTTCTCCAAAATGGCCATAATGTTAGCTACGGGTGAACCCATAGCAGCCCACCCCTGCTGAGGACCCTACTAGAGTTTTAGGCTACAAACGTGGGGCAGAATTACCAAGCTTGCTTGTTTCTTGCACCAATGGAAAAGAAGCTACTTGGATTCAGTCCGCTGCTTCCTTTTCAGATCTCCGTCGTTCTATAGCTGCTGCTCTCAAGTTGATAGCAATAATACAGTAGAAGTGTTTCTGCTACAATCCTGCTGGCCTTCCAAAGCTATCCACAAAGCCATTCCACTGGTTGTTTGATGCGATCTGAAGGTCAAATGAGAGTGCTCCAGTGCTCCTTTTCTTGAGATTGAAAATTAAAGTCATCTCTCCTGCTGTGTGTTTCTGTGCTATTTGAACTGGGTTGTGATAGGAAACCTACAGTTGGTAGTAAATTAATAAACCCAATTCAGACTGCCTCTGCACTTCTTACTGATTGGAAAAAAGGGAGGGATACAGCTATATAGCTGTCTAACAGCCACAAGTATAAATGCCTTTTTCATGCCATAGATTATTAAAAAAAACAAAAAAAAACCCCAACAACTCGGATTTCATACCAAAAGCAGATGTCTCAGTGAATTCTACAGGTGGACTGCTTTGACTTTGAGACTAGCTTGTTCCAAAATTTAGATAAATGTACTTGAAAAAGAGGGACGCGGTGGCTCAGTGGCTAAGACATTGAGCTTGTCAATCAAAAGGCAGTTTGGCAGTTTGAGTCCAGTGGTGAAATTCAAATTTTTTTACAACTGGTTCTGTGGGCGTGGCTTGGTGCGTGTGGCGTGGTGGGCTTGGCAAGGGAAGGATACTGCAAAATCTCCATTCTTACCCCACTCCGGGGTGAGCCGGAGGTAGCATTTGCCAGTTCTCTGAACTACTCAAAATTTTCTCTACTAGTTCCCCAGAAGCTGTCAGAACTTGCTGCATTTCACCCCTGTTCAAGTCCCTAGTGCTGCGTAATGAAGTGAGCTCCTGTTACTTGTCCCAGCTTTTGCCAACCTAGCAGTTCGAAAGGCAAGTAGAAAAATAGGAACCACCTTTTGGTGGGAAGGTAACAGCATTCTGTGTGCTTTTGGCCACATGACCACGGAGAATGTCTTTGGACAGCTCTTCATTTTCGTCTTTGAAATGGAGATGAGCACTGCCCCCTAGAGTCGGGAACAACTAACACACATGTACGAGGGGAATCTTTACCTTTACTTTACCTTTACTTGAATAAGAACAAGTTTAAGAACTGAGTGCTGAAATTGGCACACCGGAAACCAAAAGAGCAGCTCTCCAGGGTGCACGCGTGGGAGCGCCAGAAACCGGAAGAGTAGTTCCCCAGCGAGCATGCGCACACAGGAAAGCTGAGCTTCCGGTTTCCAGCATGCATGGTTCCAGTTTCTGGCATGCATGTGCGCATGAAGACCAGCTGGCTGGCATGCGCTGGAAACCATAAGCTCAGCTTCCAAGCATGTGCATGTGTGCCAGGGAGCTGTTCTTCCGGTTTCCGGTGCTCCCGTGCACGCGAAGACCAGCTGACCGGCGCGCATATGTGCATTGGAACCCAGAAGAGCAATGGGTGATGGATGGCGTGCCCGGAGCGATGGCTTTGCGTGCCACTTCTGGCACGTGTGCCATAGGTTCGCAATCACAGGCCTAGGCTTTGCATTCAGCCTAGCCTACTATGCCTTGTATATGTTGTAGTTTTGATGTCCTCTGCTGAATAACTGCATGTGTATTGATTTTATTCCAAGCTGCTTTGAGTGTCTTACAGAAGAGAAGTGGGGCAGCAGGATGTATTTCAAATAAACAAGGTCAAAGCTAATATTGCTGCAAGCATTCCTAAGTGAATTGTCTAACTGGAGAAAAAAGAATTTTTTTTTAAAAAAGGGCATAGGTTGTTTGCTCTCTTTGCTATCCTTCCCTCCCCCCCCCCTTCTTTTTTTAAATTTGGCAAATTGACAGAACATATAGCAGGAATGCAATTGGTGGAAGAGGTGAGAAAATATTCCCTTTCCCTGGGGGAAACATGGAGCACAGGATGAGTCAGTGTCCATTTCCTGTTGCTTCTGTGAATATCAAATGATAATGGAAAATGGCATTAAAATGTAAACCCTACTTTTAGTTACGTCAGTTGGATCCCAGATGGGGTGTCTTGATGGCAGGAATGAGAAAGAGAACTGGTTTCTTAATGGTACTGGGTGTTGGTAAGCTCACCTTCTATAAGGTAAAGGTAAAGGTTCTCCTCTAGTCCCGACTCTAGGGGGCGGTGCTCATCTCTGTTTCAAAGCCGAAGAGCCAACGCTGTCCCAAGACATCTCCGTGGTCATGTGGCCATCATGACTCAACACCAAAGGCGCATGGAACGCTGTTAACTTCCCACCAAAGGTGGTTCCTAGTTTTCTACTTGCATTTTTACGTGCTTTTGAACTGCTAGGTTGTCAGAAGCTGGGACAAGTAACGGGAGCTCACTCCGTTACACAGCAGTAGGGATTCAAACTGCCAAACTGCCGACCTTGCTGATCCACAAGCTCAGAGTCTTAGTCACTGAGCCACCATTCCCCACCTTCTATAAAATGCAGCTAATATTGAACTATCCCATAAGTCTTGGTGGGGGGGAAAAGCAGACTTATAAATCAAGGCAATCAGTGTGGTGCATTGTGTTAAAAGAACAGCATAAAAGAGAGAAACATAAAAGCTTTGATACCTGCAGGTGTAATTTGGAGTTTACAGTCTTTCACATCTGGGCAGCCAGCTGTTACTGTTCCTTCCACTGAAGAAGCATGCATGCACGCTGTTAATCCAGCACTTAGATCATTATTTTCTCTTCCCTAAAGAGAAAAAAGTTAACCACATTTTAATATTGGATCTAGAAAACTGGGTCTTTGACTATTGCTTGTTTCTGAAAAGCTACACATTTTTAATGTTCTAGTTTGTGTACAGACTTTTCACACTTTTTTTTTTAATTTCAACAGTTGGGCTGTGACCGTAGTAAGACTCTGGTAGACATCTGTGGAGAGAAGGAATTTCAGGCTTTGGTGTGTGATGCGCTCACTGTGCCAATACGGAGTGGTTCTTGTGATGCTTGCATATCCATTGCAGTCATCCATCATTTTTCAACAGCGGTAAGTTAAAGCTACCTAAAAGTAGAACAATTGTAATATAGTTTATCCTTCTGTTTCATGGTTATCATTGTTGTTGTTTTCATTCCAGGGAGCTGTGATTCCCAGTTCCATTTTTGAAGCTCCCAAAGAACTTCCAGATTGCTCCTTTGATTTTTACATCACAGTTATTGGTGCCATTGAATTAAGGCTTACCATGTTCATTTTTTTTTTGTCTATAACTATTTTCTGGGGTGGGATTAGGAGTAAGAAAGAAAAAAGAAAAGAAATTCTGGGGAGCCTTTCCATCCTGTGAAATTCTTGTACCAGGAAAGTTCTTCTAAGTTTCTTAATATCCCGTAAGGTAAAGGTAAAGGTTTCCCTTGCACATTCCATTCCATTCCATTCCATTTATTAGACTTGTATGCCTCCCCGGAGGGACTCAGGGTGGCGAACAGACATATGGGAAAGGGGACAATACAAAAAACGAACGAAACAAGACAGGATACAGAGACAAATTAAAACTACACAATAGTCAACAATTCGAGTGGGGCTGGGAACTCATCAGCCCCAGGCCTGCCGGAACAGCCAGGTCTTAACAGCTTTGCGGAAAGCCTGAAGGGTGGTGAGGGTCCAAATCTCCATGGGGAGATCATTCCAAAGGGCCGGAGCAGCCACAGAAAAGGCCCTCCCCCGGGGAGTCACCAGTCGACATTGGCTGGCTGATGGTATCCGGAGGAGGCCTAATCTGTGGGATCTGATTGGTCGAAGGGAGGTGCTAGTCGTTCCCGACTCTAGAGGGCGGTGTTCATCTCTGTTTCAAAGCCTAAAAGAGCCAGCGCTGTCCGAAGACATCTCCGTGGTCATGCGGCTGGCATGACTAACTGCAGTTCCTCAGCAGTTCCTGGGCGCCCAAAATGCAGTCATGTGACTGCAGGGCATGGACAATTCTCAGAAAGTGGTCATAATTCTGTCATGACTTCAAATGATTGCTAAGCAACAACCGGTTGTAAGTTGAGGACTGCCTGTAATGAAAATAGTTCTTGGTTCTTTCTTTCAATTAAGTTGTTTAGATGTTACATGTTATGGTATCTGTTCCTTGTTCTATGGTTTGTTTATTTTATGGTTGGCTGAATTTTTAAAAATAAATATTTAATTGTATATTCATTATATTATATTAATTTCAATGATATATAATTCTATTAAATAGCTGAAAAGCACGAAAGATGTATAATTTAAAAAGTAGAAGTAAACAGACTACAGAATAGTACAGTGCTCCTAATTCTCTGAGCTCGGCCTTGTGTTTTGTTTCTGTTCTGAGTACAGTTTTTTTAGTTTTGTTATGTTTTACCTTTAAGATGAGTATATGCGTTTCTCTCCCATGATTAGGAGAGGAGGCTGGCTGTGCTCTGTGAACTGACTCGGCTGCTGAGACCTGGTGGAAAAGCACTTGTTTACGTTTGGGCTATGGAGCAGGAATACAAGGAGCAGAAGTCGAAGTATCTGAAAGGGGAAAAAGTTAGCGATAAAAGGCTTGGCAAAGCTGTCAGCGGCACGCTGAATAAAACAGGCAGCACCGAATGCCAAGGTTTGGCACAGCCCAGCAAGGACTGTAATGAGCCTAAGGGGACAAGCAATAGCCCAAGCCAGGTGGTTCCTGCCAGCCTTCCAGTTCATACAAATAGAACTTCCTTTGAAACTCAAGATGTCTTGGTCCCTTGGCACCTGAAAGATGGGATGAAGAAGAAGACAAGGCATACTGAACTTTGTCAGCCTCTGGATGGCGCTACATCTGCTCCAGAACCCAACCCTGTTTTTCACCGCTATTACCACGTCTTCTGTGAGGGTGAACTGGAACGGCTGTGTAAACAGTTAGATTGCATAAAGGTGGAAGGAAGTTATTATGACCAAGGAAACTGGTGTGTGGTTCTTGAAAAGCAGTGATGGCTTCACAGTCCCACGGAGGAAGCTGTGTCTTTGATGGATTTATTGATACAATTAATTCCATGGGTATTTCTAAAACATGATTGGCTACCTTGGCATTTGGCGGTTGTTTTTATATTTTTTTAAAATAAACAAATACCACTTTTACATGTGTGAGGAGAGTGAGCTGTTTTTCTTCCCCTATTTATGAAATTCTAGCTTGATGATCAGATTTCACAATCATCCTTGCAATTTACAGATGTTTTGGTTCTAGGATAGTGTATTGTATTGTATTGTATTGTATTGTATTATTTGTATGCCGCCCTTCTCCGGGAGGACTCAGGGCGGCGAACAATTCAAGGGGGAAAAAAAGGGGGAACATAAAAGACAAAATACAAATAATAAAAGTAGACTACAGTCGCACAACCATACATGTCGAGAGGAGAGGGAACTCATCACCCCCAGGCCTGCCAGCAAAGCCAGGTTTTGACGGCTTTTCGGAAGGCCTGGAGAGAGGTGAGGGTCCGAATCCCTGCGGGGAGTTCATTCCAGAGGGCCAGAGCTGCCACAGAGAAGGCCCTCCCCCGGGTAATAGCCAGGTGGCATTGGCTGGTAGATGGCACCCGGAGGAGGCTAACCCTGTGAGATCTAATGGGTCTGTGGGAGGTAATTGGCAGCAGGCGGTCTCTCAAGTACCCAGATCCAATACCAACCTTTTCAGCACCAAGTGCTGAAATGAGAGCACGCACATGGGGGAGTTCCAGAAACTAGAAAAGATGCTCCCCGGTGTGCATACCCGCGCCAGGAAGCTGAGCTTCTGGTTTCCGGTGCGTGCCGGCTACCTAGTCTTTCGGTTTCTGGCATGCAGGCGTGCACAAATACCAGCTGGCCAGCGTGCATGCACAAACCAGGAAGCTGCTCTTCCCATTTCTGGCACTCCCGCACATGCAAAGACCAGCTGGCCGGCACATATGCGCGCACCAGAACCCGGAAGAGCAGTGGGCTAGGGCTGGCATGCCCAGAGAGATGGCTCTCTGTGTTACTTCTGGCATGCATGCCATAGGTTCACCATCACGGTTCTAGGAGATGTGATCAAATACTGAAAGCTTCTGATTTGAAGCGCTCATATGCAGTGGAACAATTGAGAAAGGTCAAACTTATGGAAGGATATAAATGACTATTTTATTTAGCAAAGCTAGTGGGTTATAATGAATTCTGGTCCTGTGCACCTGGTGCAGGCCAAAACAAACATCATAGGAATACCTCAAACCATCATAGGGATTTGATCAAAGAAACACAGAGCATGTGCTCAATATAATGAAACAAAGAAATGTATTTGTACCTAATGCAGGAGCAGGCTTGGAATGGTTTCAGAGTAGGAGAAGCAACAATGGTGCATTTTGAAAGGTAATATAACATCTTTGGTTCAAGGCAGTGCCAGCATTCTATTGTTATTCTAGCAAGCTTATCCATTGTCTCCTTCACCACAATAATTGCAGAAAAAGGGAAATAAGAGGCCAACTGGCACATTCCCATGTACTTAGCAATCTCCCACAACATTAAACATGGTTGTGAATTTTAAAGGTATTTGGAAAAGGACCTGTGGATCTTTAACTATGTATAGCCTTGCCATTATATTTGGTTGGTGTCTATAAGTGAATTTGAATTTGTCACCCCTGAGGAAGTGGACAAGGCCATGGGAGTGATGAGTGCCTCCACCTGTTTACTGGAGCCGTGCCCCTTCTGGCTGGTTTTGACCAGCAGAGAGGTGACACGAGGCTGGCTCCAGACGATTACCAACGGATCTTTGCAGGAGAGGTTTTTCCCGTAACCATTAAAGGAAGCAGTGGTAAGACCCCTCCTTAAGAAGCCTTCCCTGGACCCAGCTATTTTGAAAAACTATCGTCTTGTCTCCAACCTTCCTTTTTTAGGGAAGGTTGTTGAGAAGGTGGTGGCGCTTCAACTCCGACGGACTTGAATGAAACGGATTATCTAGACTCCTTTCAGTCTGGTTTCAGGCTTGGGTACAGCACAGAAACCGCTTTGGTCGCCCTGACCAATGATCTCTGGCAGGCCAGGGATAGAGGATATTCCTCTATCCTGGTGCTTGTTGACCTCTCAGCGGCCTTCGATACCATCGACCATCACTGTTGAGGTCCAGCCCCGATTAGAATGAATGTATGAGGGTGTTGCTGTTTTAAAACTGTTTCTTTTCTCGTTATATGTTTTTTTTCTCTTATTTTTTGTAAGCCGCCCGGAGTCTTTCGGGATTGGGCGGCATATAAATATATTTAATAAAATAAATAAATAAATAAATAAATAAATAAATAAGATACAAACATCACTGGCATAGAAATCAATCAAATTAATATAGAATGAGGGGGGGGGGAGAAAGGCACGGATACATAATATTTTCTAATGAATATTCCACTAATTTTCATTACTATAAATGATTCCATGTAGATAGGTGATACAAAATAGGATACAGAATATCAGAAGTCAATGCTTCAGAACACCATTTCTATTTCTTCCCCAGCTTTATATTAACATCGACACTTCCATCTTTTAAATTGATACTAGACAACTTGTGACCCATGTGTCATTGTTTCAGAGATATTTCCTTAATTGAACAGAGAAATATAGTAGCCATGACAGGCAAAAAAGCAGTGGGACCAACTTCCAATTTCCTTCCTTTTGAGTTTCTGGTAGAAAGCTGGCTGCTAGCCCTGGAAACCATTTTTAGCATTGGAGTTTCAAGGCTGCCTCATTTAGTGACCGGGAAAACGGGAGGTGGGATTGCACGGAGTGGTGGAAGATTAACCATAACAACATTCCTTTCTCTGGGAGTCAAGGGCATTCGGCCAGCATCTGGATAGGAGTGACTGGAGGTTGTCTCCAGTTGGGATGGTGAATTGATTGGACCATGTGATGGACTTGTGGGTGCAGGGCAGGGGTGAAATCCAGCAGGTTCTGACAGGTTCTGGAGAACCAGTAGCAGAAATTATGAATACTTCGGAGAACGGGCAAATGCCACCTCTGGCTGTTCCCAGAGTGAGGTGGGAATGGAGATTTTACAGTATCCTTCCCCTGCCACGCCCACCAAGCCACGCCCACAGAACTGGTAGTAAAAAAAAATGAATTTCACTACTGGTGCAGGGGATGGATCTTTGACTTTCTTTTGGGTGGGGAAAACCTGGAAACTTTCAGATTGGGGTTTTTCCAGATGTGCCAATATGACATCTCTAATAAAATGGAACTTTGAGGAACTTCAAGCCTTGGGGTCTTCTTTTGTTGAGGGTGTTACTTGCAACCCTGACATTAACAGAATCCTCGACACTGGCAGGGAACATTGGAAATTCCTTTCCCCTTGCATTCTTCCAGGAGACAAGGAAATAATTGCATAAGTAACCAGGAAGAGATCAAGGAACATTGTAAATGAGGATCACGTAATTGCAGTGACTGAAGCAGACACAGCTTCCCCAAATTTCATTCCCTTAGGAGTACAATGTCCTGGCATTTTGAAAGTTAGTCCATTTGAATGATCTCAGTTCAATAATTATTGATCTATACCATCTAATTTTGTCCAATTGAAAGTTGCAAAACACACATGACCATTGTACTCTATAGATGCAGCAGAAAGCTTGCATAAATACGAGAGTGGTATTTCTATGAAATTTAGAGCCCTGGATGCACCAAGTTTAAAACTGTTGGTGGTGGGTGGGGGAGAGGGAACACAACACAAAAAAATAATAGTAGCATCTTTATTACCCAAAAGTAATTTTTAATAAAGTATGTTACAAGATACATGCTATTTCATTTGCAAAATAAAATATACACACAATTAAAATCTAATTAGGCCTCAACACAACTCACAGTAAATGACTCTAGTCCAATAAGCTAAATCTAAGTGGCACAATATACTTAAACTAAACATCCTATCATATCCAAATAATAGACGTGAGTGAATATAATATAATCAGGTTCAAGAATCCTGCTTCCATGGAAATAATAATAAACAATACCATGTTGTTATTTGATGAATCAATCAAGTTTTACATTAGATCCAGAACCAGACTGCAACAAGTAAATTATATTACTAGATCCCTGCAAGAGAATACAAGTAGTCCTCAAAGTACGAGCACAATTGAGCCTGGAATGATTGTCAGAGGTTATAGTGGTTGTTAATGCCCATAGGATTGCCTTGTTTAAAGGCCACAATCCCAGCTCTGCCAAGTTCAGCAGAGCAAGGGGTGCCTTGGGTGGGTGGGTGGGGAAGACACCTTGGGAGACTTGGTGCAATCAGACTATGGATCCTACCCAGCTCATATGAGGCCTGTTAAACCCCAAAACTCACTCTCCCATGTGCTTTGTGCCCAGGACCTCAAGCCGTGTGATCTTGTC
The DNA here is from genome assembly GCF_009769535.1 of Thamnophis elegans. NCBI lineage: Eukaryota > Metazoa > Chordata > Lepidosauria > Squamata > Natricidae > Thamnophis > Thamnophis elegans. The sequence goes on along the minus strand of NC_045546.1, from coordinate 18,143,374 downwards.
CACCATTAAAACCATCTTTTCAGGCGGCCACCATCTTCCCAGTGTCTTTCTCCCCACTTGGAATTGAACCTAGAAGGACATTTCTTCCAACAAAGGAAAATGCAGGGCAATTACATAAATCGAATAAATACCCCATTTCCCGGAAAATAAGACCTCAGCAGATAATAAGCCCAATCGGGCTTTGGAGCGCATGCGCTAAAATAAGCCCTCCCCCGAAAATAAGCCCTCCCCCCAAATATTGCAACTCAGCAGCAAGCCATGAGGTGACCACGTTCGCCGCCTCCTGTACCTCAAAAATAATAAGACCTCCCCGAAAATAAGGCCAAACGTTATTTCGGGGGTCAAAAGAAAATAAGACCCTGTCTTATTTTCGGGGAAACGCAGTAAGTTACAAAAAACAATACATGTTCCAAGCCTTCAGAGGGTTTTTTTTGTTTTGTTTTTAAGTACTTGAAATTAACCCAAATAATTCAAGATGTGAAACTGCATATCTGTAAACATTACCTGCTTCTTTCAACTGCCTTTAAAATAAAAATCACATCCAGCTTTTGAACACACTTACTTGGGAACCGCATTTTTCTACGTTTAGAATTTGCTGAGTTTTTAGACGAAGGAGCCAAGAATTCTGTAACTTTAAGGGGTTCTGACAGAGGAGTAATATGAGGTCAATGCAATTTAGCAAAGAAGCACCCTTAGTTTTAATAGGAGTGGAGCTGGGATTTGGTTGCTGTTCTGAACTCTTGATATCAATGCATTAATATGAATAAATAACAGCTAGGTCCAACTCCCCTAGTCTTTGTTTCTTTCTTGCAGGAGACTTGACTTAATTAGCTAAGACCTAAGTCTGCTCCCTTTAATTATGCCAGTCTACAATTTGAGATTCAGAAGAAGTTGGAAATGAAAGGGAAACCTGTTTGAGAAGTATATCCGTGTGTGGAGACGAGACTGGCTGAGGATAATGGCTTTGGTGAAGGTCAAAAAGAGAGCTGCAGGTAATGAGACAACATACTAACTAGTTGAAAAGTTGGAGGGCCAGGAGAAGATATAAAGTGAAAGAATTGGGTTAATGCTGCTGCAGCAGGGGCTTAATGGCGTCAGATAAATGAGCATGACAGTGGGAAGCTGAGACAAATGGTAGCCAATTAAATGGAGTCAGCCCAGTGGAATGGGAAGTGAGATGGGTGCAATTAAAATAAATGACCATGGGTAGATATTAAATATAGTACAGAAGCACAGCCATCACTCTGCCTGGCATGGACAAATAAGAGATCGCTCAAGTCAGTTGGGAAGCAGACAATTGCAAATGTCTGCAAAAGTAGTAGCTGGAGGCGAAAAAGGCGCATTGAGCACTGATTTAGAAAATATAGATGTATTTTGTCCACAGCCTGGCAGAAATCTGAAAATTGGGCTTTTTAATATGCCCTGTTTGTGAGTGACATAAAATACCCCATCAATTCATGATAGCAATTAAACGCTATGTATGAGCTATATTTAAATGAAGTGAATATCCAAGAAGAATGGAGAAAAGGCAGGGGTGAGATTCAGCAGGTTCTGACCGGTTCTGGAGAACTGGTAGCGGAAATTTTGAGTAGTTCGGCAAATACCACCTCTGGCTGGCCCCAGACTGGGGTGGGAATGGAGATTTTGCAATATCCTTTCCCCAGGAGTGGGGTGGGAATGGAGATTTTGCAGTATCCTTCCCCTGCCCCGCCCACCAAGCCCCGCCCACAGTACCAGGAGTAAAAAAAATGGAATTTCAGCACTGAGAAAAGGAGTCCAGATCTGTTGAGCTTCTAACAGTCTTTTGATCTATCAAAATCAATTGGTGAGGTTCTTTACTTACGCACTTAAATAATTCCTTATATTTTCAATGCTTAATCTTATTCAGATATTGACAAAATGTAATACTATTGTACACTCCAGAATGTTAGTATGCTAAATAGAGTTGAAGTTTACTGATTCTTCCTTTGAATAAGTCTGCTTTTTGCCATTAATCATATTTTGATTAATTTTTACCATTTATTCTGATTTAATTACCATAGTCAATTATATTGCAATGCTTCATTTTTTGTGCTTTAATGCATGCATCATTAAATATTATGATATCATTCAGTTTGTTAGGTAAGCTCCCCATTGGAAGAGCGAGTACGTTCAGAGAAGCGTTGTGAGAGTGTTGTTGGAGAACACACAAACCAGCATACAGAGACACTGCAGTTTAAATAGGCTTTTACGTTCATGGAAATAGAGGTATCAGAGTCCATCAAACAGTCCAAGTCATACAGGGATAAGACAGTCAGTCATCAATGTCTTTCAGTTAAGGGATAATCCAAATAACATAGTCCATAATCATACAAACAGTCTGGTACTCAGTTTGCTAGTAGTTGCAAAACTTACAATAGCTCATGGCACTTTCTAACAGCCAGCTTCCAAAACACTCAGATCAGATCAGCCCAGCATCTAACAAAACAGAGAGCTAACAGTCATTCTGGCTCCCTCTTATGGCCGATTGAGGAAAACAGCAAACAATCACATTTTACAGTATGATTTAAAGAAACAGGTACAGCATTGCTATATGACTTATATATAGCCAACCCAACCATTAGATTCTATTCCTAACAGAGTTTTTTCCCCCCAAAATTTGTCATATTTTTGCTTAACTGGTTTAAACTGATCTTCCCAGATGCTGGTTTGTTATAATGGGCAGCTTCCTGGAGCAAACCAAAATCGAGAAAATAAAGCAACCTGTAGCTTTTCATTGAATTGAACCATATTGCAATGTTTAGGTTTATGTTACTGTCTGACAACTGTTCCTAATTATTGACATATCTATTGAAAAATTGGCAAGATTACCATGAAACAGAAAGATAACAAAAGAGGCTCCTTCCTACTTCTTTGATCATTTACAGTATTTTTTTGGAGTATAAGCCGCACTTTTCCCCTCCCCAAAGTGGGTGGAAATGTTTGTGCTTCTTATACAGTGAATATTGCAGGAGGAGGATTGGTGTGGCGCTGAACAGCTGTTCTAGAATGGGCCGTGGCAGAGAAGAGACTGCGGCAGTGGTGGCGAACAGGCTGTGGTGGCAAACAGGCTGCAGCAGCGCCGAATGGGCTGCAGCAGCAAATGGGCAGTGGTAAATGTGCACCAGTGGCAAACAGGCTGCGGCTAACAGTCCAGATGAATATGGGATGGATGCTAGGAGGCAGAGATAGATTATTTTCCCTTGTTTTCCTTCCCAAAAGCTTGGTGCATCTTATACTCCAGAGTGTCTTATAGCCTGAAAAATATGGTAAATTTATATGCTACCCATCTCACTCTGCAAAACAATTAGTGTTAAATGGCATGCAAAATCTCTGCTATTTAGACAAAATAGCATTTTGATTGCAGTTGCTATGTAGTAACAAAGATAGCATCTGAATAAACTAAATTCAAATAAACTTTGGTGTTGAAGAAGACTATTGACCTCTTGAGTTCTGTGGACAACCCAGAAAACAAACTAATGAATCATCAAACAAATCAACTCGAAGTCCCACTTGGAGCACAAATGACCGGACTCAAATTATCCTACTTCAGACAGATTATACAAAGGCCCAACTCTCCAGGGAAGGCTCTAATGCTGGGGAAGATGGAAGGGAAAAGAAGAAGAACAGAAACAGCAGCAAGGTAGATGGACTTGGTTACAGTGGTGATGGTACACAACACTGGGAGACCTGAAAGGCCAAGTGAAGGGATAAATCGTCATGGCGAAAATATCCCTATGGGGCAGTTAAGAGTTCAAATGCATTAAAGGATTTGTTTGTTGTGTGAACAATAATAAATAAGTATGCAAAGTAATATTTATGAAGACACATGACATAATGACCTTTTTAACTTAACAAAGGCCAAATGATAATAATGTCAATTGTAATATTCATTAAATTTTGGTGCAAACTACCTGTATATTATCTATTATCTATCTACCTTCCTACCTACATATCTATCTATCTATGTATCTGTCTGTCTGTCTGTCTGTCTATCATCTATCTATCTATCTATCTATCTATCTATCTATCTATCTATCTATCTATCTATCTATCTATCTATCTATCTTGTCTGTCTCCCTCCCTCCCTCCCTCTTCTTTCTTCTTTCCTTCCTTTATTTCTTCTATCTATCTATCTATCTATCTATCTATCTATCTATCTATCTATCTATCTATCTATCTATCAATCATCATCTATCATCTATCATCTATCATCTATCATCTATCATCTATCATCTATCATCTATCATCTATCATCTATCATCTATCATCCATCCATCCATCCATCCATCCATCCATCCATCCATCCATCCATCCATCCATCCATCTATCTATCTATCTATCTATCTATCTATCTATCTATCTATCTACCTTGTCTGTCTGTCTGTCTGTCTCCCTCCCGCTCCTTCCTTCCTTCCTTCCTTCCTTCCTTCCTTCCTTCCTTCCTTCCTTCCTTCCTTCTTTTCTTTTCCTTTCTTTTCTCTACCTATCTATCTATCTATCTATCTATCTATCTATCTATCTATCTATCTATCTATCTATCTATCTATCTACCTACCTACCTACCTACCTACCTACCTACCTACCTACCTAGCTAGCTAGCTAGCTACCCACCCACCCACCCATCATCATCATCATCATCATCATCATCATCATCATCATCATCATCATCATCTATCTATCTTTCTATCTAGGATATGCATCTAGATTTGCACAAAAAATCTTTATTCATACAAGTTAGCTATTTTTCTTTTTAATGTTTTTTTCTTTTTCTTTTTTGCTGTGTTCTTCTACATGAAATCTAAGGAACTCATAATTTAATAAATACAATAAATTATAAATATTTTATAATCATGAAGTCAAGAAGAGAAATTCAATTTAGTGATAAAGCAGAATATTCCTGAGTGCTCATAGTCTGGTATCCAAGTTTTCTGTTCCACTAAACCTGAAATGTTTCCTGCAGCTCATGGATGGCATGGTAGAAAAGTGTAGAATGAAGGAAAGGGAAATTACTATTGCATTCATGGACTTCTTAAAGGTATGTACAGGTAGTCCTCAACTTACAACCACTAGTTTAGTTTGAAGTTACAATGGCACTGAAAATAGTGGCTTATGATTGGCTTTCACACCTATGATCGTTGCAGCATTCTCATGGTCATGTGATAAAAATTCAGGCGCTTGGCACCTGGCATGAATTTATGACAGTTGCACTGTCCCAGGGTCATGTGATCATCATTTGTAACCTACCTAGTTGGATTCCAATGAACAAAGTCAATGGGGGAAGCCAGACTTGCTTAATGACCATATAATTAACTTAACAGCTGCAGTGATTTGCTTAACAACTATAGTAAAAAAGATTGTACTCACTACTTTTGGGAGTATCTCCTAGAGAGCTTCAGGATTCAGAGCAACGTTATTAGGGGGGTTTACTCAACAAATATATGGAGTTTTCCAGATCCAAGAAACAATCTTTTCTAATGAAAGCCAGACATGAAAATGTGGGATGGCATTTATCTGTAATACCATATTCTTTCTTGAAAGCAATGAGAAGCTGCATGTGCCATCTACGCCCAGAAGCTGTACATTAATTAACTATGATTTGATCATCTGTGCAACAAAAATAAATTATTGCTCTTGTTAATGGAATAATGGTCTTGTTAATGGGATAATTCCAGATAAATGAATCAGTCTACACATTGAATTATCACAGTGATGGATGATTTGGCTTTTCCTGGAGCATGTTATGAAACCTTGCTTAAATAAGAATGAATAAAACATAAAAAAAAACTCTGCTCAGAACATGTGTAGAAATATTGGATCAACAGGATAGCTGGAAAAATTTTTTTAAGGGAGTGTAGAAAGTTAGCACTCACCACTCTCCAATGTTCCCTCTAAATTTTTTTCAGTGTGTGCGGAAAAGAATAGTGTTTGAACGGTACATTTTCATGCCTGAGCACCTGATTTTTTTTCACAAATGTTTCACAGAGCAATTGATTTATAGGATCCGAATTGGATTGGAGAAAAATGGTTGTGTGTGTGTGTGTGTGTGTGTGTGTGTGTGTGTGTGTGTTTGAGTGAGCGAAGGATCCGGTAAGGGAACTGTGCCTATTTAGAAAAGAAAGGAAGAGGAAGAGAGGAAGAAAAAAGAGGGAAGAGAGACAGAAAGAGACAGAGAAGGAGAGAGAAAGTGACAAAAGAGTGGGAAAGAAGGAGAGAGAGAGAGACAAAGAGGAGAGAGAAGGGGAAGGAGAGAGAAAGTGACAGAAGAATGGAAAAGAAAGAGAAAGAGAAGAAAGACAAAGAGAAAGAGGATGAGAGAGACAGAAAGAGACAAAGAGGAGCAAGAAGGGAGAAAGAGAGAGAAAGTGACAAGAATGGAAAAGAAAGAAAGAAAGAAAAGAGAGACAAAGAGAAAGAGGATGAGAGAGACAGAGAGAGAAGAGAGGAAGAGGAAAGAGGAAGAGAGAACATCCCATTTCAACTCTGAGGTACAAATATTCTCTTTGATTGGTAATTTTATTTGTCCATTTACTATCCAATACTCTCATTTCTCCTTAAGTTCATCAAGAATTCCCTTCTTTTTATTGAATTTATCACAATAGCTTGAGAACAACTTTTTCAGCATAGCTTTACAGCTATTTAAAATATATAGTAATTTAGGTCAGGTTTTCAGAACATTAGCCTACTATTTATAAGTCATTAAGTGCAAAGAAACAGAATTCAGAAAGTTGGCTTCCCTTTTTGTAATTGCCTATTGTCTGCTTAATTTTCTACCTACATTTTTGATAACTGATATTCACGTTGACCCAAGAAGCACATCGTAGAAAGAAACCCTCCCTATGAGCTTTGTTGGGTTTCTATGGAATGAAGTTTGATCTTTTTCTCAACCATACAGTAGCATATTCTTTCTAAGGAGGATATAATCAAGATAGTCCATAATTGCCTATCAATGTAACAGTATGGCAATTGACAATCTCTTTATATTTCAACTCTAACTCTTTCAGTCTTAAAGGTTTGGTGAGGAGAAATCCAAAAATTCTTTTAAAGAGGGAAAAAATGCGTGCACAATTTCACCCATGGAGACATGTATATATACACAATACACAGACAAACAAACTTAACAAAGTGCTAAGTCTACCCAGCAATTAACTAACTAACTAACTAACTAACTAACTAACTAACTAACTAACTAACTAACTAACTAACTCACTCTCTCTCTCTCTCTCTCTCGCGTGTGTATCCCTCCTTCCTTCAGCCCAACACTCTCGCTAGCATCCCGGCCAGATGAGAGGGCCTGCAGAGGGTCTCCTCGAGACTAGGGCAGTGAGTCATTCAATGGGAAAGTTGCCTCTTGGAAAGAATGACCCAGCTTCGATCTGCCTCCCAACGACCGGACGGAGAAGCGAAGAGGCAGGAGAGACGACGCAGGAGAGATGAAGCGGGAGCCAAGCCGGGTCATTCCTTTCAAGAGGCAACTTTCCCATCGAATGACTCACTGCCCTAGACTCGAGGAGACCCTCTGCAGTCCCTCTCATCTGGCCGGGATGGCAGCGAGAGTGTTGGGCTGAAGGAAGGAGGGATACACATACACTCTCGCTCTGTCTCTCTCTCTCTTTCTCTCCCTCCCTTCCTCTCTCTCTCTCTCTCTGGCAAATGGCAAATCCGAGCAGCCACTGCTGGGAGCCCGTCCCATGCCTTCTCCCAACCTCCACACCCCTTCTCTCAGCTACTTTCTGCCTTGTGATTGCTGTCTCCAGGCTGGCTCTCCTCTGCTATTATTGTGGAAGGCGTCTCACAAAAACCACAGCGCTGCAGTTGGAAACTGCTGCACGGTGTTTTGTTGCCACGTGCGTGGCTGCGCAGCCGCGCAGCTTAGAAGGAACATTTCCCCCTCCTAGGAAAATAAAATATTTTAGGAAATATTAAAAGGACAGAAAATTGATTTTTAAGCTTTCATTCTTCTCTACAATTGAGATCTTATATGAACCCCCATCTGAGACTTTTCAGACACGTCCAGCCAAGGAATCTAATTATGAGCAATGGTGGCACAGTGGTTTAAATCAGTGGGGGCTTTCCATTCCTTTTACTAACGGTTTGCTCATGCTGCATGTGTGCTTGTGCGATACTTGTGCGCATGCGCAGAAGCATCTGGGCAGGTTGGCGGAGCCTCCCACTGCCACCGGTTTGCCCGATCTGGGCCGAACCGGGAGCAACCCACCTCTGGTTAGAATGCAGTACTGCAGGCAGTTTGGCTGCCAACAGTTTGGCAGTTCGAGTCTCACTGGCTGAAGGATGACTCAGCCTTCCACCCTTCCAAGGTTGATAAAATAAGGACCCAAATTGTTGGGGACAATATGCTAATATTGTAAACTGCTTAGAGAGGGCTGTTAAGCCCTGTAAAGCAGCATATGTCTAAATGCTATTGCTAATTTGTAGAAACAGTGATTTATGACTGAGCTCAGGTGAGGATGTCTGACAGATATTAATGAAGATATATCATTACTAGCTGACTCCAGTCTTCCAAGTGATAGGATCTTCCAAGTCAAGTCCATATTTTCTTTAGGGAAACAGATAGAAACTGCCTTGTGTTGCCCTTCTAGTTTAGTAATCTAGATTCTAGCATAGATCTCCCTCATCACTTCCCTGATTCTTTCTAACCAGAGATTCACCCTGGAATAGTCTGCTTTACCAATGAATCTCAGGTAAGTGTGCACTAGATGGATTCCTTAAGTAATTGTAATTATAACAGAAAATCAAGTTAGAGAAAAATCACTTATAAATCTATGGTAAAGAAAGATTCCAGGTAGATTATTCCAGGTATATCTAGGGAGATATTCAACTTTTATGTTTTTTTATAAAATACTTTTCTACAAGAGAGGCTATCTATTTTTTTAAAAAAACAAGGCTCTGACCTTAATCAGAGCTGTTAACATTATTCTCTATTAATGATTGGCTATGCCTGAAGCCATCTGGAGTGTGAAGTTTTAATCCATCTGTTTAAATGTTCTAATGAAAGTGTTGTACATGTGTGGTCTCTGAATTGTGAAGGTGTTGGCCCCACTTTCTCATGTATATCAATGTATCTGAAAAACAGATATTTCCCCCAAATGGCATGACTCATAAAGGAAGAATGCTCTCCACAAACTTCTGGAGATTTTAAATATGGTGTCCACTTACTTCTACTGTTCTTAGGATTTACGCATTTTCCTGCTGGTGAAAAAAAAACCCGCTAGCCTTATAAATAGTGATTTGAGGGGTCCATCTTGCCGTTTGTCAACTCTTGACATAATGTAAGCTGCATTCAAAGATTGTACACAAAGGAAACTGTGCTTGTAGGGGTGTTTTTGTATTTTTTCAAAACATCTTACACAACTACAAAGATGGAACAAATTTCAGCTGACAGTATTTTCCCTTCAGTACAGTTCTTAATAGTACAGCCGATAACTCTTGATAACCCTATTCGTATGTACAATAGTGAGAAATATAAGGATCTTGTGCTATTGAGAACTTCAACTCCCTCAGACACTGAAACCAATAAGGAGGAATAATTGGAGCTGTGAATTTGAGAAGGGAAGTCTGAGATAAATCTTAGATTCTGCAGTAAATTCAATGACTATATTGAGTCCTTTTGATGTTAGATATATCATCCCTGTCCATCAAACTGTTTCTTTTATGGAGGAGAGATAACATGATGTCCTTACTTTTATCTCTCTTTTGCTGCTACATACTGTAGCAGTATGTCAGTGGTGGGTTTCAAAATTTTTTAGAACCTCTTCTGTAGATGTGGCCTGCTTTGTGGAAGTGGCTTGCTGGCCATGTGACCAGTGGGAGTGGCTTGCTGGCCATGTGGCTGAGTGGGAGTGGTTTGGCATTCATGTGACTGGGTGGGCGTGGCCAACTTGTAAAATGTGGTGAAACTCAACTTAACAATGCTCTTGCTTAGCAACCAAAATGTTGGCTCAGGAACTCTGGCATTGAAGTGTGCAAGTCTTAAAGCTGTCAAGTTACAAGACCCTTGCACCCCTAACCCTTTAGAAAAAAAACCCCAGGGGTGTTCAAACTTGACAGCTTTAAGACTTGTGGACTTCAACTCCCAGAATTCCTCCTCTCGCTCTTCATCTTGATGATGTGCAGACGGGCAGAGGGAGCTGGAAGCGGCTCTAAACAGCACTGTAGATTTGTGGAACTCTTCTATAAAAGAGGTTAGAACTGGCAGGAGCCCACCTCTGCAGTATGTGCACAAAAGTTGGAATAACCAAACTCCATGCAGGACTGTACATGGTAAATATGCATAGTATATTTCAAGTAAACCTGGAAAGTACTAGGATGTTTGTAGTTATAGATATAATATTTGGATTGTTGATATTAAGTCCTCTGACTATTTTATTTCCCAATTTCTTAGTGTTCTGCCTGCTTTTTGCTTAAATGTTTTGATGTTTTCTGAAACCTTAAACTATATATATATCTCTTTTTTTGCTAGCTTAATTGAGTGTTGTTTCTGCTTGCTCTGATCTGAAGTTGACTGGATGCGTGCTGGGGTTCAAACTAAACTGGAAATTACCCACTGCAATTTTCTAGCGCTTGTCACATTAGTATGTAATGGCAGGCTTGAAAATATCTAGATCTTATAGCAAAATGACTGTTAAAAATAGCAATATGGAGAAGATGGAGGAATATTAATGTGTGTATACAGATAGGTGTCATTGTGGCACAATGTAGTTACCGGATTTTGTTGAATTTGCTACACCTGGAACTGGCATTGTTAGCATACCCATCCTACAAGTAGGATTTTCCTGACAGTTAGAACAACTAGTCAGTGAAATGACTTGCCTCCAGAAGTTGTGTGGATGCTGCAATACTGGAGGTCTTTAAGAAGAGATTGGACAACCTTTTGTCTGAAATGGTGTAGGGTTTCCTGTCTGAGCCGAGAGTTGGACTAGAAGATCTCCTATGTCCCTTCCAAATTTGTCATTCCGTTAAGTCCAGATCCTAACCAAGGTACCATTTCACTCCCAAACAACTTGGCTCAGTTTTCTTTCTGGATTATTTAACAAATTTACGTTGCTGCTGACGTACCGTATGAAAGGAATTCTGAGTGGCACACAGAAATAAAACATAATCAAACTACACCAATCCAAATTAAAAGGAAGTGAGTGAAGCCTCCCAAAATGACATATAATACAAACTCCATCTATGCTAGGGTGCCTTTTTTTTAACCAACACAATTGTGGATTCCTCTATTTTTCACCTTTTCTAAGTTAGAAAAGGCTATACTCCTACACACCTGTTATTGGTGGGGTATGAGCAGTGAGGCCCAATTTCACTTACCCATTGATGGGTTGGTTTAGGCTTTTGGGGCCTATAGGATGCTATTATGAAGGCATTCTTCAGAAGATTTTGTTGCATAAAACTCCGTCATTAGAAGAACAAACAGCCAGATTCTGGGGTGAGAGGTGGAGGTGGGAGCAAATTATTAAGGTTAATATTCAAGGAATTGGTTGTGCTCCTTACAAAGCCATTTAAGGTGTGGGACTTCAAAGTCCCTCTCTCTCTGATTCTCTCTATCCGGCCTATTAGACCTGCAAGAAGTATGCCTCAGGTTAGCCACGTCCTTTGAGATTTGTTGCTATTGGTTTTCTATTTAATTGTATGTTGCCCAGAATCAACAGAGTCAGGCAGAAGGAAACTGAGTGAATGAATGAATGTCATGCCTTTCACTCATCCTCCATAACAGTTGAGCATCTGAGATTAGACTGGTCCCTACCTTGCTGAACTAATAGAACAGGCTATTTGGGCACAAAGAGTCCATTGGAGTTGGGCGAGCAAAAACTTTGAACGAATGAATAAATGTTAGCAGCACTCTCTTGTTCCATGCCTAAGTTCCTTTTTTGTAATATTGTACTGCAAACTAGGGCATGCAAAACCTTTGCTAGACCAATTCTCTTTTTTAAAAAAAATATATTTTATTCATTTTTCACATTCCATTTGCAATCACTTATATACAGGGTATTTACTATAAGAAAAGAAAAAAAAGAAAAAGGGAATAAAACGAACAAATAAAAAGGAAACACAACTCATCATTCACAACCCCACCTAACCCTTCCATCCTCCATACACCCCATCTACCCCCTCCAACTTTCCTTTCTCCCTCTAACACTCCCCTCCTACTTCCCTTTCCCCACAAACCTTTCTCCCCTTACTCCCCAGACACCCTCCTTACATTCCCCTTACTCCTTCCTTACTCCTCCCTCTTCTTTCCCTCTACCTCCCTCCTTGGTGTATGCCTTTATTCGAGTGTTGTTTGATCTGATAAAAGTAAAATGAACCAAGGAAAAAAAAAAATAAAAGAAAGAAAAAACCACCGTATATAAATACATTCTTATTCTTATTAAGACTATATTAACACCCCCCCACCCCCCCCACAAATCCCCATCCCCAATCCTCCCGACTTCCCAGGGCCCACACCTGGCACTACCTTCTGTCTAAAATATCTTGTATACATATGGATTAAAAAATAAAAGTAATATGTCAAAAGAAAGAAAAACAGAAAAAAAAGAAGAGAGAAAAAAAAAGAGAAAAGAAAAAAGAAGGAAAAAAAAAAGGGAAACCACTCTTTGTGTTGATCTCAGCCCCCCATCTTTATCTATGCTTAAATAGTATAAATCATTCTATCTATATTTTATTCTCGTCTCTTACTTCTTTGCTATTTACCCCAACCTTCTGTAGACTCTCCCGTTCCTCTTCCTAAACCTCATGATCCCTTCCGATAAGATTTAAGCAACGTGGTTCATGCCACATATTCAAATATGACTTTACAGAAGAGTAATCAAACTTTCCCTTCTAGTAAAATTTAAACAGCGTAAGTGATCTTTCTTAACCTCCTTTTCAAACAGTAATTCAAAATAATCTAGCCAAGCTTCCCCTTCTTAGTAAAATTAAGCAGCGTAGATCAAATATTACTTTACACAGAAATCAATTTCTATCTTAAGATAATTCCAACCGACTTTCTCTTCTAATAGGATTTAAATAACGTAGTTCATTCCACATGCATTTAAAATGCAAAAAAAATGCTAGACCAATTCTCAAATACAGCTCGTCTGCCTGGAATCCACACTGTATATATTGGATATTAATACAGTTGAGTCCAGAGGTATTTCACGGGAAGAGTACTCCACTCCTCTACTCATAACAAAATACCCTATGCCACCAGGCTTGAAATTTAGGGCTTGGAAAACTTAAAGCTACGCTGCCTGCAGTCTCACCTAAACGTAGTTCACAAAATTATCCACTACAATGTCCTACCTATCAATGACTACTTCAGCTTCCACCACAATGATACACAAACAATAGATACAAACTCAAGGTAAACCGCTCCAAACTTGATTGATTGCAGAAAATATGACTTCAGCAACAGAGTGGTCAATGCCTGGAATGCACTACTTGACTCTGTTGTTACACCCCCAAACCCCCATAATTTTAACCTAAGACTGTCTACCGTTGACCTCACCCCATTCCTAAGAGATCTGTAAGGGGTGTGCATAAGCACACCAGCATGCCTACCGTCCCTGTCCTACTGTCTCCATTTATTTGTACCCATCTGCTGTGTTCATACTTATGTTTATACTTATACCTGTTATCTTTCACATGTTTGACAAACTAACTAACTAACTAAATAAATTTACACCATTCCCCTTAGGTAGTGCTATCTGCCTATCAAATGAATGCATATCTCACCTAGATGACTGAAAGCACCCGTGGCAGTTAAAAATCATAATTCAGGGAAGTCTTTATAAGCACCAATGAATAGATATACATTTTCAATTCCCCCCTCCCCTTTATGCTATTATTGCACAATGTCTCACAGGCCCAAAACTGTTACTTTAATCACGGTGTATAATATTCCCACTTCTGTCTCTGTGATCCTTGAAAAAAGATCAAGAGTACTCAACGGAGAAATGGATGATATGGTAAAACAAGGAGATATAAATAACTGAACAAGACGAAGCTCCTTTTCAACAGAGGGATTGCCCATTTCTCTTCATATTGCCTTCCTGCCTTATGAGATATGACTCTGAATACTTTCTGAAATATATATATATAAGGTTTTCCCCCCACTTTGGCCACACTGGTGAAATCTTCCTTCCCAGACATTAAATATCCCATCTTTTTTTTCAATTGTCTTTTCTGTTTTTTAAAAAAATGTATGCAGTTGCTCATTGTGGAAATTGCCAGTGGCTCATGCTGTTTCTATCAGGGAGCACATTAAAACTCTCAGCTAAATGGGATATGGTGACTCACTTTGCAAAGGTTAATGCCTTCCTGCTGGAGTTCGTGTCATCTGAGACCATTGCCTTTTATTAACATGATCATTTCCCCCCAGCTACCAGAGAAAGATTATAGAACAAAGAGAAAATATTGTCTGCTTGTAACTATGAGGGCTAAACTTAGGTAAGGCTTTCCAAGTAGACAAATAGAAGAGTGCTCTTTTCTTGTCTATCCTTCATTTTGAAAGTGTTTTCTCTAAGGTATATTTATTCTAATATAAAAGGACTTTCTCACCTCCTGAAGATTTTGATTTAGGAATGCTTTGGGTGATTTGTTGTTGTTGTTAGTTGTGAAGTTGTGTCCGACCCATTGCGACCCCATGAACAACGTTCCTCCAGGCCTTCCTGTCCTCTACCATCCTCTGGAATCCATTTAAGCTCACACCTACTACTTCGGTAACTCCATCCAGCCACCTCATTCTCTGCCGTCCCCTTCTTCCTTTGCCCTCAGTCTTTCCCAGCATTAGGCTCTTCTCCAGGGAGTCCTTCCTTTTTATTAGGTGGCCAAAGTATTTGAGTTTCATCTTCAGGATCTGACCTTCTAAAGAGCAGTCAGGGTTGATCTCTAGGACTGACCAGTTTGATTGCCTTGCAGTCCAAGCAATGGTGGGTTGCAGGCGGTACACCATGGTACAGGTGTACCGGAGCCAGCCCCAAGCACCGGAGGGCCCACCTGCCCGAGCTCCTTACTGGAGTTTAAAGGCTTTTGTGCTTCCGCGCAGGTGCATGGCACATACTGCGCCTGTGTGACACTCCGTGGAGCAGCTGGAGCATTGTGGAGGTGCTTGAACGCATGCACACACTGCGCATGTGTGCATGCATGCTACGTGCATCCATGAGGACACTGTGGATTTGCAACCCACCACTGAGTCCAAGGGACTCACAGGAGTCTTCTCTGGCACCATAGTTCAAAGGCCTCAATTCTTTGGTGCTCAGCCTTTCTTATAGTCCAACTTTCACAGCCATACATTGCAACTGGGAAAACCTTAGGAAGGAACTGAACAAAGAGTTTCAGAGAACTATTAGAAAAGACAATTAGCAATATGACAAAAATCTGTATAGATTTTGAAATGGAAACAAACATGGAAAAAATAGGAAATTGTTTCAAAAGATCTCTAAACTCAGAACAAGTTCCAATCTCAAACCAGAATGCAAAAGTATGCCTATGAACTATCCCAAAGAATACCAACAAATATCAATAGGTGCTTTATTGATAATAGAAAAGCCTTTGATTGTGTTGGTCATATTAAACTGTGGAATGTGCTTAAAATGTGTTTACATCAAACCTCATATTGAGATATGTGTCCTGTGCTGTTTTAAATTCTGTACTCAGAAGGAGTGTCCGCCTCAATTCTCTAGTGTAAAATTCAAGATAAAAATTCTGAACCTATGGAATATATCATTTTTGAAAATGGATTTTTCCCTTAATAGAGTGACGCTTTGCCTGGTCCATTTGTCATCATAACTACAGGAGACTCTATTCTAATTCTGTCATCGCCTAAGAGACCATTAATCCCAAGGAACTGTAAATGATTTCCAAAATGGAAGGCCGATATGGGCAAATATTGTAAAAATATTCTCTATGCAGAAATAAATTCAGCACTTGTGTACACATCATGCTGTAATCGGTTTGAATTATTGACCCTGACACATCACATTTATTTTCTTCTGCAGACTGCACATGGGTAAAATAGATCTTCCTTAGCATCTCAGCTCATACAGTTGAAAGACGAGGTTTGGAAATTTGCCTTCTCTTATTTAGGATTTTATTGCTTGCTTTGAAAAAGATAAGTGTTTATAAGAGTATATGTCTCCTTTGAAAGCTATGTTTCATAACATTTCAGCTTGGTATCCTCCTTGACATTTCCTTGTGACACTTGTCTTCTTCCCAAACAGCCTCAAAATTATAAAATGATAAATTGAACATTTTGGTTTAAATTACTTTTTAAAAAACGGAGCAACTCATAAACTCAGCTACGTGCACAATGGTCCCAAAAATTTGAACAGATAGCTGAGGAAAGGACAAAGTAATGCCTCCTCCTCCTCCTCCTTTATACAAAATCTTCAGTATTTTAATGTTATTTTACCATTGGAAATGAGCCACTGTCTTCACTGTACCTTTCTTAGGAGGGAGGGCAATTGTTTAGTAACAATAAAACTCAAGTCACCCAATATCTTGGTTACTCCTGCTTCCAACAGGAAAAACTTAAAAAATAAATAAATCTGATTGATAGGATGGGATGACAGTCACTCGGGCCCTTGTGACCTCTAGGCTGGAATACTGCAATGTGCTCTACATGGGGCTGCCCTTGAAGAGCATCCGGCGACTTCAGCTAGTCCAGAATGCGGCCGCGCGAGTGATTGTGGGTGCACCTCGGTTCGCCCACATAACACCTATCCTCTGCGAGCTGCGCTGGCTACCTGTTGATCTCCGGGTGCGCTTCAAGGTGCTACTTACCACCCATAAAGCCCTCCATGGTAGTGGATCTGCGTACTTGAGAGACCGCCTCCTGCCAATTACCTCCCTGCGACCTATAAGATCACATAGATTGGGCCTCCTCCGAATACCATCCGCCAGTCAGTGTCGACTGGCAACTACACGGAGGAGAGCCTTTTCAGTAGCAGCTCTGACCCTTTGGAACGATCTCCCCGTGGAGATTCATACCCACACCACCGTCCAGACCTTCCGCACAGCCCTTAAGACCTGGCTATCCCGTCAGGCCTGGGGATAAGATCACAATCTGTCCCCACCCGAATGATGAATGAATGTTGTGTACTATTTTATTCTTATGTATTGTTTTATGTTTATTGTTAGTACCCCCCTCCCTATTTTATGTAAGCCGCCCTGAGTCCCCTCAGGGAAAAGGGCGGCCTATAAATATTAATAAAATCAAAAATCAAAAAATCAATGAGTTGGGTTGGAACAAAATAGAATGGAATACTCTGGGGAAAAATGGCTGATTGGATAGAATCCTGATTCCCTGTAACATTTTATAGCAAAGTTTTTAAATTGGGGGGGATGGTGGTTAACAGAATAACAGTTGAAAGGGACCTTGAAGGTCTTCTAGTCTAATTCCCTGAAAGCAGGAGACCTCATACCATTTCAGAAAAATGTGTTGGAAGAAGTATCCAGGTGCAGTTCCAAGCCGGGAGAAAGGCACTGAAGACAAGGCTGGAGGCCGATTGGAAAGATAGTCCATTTATTGATGAACAGAATCATGTTTGTGGTCCTGGTGCAGCTGACCACATGGAGTTGAGAATGGGGGGTATTGACACCTTCTCTTAGGCTTTGCACTTGAGCTTCCTGTTCCTGTGCAAGAACTTGTATTCTATTGGCTGTGGTAGGGGTCATAGCTGGCTCTGTAGGTTGTCTGAGCCAAGCTTGGAGCTTGGTCTGTTGATGCAATGAAGGGGCTTGTTGGGCAATTCTTATTGTGGCCGAGGCCTAATCCTATCTTTGTTCAGACCTTTGCTGCAAGGAATTTGCCTATGAATAGAGCTATATCTGCTGAGCGCCATCAAGAAAGGTGGGGGCTGCTTTCTGACTCCAAGAGCATGTTACTCAATTTCTCATCCAGGGAAATATAATATTCTGCCTTTTTAATATTTCTCATAGCATTTCATTCTTCTAGGAGAGAGGTGGATGCTAACTTTCTACAACTGGTAGTCCAAACTCCCAGTAATGGTGCACCCACAAGAGCCGAGGTGGCGCAGTGGTTAGGGTGCAGTACTGCAGGCCACTTCAGCTGACTGTTATCTGCAGTTCAGCGGTTCTAATCTCACCGGCTCAAGGGTGACTCAGCCTTCCATCCTTCCGAAGTGGGTGAAATGATGACCCAGACTGTGGGGGCAATATGCTGACTCTGTAAACCGCTTAGAGAGGGCTGAAAGCCCTATGAAGCGGTATATAAGTCTAACTGCTATTGCTATTTGAAGGCATTTCTCATTTCTAGATTCTCTCCTTGATTAGTATTTTGAGGCAATGTCTTGGGCATTAATCAGATTTTACTGAAATAAATTATATTTACCTATTTATCTGTCAAAAATGGCTACTGTGATGGGAATCAAAAGTTTGATTGGAAGTTTTTAAACTTCATTGCTAAAGAGTCAGAGGAATTGTGGAATAAAATGAAAGAAAGCAGAAAATTGGTAAAGACCCTTTATTGGAAATATAGCTAATATTTGGGGTCGATACATCATTTTTAATTTATTTTTCAGGACAATACTATTTATTCTACTCTGTAATATTAACATATTAATGTCTTAATATCAAAAATCTGTTTTTTAAAATTTAGAACTCATAAACATAAAAGGAAGTAAGTTTGTTTGAATTTATTAAAGGATTAATTGTAAAATCATTCATAAATAATTCAAATAACTGTAAAATTGCATTATATTGACCAAAATCTCTCTAGATTGTTCAAGTCTAGAATCCAGGTTTCTACTCTGGCCCTTCCTGAGTAATGCCACCAGATAAACTGAGACTATAGCACACAGAATTACAATTGTGTCAGTTGATATGCCAAGCTTTAGTTAGCCTATCATAATCATAATTATTAATATTCATAGCCTTCTCACATTTGTTCTCACCAAACTGTTTATCAAACTTTAGTCCTATTTCCTTTTTTCAGGTGGAAGATAAATATTGCCACACTGCTTGATTTCTTGTGCGCTGTGCTGTTTTTGCTTCATATCTTTAAAGACATGTGCTCTCAGTTGGTCTACAACTGAATTTTAAAAAGTTTATTCAACAGAATTGCATTAATTCCAATTCCCCCTTTCTCCCCCAAAAGGAGAACTGTTCTGTATGATGGGTTAGAAGATCTCCAAGGTCCCTTCCAACTTTGTTATTCTGTTATGGAGAAGACTGCAATTGTTGTTAGTCTAAACTAGTGTTTTTAACTTCAGCAACTTTAAGATGTGTAGGCTCCAACAGCATTTAAGACTTATATACTGCTTCATAGTGTCGGCATCACACTGGCTGGAGATTCTGGGAGTTAGAGGCCACACATCTTAAGCTTGCGGCAGTTGAGAAGCATTTGTCTATCATCAGAACTATTCATCTCAAATGCTATTTGAGAAATGAAAAGTCCTGGCTACTTGAATGGGTAATCCTTGACTTACGACCACAATTGAGCCCACAACTTTTGTTGTTAAGTGAGACTTTTTGTTAAGTTTTACCCCATTTTGTGACCTTTTTAACCACAGTTGCTAAGTGAATCACTGCAGTTGATAAGTTATTAACCCTGTTGTTAAGTGAATCTGGCTTCTCCGTTGACTTCGCTTGTCAAAAGGTCACAAAAGGTGACCACATGACCTTGGGATACACAACAACGGTCGTAAGTAGGCACCAGTTGCCGAGCACCTGAATTTTGATCACATGACCATGGGGATGCTGGAAAGGTTGCAATTGTGAAAAAGGATCCCAAGTCACTTTTTTCCGTGTAACTTTGAAAGGTCACTCAATGAAATGTTGTAAGTTGAGGACTACCTGTAGGAAACTGTTTGAATACTTTATACTGTAGTTCTATGGGCAAACCAAAAGCCACGAAGAAGAGGGGGTCAAGTTATTCTCCAAAGTACCAAGAAACAAGGACAAAAAAAACAATGGTTGGAAACTAATCAAGGAGAGAAGCAACTTGGAATTAAGAAGAAACTTGTTAACAGTGAGGACGATTAACCAGCTTGCCTCCAGAAATCGTGGCTGCTCCATCACTGAATGTTTTTAGGACTAGTCACTTATCTGAAATGATATAGATTCTCCTGCTTGACCAGGGGGCTGGACTAGAAGACCTCAAAGGCCCCTTCCAGCTTATTCTATTCCCTAGTCTTTATTCTCCATTCTTTCTCTCTACTCCTACTCTTTATTCTATTCTATTCCATTCCCATTCCATTCTATTTTAAAAGGCTGCCCACTAAGTCATATATCCCATATTGCCTGAACGGTAATGGTAACCACTTCCATACTTCCTACAATACATTACGGACGCCCGCAATACATCAAGCGACCACAAATAAAAAATGAACCCAGGGAAGAGACTTCAAAATATTGCAGCAACAACTCTATTCAGCCAAGAAGACGAAAAAGCATCAAGCGACTACTCCTGACGACTCCGACTACGCCTGCGCGGAAATGGAAGCCTTACAAGGTGAGTCCCCGTTCTTGGCGACTCCGCGTTGCGCAGGCGCACTAGGCTGTTTCCTTTACGGCAGCCACTCCCCCTGCCTCCCCCTCACGGAACAATCATGGCGTCCGGATTTGAAAGCGAGCGGGTCTTAGCGGCGCGTAAGGAAGACAGGCGTCGCCAGCGCGAGGCGCTGCTGCAGCAGGTGACCCACCGGCTCGGCTTTGCGCACCGCGTCCGGGGCCGCTTTGCTTCCTCGAGGGAGAGTCGCGCGTTTCTGAGCTTTAAAACAAACTCTAGGATTGGGACTCGCCTTCCCTGCTCTCTTTCTCTCTCTCTCTCGCTCTCTCTCTTTTAGGACATGACCGAGCCTTTCCGTCTAGCCCCCCTCGGCTCTCGGCTTGGAGACGTCGCCATAAAAAAATAAAAATAAAATAAACCCTTCGTTTTGAAGGACTGCGCCTTATGCCGGATGGGTCACCCGATGTAATATCTGGGCTGCTTTATCTCGTTTCCCGGAAATTATGGGAAATGTGGTTTGATCAATGAAGCCCTCTCTAGTATTGCTCCTAGAGAGATGCTCCCATGGATTGTAGTCACTGGCGGTTTAGGAATCCAGGGTGGGTGGGGGGCGCTGAGAAACCCCCTAGGGAATGCCCATTTAATAATGTAGACCCCCCACTTCTACCCAATGGCTCTGAGTGGTCCCCAAAGTAAAGTGATTGATGTAGAAAAGATGTGGAGACTCTAGAAAGAGTGCAGAGAAGAGCAACAAAGATGATTAGGGGACTGGAGACTAAAACATATGAAGAATGGTTGCGGGAACTGGGTATGTCTAATTTAATGAAAAGAAGGGCTAGGGGAGACATGATAGCAGTCTTCCAATATCTCAGTGGTTGCCACAAAGAAGAGGCAATCAATCCAAAGCACCTGTGGGTAGAATAAGAAGCAATGGATGGAAACTAATCAAGGAGAGAAGCAACTTAGAACTGAGAAGAAATTTCTTGACACTTAGAACAATTAATCAGTGGAACAGCTTGCCTCCAGAAGTTGTGAATGCCCCAACACTGGAAGTCTTTAAGAAGATGTTGGACAACTATTTGTCTGAAGTGGTGTAGGGTTTCCTGCCTAAACGGGGTTAGACTAGAAGACCTCCAAGAGCCCTTCCAACTCTCCTATTGTATTATTGTAAAGTATAAATCCACTGTTGTTTGATTCTCGGGCATCTTCATAAGGAAGTATTTTTGCATCTGTGAATAGAATGGAATAGAATAGGGATATAAGGAATAGGAATTGAATTTTTTATTGGCCAAGTGTGATTGGACACACAAGGAATTTGTCTTTGGTGCATATTCTCTCAGTATAAATAAAAATAAAATAGAATACTTTCATCAAGAATCATAAGCTACAACACTTAGTGATAGTCATAGGTTACTAATAAGCAGTCAAATTATACTAGGAAACAAATAAAATAATATAAATTTTAAAGATACAAGCAACATGGTTATATTCATAAGTGAAAAGAGATAGGTACTAGGAAGGAAGAGAAGAAGAATAGTAATACAGTCTTAGTAGATAATTTGACAGTGTTGTGGGGATTAGTTGTTTAGCTGAGTGATGGCATTGGGGGAAAACTGTCCTTGTGTCTAGTTGTTCTGGTGTGCAGTGCCCTAGAGCATCATTTTGAGGGTAGAAGTTGAAACAATGTATGTCCAGGATATACAGAATACCTGTACAGACTTATTTACAACTAAAATCTTTCACTGGATTGTTGTGATGTCTTAGGAAATGAGAGAATTATGCAATGTAGTCTTGTACAAAGTCCCCTTTAAACTGCAGGCAAAATATTAATACATTATTAAATCCTTCTGAGTGGGGGTATCATGCTGAGGTCCTTGATGCTCTCTGAGCTTGGTTTTGCTTTCTGCAGATGTTTCATTACCCATACTAGGAGTCCTAGTGGACAGTTGCTTAAATATGAATCAGTAGTATGGAGTGGCAGCCAAAAAAGTCAACGGAATCCTAAGTTGCGTTAATCAAGGGACAGAATCAAGATCATATGAGGTACTAGTACTTCTTTATAAAGCCTTGGTACTATCACACTTAGAATACTGCATCCAGTTTTGGCCACCATATTATAAAAAATATGTAGTAACCCTGGAAAGAGTGCAGAAAAGAGCAATGAAGATTATCGGGGCTGGAGATTAAAACATATGAACGGTTGCAAGAATTGGGTTTGTCTAGTCTACTGAAAAGGAGTAGGAGCGGCATGATAGCAGTGTTCCAATATTTGAGGGGCTGCCACAAAGAAGATGGGGGTCAACCTTTTTTCTAAAACACTAGAAGGCAAGGCAAGAAACAATGGATGGAAACTAATCCAGGAGAGAAGCAACCTAGAACTATGGAGAAATTTCCTACCAGTGAGAATGATTCACCAGTGGAATGGCTTGCCTTCAGGAGTTGTGGGTGCTCCATCCCTGAAGGCTTTTAAGGACAGCCACTTGTTTGCTAGAGGGTCTCCTGTTTGAGCAGAAGGTTGGATTAGAAGACCTCCAAGATCCTTCCAAGTCTGTTATTCTGTTATTCAGTGTATTAATGTTACCTAGTTTGGGTAATGAAACATCTGCAAGGAAACAAGCTTAGGGATTACCAAGAACCCATCATTTCAATTCTGAGCTACAAATATTTTCCTTTATTGATTATCATAGTATCATGTTTTCCTTTTTGTACTCCTGGTCTTTTTATTCCATAGTTCATTTTAAATTGTATGTAAGACAAAACAGTAGTATGGGCTGAGAAGTTTCCACAGGGAGCAAAGGGAATCAAATACAAGTCCACCCTCTGCCTTAGATGGTTATTAATGCCTTATCCCAAGGAGGGAGTTATAAGGCCTTGAGTTCTTGAACAAAAGGTAGGGTAAAATATTATCAATCAGTAAATCATTTCCTTTTTTTACTCCTTGGTGGTCAGAAAGAAGTCCCTTCTGATATACATGTAGATATGTGTTATTTGCAAGTCAAGTGGTGCCATCCTGCAACATATTTATTCACAAGGTATAAGATTCTTGGTAAGATTGAAAATTAGGGGAGCCAGAACCTGTGTTTTAAACTCCACAGCTTTGGTTTGCAAGAATCATGTCAAGTTATTTTTTTTAAAAAAAACCTGGACTTTATAAGAAACTACATTAGAATTATCCCACGAATATTGTTTAACCTAAGAATCAGTTTGAGGGTTTGTTAAAAACTAAAAAGACTGCACTCATGGAAACTTGAGAATAATTAATTCAGGCAGTCAGAGGATATAATCCTTTCATTTTTGGCAAAATATTATTTATGCAAAGAAATGGTTTTTTTGTGTGTTGGTTTCCCATCCCATAGTGTGGGAAAAGTTTTACAAATTAGAAACATTTTGGGGGAGTTTTATGGCTCCTATCCTTATATTTGGGGATGTGAAACTAGTGGTTTTATTTATTGTAGACCACTCCAATCCCAAAGGATTCTGGCAGTTCACAAAAGTCAGAAATAGTATAAAAATAAAGATTCCAAACCCAAGTAAGATTACAGGCAATGAACTCAAGGCTAAAAGTATGATGGAAAAATCTATTTTTTAGAATCTTGTGGAAAGCAAGGATGGAGACAATTATGCTCCATACTTGTGTGTTTGATAACATGGAGGCACTAACAGCTGAGAAAGCCTGCGGTATCAGTCTTTAATGCATACATCTCTCTATATGTGAATCAATAGCACAGAACTTCCATTATCCCAAGATTGCTGATAAAGACTTAGCAGTTCTACCCTTTGAAGGTGATAATGTGGTGCTGGAGAAAATTGTTGATGGTATCTTGAAGGATCAATAATTCAATATATGAGGGAAGACCAGACAGTATGTACTAATAAAGCTAAATTTTAAATAATGTTGATATGTAATGAGGAAGGTAGGCTGTTTGGAGATCATACTGATACTTGAAGAAACCAAAGAATAGAAAAAAGGGTGTCAGAAGACAAAACAGCTTAGTAGTATTTCTGATATGAGTTTGAGATTATAACAACTTGAAGTAATTATGGACAGAAAATCCTTGCAAACCATTATTTGATCACAAAGAATCAAATGATTCTTGAACATGGTGTCAAAATTATTGCTAAATGATTAGCAGACCTGAAACTTAATTTATTATACAGGAATATGGCTACATTGAAAGAAAACTTGGAATTCTGCTTTATTAGATAAGGGCCCCCAGTAATTATTTTCATATGTGTTATGAAAATGCTGTAAGGCTGAAATATTAGAGATTTATATAAAACAAAAACTTTGAATACCTCAGAAAAAGCTGATGTGCTGTGAAAGAAAGCAAGAGTATTACAGTAATGTGGCCTTCTAAACTAATAATAAAAATTAGAATAAATGATGGCTAATAAAGTCTGTAGCCTACATTTTCCTCTCCTATTCAGAATACAGTAAGTAGGCGAAATGAGTTTGAATCTTTATAGAAATGGAAATACGATTTAATAGGAATAATAGGTACTTAGTAGGATAGGTTCCATATTGGAGCTGAGATGGGAAAACCATTATTATTCATATATTCAGTTGAGCTGCCTTGCGAAAACATCTCCCAATCCTGCTTCAAGTTACCTGGTCATCTATGGATATATGAGATGAATTAGAAAGAGAGGTGGTTGGAGAAGCTGGAAGGGAATTTGACAGATCAATTTAATTGTTTTTTCAGGGGATGAAAAGTTTTGACAGTTGTTTTTTCTATTTTTATATGAAAATCCCATTCATGTACCTCAAATGGGTTAACATTTGGGATGGTTCACTGACAAGGGCGAACGACAAAACCACGCCCGACTAAACCGCGGTGACAAAACCGCGTGTTCTAAAGCGCTCCGACGAATGAGCGCTAAATCGCGCCGACAACAGCGCGGCGTCAGAAGCGCGCTGTAAAACTAAACCTAACCCTAAACCTAAACCTAACCCTAAACGTAACGCTAACCCTAACCCTAACCCTAAACTTAACCCTAAACCTAACCCTAAACCTAACCCTAAACCTAACTCTAACCCTAACCCTAACCCTAAACCTATCCCTAACCCTAACCCTAAACCTAAACCTAACCCTTACCTTAAGTTAAATCGGCTTTCTGTCTCCGCGCTGTTGTCTCCGTGCTGTTGTCGGCACGTTGATGACATCACAGTTTTAGCGATGTGGTTTAGTCGGGCACGGATTTGTCGTTCGCCTTTTTGTCGGGTCACGATTTGGGATAGAAGTAGAAATAAAGATAGGAATTAATTTATTTACAGTTTCTGCAAGCAGAAGGGATTTCTCCATTTTTGGCTGGTAGAAGAATTTAGGACGTGGTTGCAGTACAGGACTAGCTCCTTCTTTTTGCCCATCCTACCCAGAGAAACTATCACACCCCGCCTGTGGCTGCTTCTCTTTTCTACCTCCTCTGATCCTTTTCTGCATTCTTTCTTCCAGCCTAAGCATTCTAAGCAGTTGTCTGTAAAGTAACAAGAACCAAGCTTCATTTGATGGAGGCTTAACTCATATCATAGGTGCTAATCCACAGTGAACTCCTCTTGATTTCTTGTAAGCCTATTCTAATGTATAATTGTAAGCATATATTCTTGTGTTTCTAAATGATTCGGCTTATGTTAGTATGATAATGCTAGGTGTATGTAAAGATATTGTTTCAATACTCCGTAATGAATAACATGGACGAATAATTCTTAATAGGGTAGGCAAAGCTATTAATATATCTTAGAAGAACAAGGTTCTATCAACGGAACTAGAACTGGAGATGTTGGAAGCACTCAGCAGTGGCAATAAATTAATTGATTGGAAAAAAAATACACTAAGGCTGCTTGATATAGATGGTTCATTAGAAAGAGCTATATAATGATGTGCTATGACTAGAAATGTGATTGGTGCTTTCCAACAGTTGTTTAAATGGGAGTAAATTAAGAAAAAACATCAAAGGTATATATTTTTCTTATTCCGAGATGAATAGACCCCGAGGAAAGTTTATAAGAGATAACACAGTATATATGTTAGATATGGCAGTGATGGTGAAACTTTTCGGCACCGATTGCTGAAAAGGGTGCATGCCAGGGTGGGTTTCTGCCAGTTCTAACCTCTTCTATAGAAGAGGTTCCACAAATCTACAGTGCTGTTTAGAACCAGTTCCAACTCCCTCCGCCCATCCTCACATCATCAAAATGAAAAGCGAGAGGAGGAATTCTGGGAGTTGAAGTCCACAAGTCTTGAAGCTGTCAAGTTTGAACACCCCTGGTTTTTTTTTCTAAAGGCTTAGGGGTGCAAGAGTCTTGTAACTTGACAGCTTTAAGACTTGTGTGCTTCAAATGCCAGAGTTTCTGAGCCAACATTTTGGTTGCTAAGCAAGAGCGTTGTTAAGTGAGTTTCACCATATTTTACAAGTTGGCCATGCCCACTGTCACATGGCTGGCAAGACACTCCCACAAAGCAGGCAACACCTATAGAAAAGGTTCTAAAAAAAATTTGAAACCCACCACTGGTGCATGCGCATGCTTATCTCGGCCACAACTCAGAAGAGAAGCTGCCCAGGGGGCATGTACTCGCTGGAAAATGAACTTCCAGTTTTTAGCACACGTAGGCCATTCCAGTTGGGGGAGAAGGTCTAACTCTCCACAAAATACGCCCCAGTAGGAAACTCGGGCCATAGTTTGTGGGACTATTCCCCATAGTAAAGACCATCAACCCAGTCATGGTGTAGTTAAAATTGCTCCGACTGCTAGGGAAGATACATCTGGCATTCCATAATAGCTAGTCTTCTGGTTACTGGTTATTGGTGCACATGCCCACGCGACAATCAGCTGGCTGGTGCTCATGCTGGAAAACTGAAGACCAACTCTTCCAGTTTCCGGCTCTGCCGCACACACAAAGGCCAGCTGATCGTCGCACACGCATGCCCGCCAGAAACCCAGAAGGGGAATGGGCGATGCCACGTGTGCTAGGTGACATGGCTCTGTGTGCCACTTCGGGCACACGTTCCGTAGGCTTGCCATCAAGGCTCTATGGTAAGATGGCAATCAATAAATTTTATAAATAAATTATAAATAACTGTACTTCTAAAATGCCAGTTTTCTCCAACCTGTTATCCTTCACATACCAATTTTCAATCTGCTATTCTTCAAACTTCAAGTTGTCTTAGCTATCTGTTGATGTGATAGGGAATAATGTCAGTTGTGACTCTAAAATATTGGAAGAGGGACACACATTTGGACAAAACTGATCTTTGCCTTATAGTGGATTTGTATGTAGTTGAGTAAATCTTTATTACTTGTGTTCCAATCAATAGATATATATTTACTATACTTTGGAATCAAGAAGCAATTATCTAACACGTACCAGAAATGATGTAAGTCGCTTCAAATTAACCCTAAATCAGTCCAGATGTAACCTCAAGATAATTGCTGGCATTGCCTGATAAATTTATTCTTGAAGGTTAAAATGGAAAGGTAAATGAAAAAGGTTTTACTCTAGTCTGGTTGTTTCTATATAGCTAATGAAATGTTGAAGTTTCTTTTCTTTGGAAACATGAACCAAATCCTGGTGAAAGAATAATGTTGGATGGATAAACTGGGTAGCTCAGAGTTGCATGGATGCTATTCTTTCATGGACTGTTATCATTTGTCATTAGCTAATCGAGCAAGTGTTGTCTGAACAGGACCATACCAATTTTAGCTAATATTTTAAAGTTAATATTAAGTAGATGTTAGTATTATGTACATGTAAACAATAATATATAAAATATGTTCTTAGTGGTTTATTAGCTTTTTTGCAGTTAATATTTTTTCAAAATAGTTTTTATTAAACATTTTAATCTTTAAAAACAGAAAAAACGACAACAAAAATGCAGTAAAAAAACAAGACACGCGTAACAATATAAAGTAGTTTTACAGCCTTCTGTATCGGCTTACATATTTAGCTTTTATAGTTCTCTATTCTACATTGCCTTTCTAGCGGTTTTAACATCTGTAATCGTATAATAACAGTTGTATTCACAGTTGTAACAAAAATTTGTTCGTATCACCATTATATTTACATTATGGTCAATAGTTTTAAGTTTGATAGTAATTAGTAACTTTGGTTAATTTTTTTCAATACTAGTTTAGAAAAAGCTTCTGTTTTGTCTTCTGTTTTCTACAGTTAATAAATTACATAGATCAACAGCAAAGAACTCTAAAATAATTCACGTCCTACTCAAGGTGGTTCTTTGAGCTGGATGTTTGTGTATCTTCTTATTAAATTCGAATATGTATTCAAAAATTAATGAGCACAAACCTTCATTTGCACAAGATAGCATTAAATGAAAACAAGGCTATTAAGAAAACATAATCCTATTATATGTAATACGTTTATGGTTGTAGTTATTGTAATAGGATGTATTCATTTGCTCTATTTGTTAATTGTAAGCCTAGCTTGTGTTGCAAAAGATAAGGGAAGTTTATTCATGGTTGAAAACTCATTAATTCTTCCAGCGTTAGATATTTCAGTACCGTATATACTCGAGTATAGGTCGATCCGAATATAAGCCGAGGCACCTAATTTTACCACAAAAAACTGGAAAAGTTATTGACTCGAGTATAAGCCTAGGGTGGGAAATGCAGCAGCTACCGGTAAATTTCAAAAATAAAAATAGATACCAATAATGTTTTTGAATATTTATTTCAAAGAAAAACAGTAAACTAGCTCTGTAAGTGGAAAAGAGGGTCAATAAAAACAATATGGTATCAACAATAACTTTAAAAGTACAAAAACCTTAGCTCATTCAGCAACCAAGCTAAAACACGAGTTAAAATCCTTCAAAACTCATAGGCTCATAATATACATTCTACCAGTGTCCTGCCTGTGCCCATTGAATATACAGCCTGTCCTGTGTCCATTAATTACAGCCTGCCATTGCCCATTGAATAACATATACAGCCTGCCTGTGCCCATTAAATATACAGTAGCCATTGTAAAAATTTGCTCTGGATAACAAATTATTATCACACAATACCGGTGTATTCAATGAAATACTTCACTCACCTCATCTCCATGCAGTTTAAATTCATCTCCCTGGAACACTAAGTTCTCTTTTTATTTGCTAAACTGTTGGACTCCTACAGTAGCATGCAGCTTCATTTTCAGACTTTGCTCTATTGAATGATGCCAAATAAAACTTAAAAAAGAGGAGATTTCTGCAAAGTCCAAATGTATGCATGTACAACATACCTGTGTTAAAAATTCTTCTCTGACACACACACACACACACACACACACACACACACACACACACACTTATTTCTTGGTTATCCCAAAGGGCCACAAAAGCATCCCATTGCCACTGTTGCTTTCAGCATGTTACATTCCACCATGGATATCTTTAAAGAAAGAATTTGAAACTAATAAAGGATGTGCTGTCCAATTTCTTAAATGAATTATATTTGGTGTAAATAAAATGAACCCTGAAACAATTACGTTGGCCATTGATGTGTTTGACCCTTCCCTTGGGCTCAGCTTGGTCATCTCCTACAGCTATCAGTCTTTTGCATACGTGGATACCAAAAGAACAGTTTACAGATAATCCTTATTTAGTGAACATAACTGGGACTAGTATCTTGGTCATTAAATGGTTGTTAAATGAAACTGTGACTGGGCTGAGGATCCTATTCAGTTTTCCTTTGCTTTACAGGTCTTTTTCACCATCATTATAGCTGCAAACAAAACAATCACTAAACAAGGCAGCAGATACAAGGGGGTAATTCAGTCCACCTCATCCCTTTGTAAAACACCCCCCACCCCCAGCCGCTCTGTGAAACACCCCCCACCCCCAGCCGCTCCTCAGCCCCACCCGTTCCCAGACACCTGATGAGTCAGCACTACTTTCCCAGATGGGGACAGCGCACCCAACGCTTAGGTAGTCCGAGAAGAAGCGGGGAAGGGCCCCACTTCTTCTTCTTTCCACCCCACCTCCGCAGAAGGAAAACTCAAAGCATCACGGCGATCCCGGGAAAAAGAGGCGAGCCGGGGAGCGGCGGCATTTCTCTCTCCCTCTCCCTCTCTTTGCCGCGACCTGCTGCCGGCGGGCAACAAGGACGGCCACCCACGCCGCAGATCCACGTCCAGCAGGGAGGAGGAGGAGGGAAACCCACCCACCTGTCAGCCACGGGAGAAAGGAAGTCGGCGAGCGGAGGAAAAGACGGGGGAAAAGGAAGCTCGGCGGGTGAAATGCGGTCCCCGCCAGGATCTCACCTCGCCCTCTTAGCCTCCCCACCCTTGACACACATGCACGCACACGCACCCTCCGCCTAGCCCGCCAGAACATTCCCGGGTGGGAACAGCCGGGGGTGGGGGGAAGAGAGAGAGAGAGAGACGCGATCGCGTTCCCGGCAGTCCAGAGCAGGAGGCGCTTTTTTCCAAAAATAAACACCGTGGATCATCTATCTCAGTGTTTCTCCACCTTGGAGACTTGAAAGTGTGTGGACTTCAACTCCCAGAATTCTGGGAGTTGAAGTCCACATATTTTCAAGTCTTCAAGGTGGAGAAACACTGATCTATCTAATTAATATAATTAGTTATAATTAGTTGGGAGGGAAAAGCGCTTGGTGCAAAGAAGGACTTTCTTTCAACCAGCGGAACCCCCTGGCGCAATCGGGCTGCGATTGGCGGCCGTCCTTGCTACAATCCGCGCCGAGCTCTGATGAGGGGGAAATTAGATTCCGGCTGATGCGGCAGGGGCTGCGCTGGTGGGGACGGGTGGAGGGGATGGGACTTGGAGTCCTACCATCTTGGCGAGTGGGGAGTCTCATCCCACCCCGCCCCGCCCGTCCCCGCCAGCGCAGCCAGGCTGCGATCGGCGGCCGTCCTTGCTACAATCCGCGCCGCCCGCCTCATCAATGGGGTAAAGTCCTTACGTCCAGCTCTGATGCGGGCGTAAGGAAAGTCCTCTCTTTCCCCCTCATCAGAACACAAGCCCGGGAAGCGAGTGGAAGTTCTCTGCGCGACTGAAACGGAAGCCACGGCAGGAGAGTGAGGCTGCTGCCGGCCATTTCACCTCGCGCAGAGAACTTCCACTGGGTCCCGAAATGGAGGAGAAAAAGGGGCGCCCCTTTTTCTCCTCCATTTGGGCAAATTTTTCACTGACTCGAGTATAAGCCGAGGCAGCTTTTTTCAGCCCAAAAAGTGGGCTGAAAAACTCGGCCTATACTCGAGTATATACGGTATGTAGCTTCAAATGGGTTAAATGGCTCATTCCTAAATCTGTTTTGGATTACAGCTTTATCAGATGATTTGGGTAGCATTGAAGCATGCAGGTAGAATAAGAATTGTATATTATCGGTTTGTGTTTATTTTGTGATGTCCGATTTTTACCATTCCACCAGTAGGAGCTAATGAAATTAAATATAAGTAGCGCTGTTTATTCATAATTCTATTAGCCTTAATCTCACATATCTGTTGTTGACTAAAAAGAGAGCAGATCATGGTATCTGAAACAAAATGTTTGTGAACTTTGGGAGCTGGTGGCTTTTTGGGGTGTGTTATCTACTTTATGCAAAATGGCAGACAATCTGGAGTTTCATTATTTTCTGTTGCTAGGCAGGAATGAAAACTATGAATAATGTATAGAGACATGCATGGTCAGAATATCACAATTCGAGTTAAGGATGTCTATCATCAGCCAAAGTCTTACAATCACATAACATATACTGTATTTGTTTGGTTATTTTGGTAGGATAGAAAACAACTATTTAAATTTTTAAGTTGAAACCATCATCATATCTAATAAATGGAAGAGTATAGTGGGCCAAACATTGAAGGACATTGCTAAATGGATGTCTTGCTACTATACTTATCCCTCAGTGCTGACTGCCAGAGGGAATTATGGAAAACTTATTTAGAACAGGGTCTCTGTCCTTATGAAGAGAAGTATAGAAATACGTGAAAATGAGAGTGACAAGACTTATTTGTGTTCTGCTCACTGATTTGTGGCAGTCATCAAAATAGAAACTAGTTTAGGAGAACTGCAAATTCTGGGACATTTTTTGAAAAATAGTAGTGGCACCTGAGGGGATGTCAGAGGTGCATCTGTGGAGCTATCATTCCTTCTGTGACACAACTAATATTTATTTCATTTTGATTGTTATATTCATTTTATAGAAAATAGTGCCATTTATTTATTGATATATATGTAATTTTTTAATTAAGGATTTTAATGGTAAAATCCAATACAAACTAAACTTAGTGGTTTAAGGCAAGAAAGAGAATAGAAAGGAATAAAAAGTGTAACAAAAGAGAAGAAAAGGTAAGAATGTAATAAAAAAGAAATGTATAAAGTGACTTCCAAATTTATCACCTTTAAACAGAGTGAGTGTAAACTCTTCACCCCTTTTAAGATTACAAATGTTTATTTCTTCAACCCATATCCTCTCTGTTATCCATAAATAAATCCATAAAACATATTTTCCATTGGCAGTCAGAAAGTTCAAAAGGGCTTCCAGAATTAACCTAACTTGTTTTATCTTTGATCAAATAAACCAACTTTATATTTCTTTTACTATTAATAGTCTTAAGAGGTAGTTCATGCAAATATTGTCATAGGGTTTGATTTTTCTTTGTTTTTTCTTATTCCCATTGCCAGAATTCTCCAAGGCTTTAACAATCCAATAGGAAAATCCAATAGCAAAAGTGATTCAGGTCACTCTCTTGGTTTGTCATTTGTATTTTCCTTTTAAAATTTAAAACCTTAATTACTTTATTTCATAGATCATGTGAAACTTCCTTTTGTAAGTCATTCTCTCGGCTTGTCAGTTGTAAACCCACATCCAATACCATTTGCTTTCAATACAGAGCCGAGGTGGCACAGTGGTTAGAGTGCAGCACTGCAGGCTACTTCAGCTGACTGCAGTTCTGCAGTTCGGCTGTTCAAATCTCACCGGCTCAAGGTTGACTCAGCCTTCCATCCTTCCGAGGTGGGTGAAATGAGGACCCGGATTGTTGTTGTTGGGGGCGATATGCTGACTCTGTAAACCGCTTAGAGAGGGCTGAAAGCCCTATGAAGCGGTATATAAGTCTAACTGCTATTGCTATTGCTATCAATACGTGTCCAATAAAATGTGTCCTACATCTGTTATTTCTTCAACAACATCTTTTGGACATAGACATCATTACTGACATTGTTGATATTGTGACTACTATTTTCTGAGTTCCATTCTTCAAAATTCTCCTTTAGTATTTTTGTTGTTGCAGTGTTTTGCAACATTTTACAGGCTTGTAAGTCTTTCCCCCATGTAAACACTTCAATCCCCTCTTGTGTCCACTTTTTGAAATCATGAAATTGCTTATCTTCCTTTTGTCTTGTAAAACCAAATCAATATATTTTCCAGTGTGCTGAGGAGAATCCAAGGAATGGGTTAACTCTGCCTTGCTGCTCATTAGACTGAGTCTGTCAATCTTTTGTAGCCACACCTCTCACATCTGTGTTCCCAGTTTTTGACTCAGTCTTC
The DNA here is from genome assembly GCF_009769535.1 of Thamnophis elegans. NCBI lineage: Eukaryota > Metazoa > Chordata > Lepidosauria > Squamata > Natricidae > Thamnophis > Thamnophis elegans. The sequence continues at coordinate 18,109,382 of NC_045546.1, read as the reverse complement.
AAAACTAAAGAGCAAAGATAGACAGAATTTCCCTTCCTTGGATTCACACTTGGCAACAGAGGAAAACAATTGGCTTCCTCCAGTGTTCACAGGGAAAGCGAACTGTCAGGCAGGATCCCTGGTCCGAACATAGCCACCATTATCTGGCTCAGTCCAGCAGAGCCGAGGCCCATTGAGGCTGACTGGCAGGTACCCTGGTCTGACTATTTTCCTTGAGAAGTTGTTTATTCTTTATAATTAATTCCAAAAATACACAAAAAGTTCAACATTCCCATTTTATCTGAACCCCAAGTTTATCACTTTCTAAGATCAAAATCTTCTTTAGCTTTTTACTGTTTATTTCAGATTCTTTAAATACTTAAATTTATGATTAATTTTTTTTTGTTCAAGATTGAAGGCACATTCACTCAGCATTTTCTAATTAGCTTAGAAGTAATTAATGAGCAATTTCTGAAGGTCATTAGAAAGTGAGGCTTGTAAACCTAGTGTTCTTTAAAAGTCTCTGCCATGGAAGTTCCCATCAATCAATTATATTTGAAACTTGTGATTCACAGTTGAATTAATTGTATCATATTTGATTACATTACTTTGGTAAATGAGGTTAAAAACAAGTTTTACTTTGCAGAGATATTAAAACTTCATTGACTGTAGAAAAGGAAAAATGCTATTTTACTATTTGTTTTTGTTTTTGTTAGCTCTATTTAAAGTGTATTGCTAAATGTCTGGAGATTCTCAGTCGTCCAGGTCACAGTTGTCCCAAAGGAGCTTTTTCAAGAGGCAGCTGTACTTTCTGGTTTTTCTTTGAAGAAAGTCTGCAAGGAGTATAAATCCTTCCATTCCCCACCATCCAGTCAGAGCTGAAGAAGCTTCTTGGATGAGAAGTGAAATGTCTCCAAAGAAAACCAGAAAGTCCAGTTGCCTCTTGAAAAAAAGCACCTTTGGGACAGTCATGAGCTAGATAACCGTAGACACTTATATCCAGAGATTTGATTTGAGTGAACAGCACAAATGGATCCTTCTGCACAAGAAGCATTTGGAAATGGACAGTTTCCCCTGATTTTCCAAATTCAAATACATAACTCTGTCAAGCTGTCAACTGTATGATCTGACATCTGCCAATATTATAGCTTCCTAACTAGTAAATGTGAACTATGGCTAATTACAATAAAATGACTAATCCAATGTGGCTTTTTAATAAGAGGTGGACATGGTGCTGGGCAGCCTTCTGTTATGAATGCCCAGGTTGCAGTTTTGAAAATGATAATTCAAGAGCTTGCATTTGTTGACTCAGTGAAATGTGGCCCCTTGATGTGCGGGCATGAGATTTTAAGAAGCAGGATACCTTCCTTCTGAATGCTCCTGCGGATATGTGAGCATATGCAGATATTTACATTTGAGCATCTTATTACTGTATATACTCGAGTATAAGCCTAGTTTTTCAGCCCACTTTTTGGGCTGAAAAAAGCCGCCTCGGCTTATACTCGAGTCAGTGAAAAATTTGCCCGAAATGGAGGAGAAAAAGGGGCGGGGCCATGCCGCTGGGTGACACTCGTGAATGGCCCAGTGCCCCTGTGAGTTTCCCCTCCCTCTGTGTCAGTTTGCCGCGCAGCGCGCACCGCACCATCCCCCCTCCTCACGTTCTAATGTAATGCAGGGCTGTCTTACGATTCCCCTTCCTCCCCCTCCTGCCGCTCTGCAACGATGTCCCACCTCCTCCTTGTTATGGCAAGCAGCCACATAGCGATGTCCCACCTCCTCTGGTACAGTGATCCAATGATAGGAATCACTGTGCCGTGTGTCATAGGAGGCGGGACATCGCTCCCGCGGCTGCACGGGACATCATCATCACAGCGGGACATCAGCATCATGAGGTGAGTGAAGTATTTCATTGAATACACCGCTAGTTTACTGTTTTTCTTTGAAATAAATATTCAAAAACATTATTGGTATCTATTTTTATTTTTGAAATTTACCGGTAGCTGCTGCATTTCCCACCCTAGGCTTATACTCGAGTCAATAACTTTTCCAGTTTTTTGTGGTAAAATTAGGTGCCTCGGCTTATATTCGGGTCGGCCTATACTCGAGTATATACGGTAAACATTCCTCATGTGCCTGGAACACTAGAACTTTTCTGTGATATAAAGATACTTCCAAGTTACTGGAAAGTAGATCTTAATCTATATTACACCAAACTGGCTCTATACTTTTTTTAAATCACTGATTATCTTTTTGGGAGGGGAGAGAAGACAGTAGCACAGAGCTGTATGTTTGAGCAACTATATATGGGTAGCATTTATTCTAGCCCTAAACCTTTACATGATGATATGCACAAAACTGGGTTCTTCTCAAAGCTCACATCTGCACATGCATAGGGCTTTGAGAAGTATCTATTTCATATGCTTTGCATTGTGCAAAGATAATGAAAATGTTTTAAATTTAAATATCGCAGGTGGGCTGGCCCACCCACCCTGGCTCTATGCTGTTCTATTTACTCACGTTTTCAATCCAAAGTGCATGCGCGAAAGGCTGGACGCATGCATGGACGGGGTTACATTTGCGAACCGGTTGGGAAAGAAAGTGAATACCACCCCTGTAGTTGGCATAGGTAACCCTAAGTATAAATACTTTAGGGAGGCTAATGCAATTAGAACAGTGTAGTAATAAGGTTGTCATGATATTGCTTCCAATGGCTATGGGAAACAATAATAGCCAATAGTTTAGGAGGAATGCATATGATTAGATAAATAAATATACAGTAAAAAGAAAAGAAGAATATGCCAGTCTAACATTCCAAGCAACACAACCCCACAATTATATGTGTGTGTATGTGACTAAGTCTTAGCTTGTGAAAATTTAGATTTCAATAAACATATTCTTTGATAAATGGGATGATTTACTGTAGGTTTTGAAATTCAATTTTGTTTTCCTTCAGCATTCATAGCGTATTATACTTTCCAGATCTTATAACAGCGTTGAGTGGCAAAATTAAGCTCACTAAAATTCTTTTTCTTTTAAAATTCTCTGGCTAGTCTTATGCTTCATTGATTTGGCATAATCAAGTATCACTGAGATATAATGGAGCATCACTGATTTATTCCAAATGGAGTATTTCACTGAAGAGCCTAAGCATTACTTTATACACATATTTGCAATTTATCCATATCTCTTTCTCCACTTCAGGCAAAAGCTAATTATGAAAAAGATGAAAGACGCAAGGAACTGAAGCGATTGCGAGGGGAAGATACTTGGATGCTGAATGATGTGAACGAGCGTTTAGAAGAAATGAAAAAGGCAAGTCTTGTGATATCAACTAATAAATATTTGCAATGGCCAATATATTAAGGACTGTGGACAAACCATGTTTTAAAAGGCTCTGCTGATACTGCTGTTGCAATCATTTTTAATTTGTGACTAAGCAAAAGATTTGCCCACTTGTTTCCATTCTAGTTACGCTCAACAGGTAACAGTCATTTTAAAATAATATCAAAGTATTGCTTAATTCAATTAAAAACTAATGAAACATTACATGCTGCGGAAATTACTGCATTGTTAGTATCATTACTGAAATGGTTTTCATTCATCATCTTTTTGTAATCATGAGGGGGAAAAAACCCTCTGAGGTAAACTTAAGAATCCAGGAGGACCAGCTGTTAAGTAGTTTAAATAAATGCTCACTAAAATTTCAGGTTTTAACTTAATGAATTTATAGAAAAAGCAAAATGAGGCAAGTGCTTCAAAATGGGATAATTGGCAGTACAAGCCAAATTCAGTTGAAGTCCCAGGAAACCAATGTTCTGCTGGGTTAACAAATAAATAAATAGTTTTTGGAAAGAAATTTGAATGAATTTAAAAGCAAATTCTGGAACACAAAAGCCAACAGAAGAAATAATTGTGAAATGTTGAACTGAAGTTCAGCATAGATAATGACAATATAATTATTACATGTTGTTATTAAGGCATTGTACAAAATACCTCTTGCCACCAATAATTACAAATAATCCAAATAAGATTAGCTTTGAATCTAGTAAACAAATATTAGCACCAAAGGACCAACACAATCCAGTTGAAACAATAAGAGGATATTTACTGCAGAGGATATTTACCTAAAGATTTAACAAAGGTATTAATCTGCAAAAGTCAAACCCTCCGCCTCTAAACCGGTAATTAAATTAAAAATATTTTAAATTCCCTTTTTAAAAGTCATCAAATTTCTATAAAGATATAAAGAAAGAAGAATCACTGGCAACATCCCGAAAGGCCTGGAACTCACAGTTACCTAGGAGTGAGAAACTAAAAGATCAGTGAGAATTAGAGGAATGTAAAAAATGAACAAAAGGATAGGTGGATATTGGGAAATCTCTTAAGTATACCTACCAGTTAGGATCCAGTGAGGAGCCCTGCATTATACTGACATATGAGAATAAGGTGAAAAGATTGGAATAGCCAAAATATTTTGGAGTAAGTTCAGAGGAAGGAGAGAAAATTAGAAACTGTTAAAATAATGTAGTCATGGGAGAACCAAGACACACACTTATAGCACAGATGTCAAAGTCGTTGTGTCATGTTGCCATCACACAGGGGTGGGTTCTGCCAGTTCTAACCTCTTCTTTAGAAGAGGTTCCACAAATCTACCGTGCCGTTTAGAACCAGTTCCAGCTCCCTCCCCCCCAGCCGCCGCTCACTGATTGGCTGGCTCACCAATCATCCCACCCGCCTCTAAGACTCCTATCTAAACCTTAAAGTCTTAAAGCTGTCAAGTTTGAACATCCCTGGGGCGTTTTTTCTAAAGGGTTAGGGGTGCAAGGGTTTTAAGACTTGTACACGTCAATGCCAGAGTTTCTGAGCCAACATTTTGGTTGCTAAGCAAGAGCGTTGTTAAATGAGTTTCACCACATTTTACAAGTTGGCCATGCCCACCCAGTCACATGACTGCCGAGCTACTCATCACATGGCTGGCAAGCCTCTCCCACAAAGCAGGCCACGCCCACAGAAGAAGTTCTAAAAAATTTTGAAACCCACCATTGCCGTCATATGATGTATAGCAATGTTTTTTCCCTTCGCGGAGCTGGGGTAGGCGTGGCCTATATGTGATGCCCACGGACTGCCAGGTTGACACCCTTGACCTATAGCATCCATTTTGCAAGGATGTCCAGAACATGAATCAAGTAGTGACTAGCAGTGGCAGTTGTGGCTAGGTTGACCTTGGTCAGTTTCAGATTGTATTTCCAGTTGTCCCCCTTTGCTTTCAGTCACTCAGACTGATCATTTCCAGAATGGATTACTGCAATGCTATAATGTAATGTTAAAATACTATAAAGGATTATCCTTGAAAAGCATCTGAAATTCATAATTGGTTCAAAATGCAGTGGTGTGGGCAGTTACGTGGGTTCTTCAACCAGCACATGTTATACCTCTGTTATGTGAGCAGCATTGATTGCCACTGTGCTTCTAGTTTCAATTCAAGGTGCTGACCTATAAAGTGAACCACAGTGACGCAGTGGTTAGAGTGCAATACTGCAGGCTACTTCTGCTGCCTGCAATTTGGCAGTTCAAATCTCTCCAGGCTTCAAGGTTGACTCAGCCTTCCATCCTTCTGAGGTGGATAAAATGAGGACCCAGATTGTTGGGGGACAATATGCTGACTCTGTAAAATGCTTAGAGAGGGCTGTAAACCACTGTAAAGCGGTATATAAGTCTAAGTGCTATTGCTATTGCTATAAAGCCAAAACATGGCGTGGGCCAGGTTATTTGAACTATTGCCTTTCCAGGAGAGGTATTGAGGCAGGAGAGGTATTGTCTTTGGATTCAAAAGAACAAATTGCCTCTTATAACCTGCTAGGAGCACCTTACTAATAATAGCAGAAATGCCCCAAGGGAGACATTTTCTCTAGTACCTAATGCTAGGTTCCATGTAGAAGCTCCCCACCACACAACACCTTCCCCCCCACCCCCCCAAAAATCTGTTTCAAAACCTGCTTCATGACCCTGCTAGTCTTGCAGGAGACCAGAATTTGACTAGCACACGACTTCTGGATAGGAATTAAAACTCTGAGACTTTCACAATTTTGAAACTATATGAGGATAGCCCCACTCCCCTTTTATTCAGCAAGGAAGACTGAAAATCAGGCTAGCTCAGAATGACCCCTAAACTGCTAACGGTAAGGTAAATGTTCCCCTCACACATATGTGCTAGTCGTTCCCAACTCTAGGGGGCAGTAGTCATCTCCATTTCAAAGCCAAGGAGCCAGTGCTGTCCGAAGAAGTCTCTGTGGTCATGTGACTGGCATGACTATAAACACAAAAGGTGCATGGAACGCAGTTACCTTCCCACCAAAGGTGGTTCCTATTTTTCTACTTGCATTTTTACATGATTTCGAACTGCTAGGTTGGCAGAAGCTGGAACAAGTAACAGGAACTCACTCTGTTATGCGACGCTAGGGATTCGAACCGCCGAACTGCCAACATTTCTGATCGACAAGCTCGGCATCTTAGCCACTGAGCCACTGCATCCCCCTTTTTTCCCCTAAACTGCTAGACTTTCCTTAATACGAAGGGAAAAAAATCAAAATACCTCACTAAACTCCTCAAAATAACAATGGCCTTCTGCATTGCCACCACAGCTGGTAATGAGCAAAAGGATAATCCAAGCTTGCTTCTTTGCAAGCATACTTAAAAGAGTCCAGAGTTTAAAAACAAAACAGTTCACCAATCCTTCAATATAAGACAAGAAAAAGAAAGGATGATAAATAATCAGAATGGGAAATAATATAAAGATTGCTCTCCATAAACTGTTGAATGTCATTCTCTAAAAAAGATAAATACAGAAGCGGAAAGTGTAGTGGAGGCATAGTGGAGGAAAAAATGAAAAATATTCACTGATATAATAAAGGGAAAAAAAATCTCACAAGCACTCATCTGAAAAAGAAGAGTAGAAAATTATGCCTTGTCTTTATCTCAAATGCTTCTGTGCTGCTTCAGTCATTTGTCTTAAAACATTATGATGAATGTTATATAATTGTCCACGGTTCTACATAACATTTCCCAGTTCACTGGTGGTTGGTGCTGATAAAGAAGGAAAAATGAAGAAAAGCATCAGAAAGGCCCTGAGCAGAAAATGAAGGGTTACCTGAAAGAAATCCAGTTGCAAATAGTGAAAGTGGTTATCCAGAGCTTTTCTGTCTGTGGTTACAGCCACCCTCTCTCTCCCGAGGGCTGCATATACTCATGGTTGTGATTCCTAGTTCTAGTGCAGTGATGGCTAACCTTTTTGACATCTGGTGCTAAAAGCCGGGAGAGTGCGGCGAGGGCATGTACGTGTGTGCCCACACCCATAATTCTATGTGCCCTCCCCCTGTGCATGCATGCGACCCACATGCATGAGTGTGACCCCCATGCATGTGTACGACCCCCCTCCCGTGCATGCATGCCTGACCCCCTCCCTCCCTCGCTTTTGGTGCACGATGTCACGTTGAACCCATTTTTTGCCCTCTTAGTTTAGTTTATAGTTTATAGTTTATTAGGATTTATAGGCCGCCCTTTTCCCTGAGGGGACTCAGGGCGGCTTACAATCATTAGGAAGGGGGTGCAATTCAAAAATAAACAATATGTGAACAAAGTAAAATAATAAAACACAACTTGCATTCAACACTCAACACTCGGGTGGGGCAAATTAGAAGCTTATCCCCAGGCCTGTTGGGATAGCCAGGTCTTGAGGGCTGTGCGGAAGGCCTGGACGGTGGTGAGGGTGCGTATCTCGACGGGGAGGTCGTTCCACAGGGTCGGAGCTGCAACAGAAAAGGCTCTCCTCCGTGTAGTCGCCAGTCGGCATTGACTGGCGGATGGAATTCGGAGGAGGCCCAGTCTGTGCGATCTTATCGGTCGAAGGGAGGTAATCGGCAGAAGGCGGTCTCTCAAGTACTCAGATCCACTACCATGAAGGGCTTTAAAGGTGGTCAACAACACCCTGAAGCGCACCCGGAGATCAACAGGTAGCCAGTGCAGCTCGCGGAGGATGGGTGTTATGTGGGCGAACCGCGGTGCGCCCACTATCACTCGCGCGCCGCATTCTGAACTAACTGCAATCGCCGGATGCACCTCAAGAGCAGCCCCATGTAGAGCACATTGCAGTATTCCAGCCTAGAGATCACAAGGGCTCGAGTGACTGTTGCGAGAGCCTCCCGGTTCAGGTAGGGTCGTAACTGGCGGACCAGGCAAACCTGGGCAAATGCCCCCCTGGTCACAGCTGACAAATGATGGTCGAGAGTCAGCTGTGGGTCCAGGAGGACTCCTAAGTTACGAACCCTATCTGAGGGGTATAAAATTTGACCCCCCAGCCTGATAGATGGAACATTGGCCAAATTGTTGGGAGGGAAACACAACAGCCACTCGGTCTTGTCCGGGTTGAGTACCAGTTTGTTAGCACTCATCCAGTTCTTAACGGCCTCAAGACCCCGGTTCATCACGTCCACCGCTTCATTGAGTTGGCACGGGGCGGACAGATACAATTGCGTATCGTCCGCATATTGATGGTATTTTATCCCGTGCCTCCGAATGATCTCGCCCAGCGGTTTCATGTATATGTTAAATAGTAGGGGGGATAAGACCGAACCCTGCGGCACCCCATATTTTAGGGGCCTCAGGGACGATCTCTGCCCCCCGACCAACACTGACTGCGACCTGTCCGAGAGGTAGGAGGAGAACCACTGCAAAACAGTGCCTCCCACCCCCACCTCCCGCAGTCGTTGCAGAAGGATACCATGGTCGATGGTATCGAAAGCCGCCGAGAGGTCAAGGAGAACCAGGATGGACGCATGGCCTCCATCTCTGGCCCTCCAGAGATCATCGGTCAATGCGACCAAAGCGGTTTCTGTGCTGTAACCGGGTCTGAAGCCAGACTGGAAGGGGTCAAGGTAACTAGCTTCCTCCAAGGCCCGTTGAAGCTGGAAGGCCACCACCTTCTCAACAACCTTCCCAACAAAGGGGAGGTTGGAGACAGGACGGTAATTATTTAAAATGGCTGGATCCAAGGATGGTTTCTTCAGGAGGGGTCTCACCACCGCCGTTTTAAGTGCGGCGGGGAAGTGCCCCTCCCGAAGGGAGGCGGTTACGACCGCCTGGATCCAGGCACGTGTCACCTCACTGCTGTTGGCAACCAGCCAGGAGGGACACGGGTCCAAAATACAGGTGGAGGCACTCACAGCTCGAATGGCCTTGTCCACATCCCCAGAGGCAACATCCTGAAACTCAACCCAGAGATGGTTTGCCAAGTAATCCTCTTGTGTCCTGGCTGGATCTGCAGCGGTGGAGTCCAAGTCCGACAGAAACCGAGCAACTTTGTCCGCTAAGAACTGGGCGTAGTCCTCAGCCTTACCCTGTAGGGGGTCTACCACATCCCTCCTATTTAGGAGGGAGCGGGTGATCCTAAACAGGGCGGCTGGGCGAGACTCAGCGGACGCAACCAAGGTGGCGATATGTGTTCTTTTGGCAGCCCTCAATGCCCTGATGTAATCCTTGGTGCAAGTTGTCAACATTGCTCGGTTCGACTCGGACTTATCGGACCTCCACAAGTGCTCTAGGCGTCTCCTCCGGCGCTTCTTCTCCTGGAGCTCCTCGGTGAACCTCTTCAGGCTCCAGGGGCTTTCTAGGAGCCTGGGAAGGGTGAAAATGGCCTCCCCCCAAGGCCCTCTGGAGGCCGGAAATGGCCCATTTTCTGACTTCCGGTTTGCGTGTTGGGCCATTTATCTCCCTCTGGAGGCTTCAGGGAAGCCTCCTGAAGCCCCGGGAGGGTGAAAAACGGCTGAAAATGAAGACCAAAATCAGCTTGCCAGCGCGTGCATGCACGCTGGAACTGACAGGGCGACACCTCACGTGCCCTAAGAAGTGGCTCCGCGTGCCACCTGTGGCATGCGTGCCATAGGTTCACCATCACAGTTCTATTGCATATCTGCAGCCAGGAGCAACCTGACCAGATTTATCTTGGTAATAACCATAAACAGTTCAATTCTATTTGGCTGTGACAGACAGAAGTGGAAGAAACAAAGATGAGATACATTTGCCAAAGCAAAATTATGTTGCAAAGTTATGAGCTGCGGTGGCGCAGTGGTTACAGTGCAGTACTGCAGGCTACTTGCCAGCTGCCAACAGTTTGGCAGATTGAATCTCACCAGGCTCAAGGTTGACTCAGCCTTCCATCCTTCTGAGGTCGGTAAAATGAGAACCCAGAGTCAGCAATATGCTGACTCTGTAAACCGCTTAGAGAGGGTTGTAAAGCATTGTGAAGCGGTATATAAGTCTAAGTGCTATTGCTATTGCTATGTTGACCTCTTCTTTTATCTAAGATCATTATCAAGCTATGACTGCCTCCTTCCCATTGCATTACTTGATGTACTTGATTTGCTGTTCAGGAGGACATACACCCCTCCTCTCCCAAATAACGTATAACACCATGATGGAGTATAAAATATGGGATAAATCAATACCCAGTCAAATCAGATTATCACTTAGCTTTTGGTATCACTTTGGCCATTAGTCAGTGTATTGAATCAACAATGGTGATGTCAAACGAAGAACAGACATGTTGCTTAGTCAAGTAAAATTTCATTGGGCTGGCAATAATAATAATTGTAGCTTTGTAAAATCAACTCTGTTATTGTAGAATATATCTTTTATATGTATCTTTCTAAGTATCTTTCTATCATGAAGCTTTGGGTGTCATATATAATAAAATAAATCATTAAGAACAAAGTATCCTGGGACGTTTTTTAGCAGGGTGGTGATTTAAAAATGATAAAATACCGTGCAATTTCCTAATTATAGTTACAGTATGTGGCTTGTCAGATTGATACAAATGTTGCTTTTTGTAGGAACATGCTGTTACAAAGAAGCATTCAAAAAAACATAAAAGGAAAAAGAAGAAGAAAAAGATAACAAGAGAAAAAACTGACGATTCATCTGATTCTAGCTCTGTAAGTTTTAAAATCCAAGTCGCCAGTTAGAGAAAGTTATTTGTTACCTATATTAGTGATTCTACCTAGGCCTTAGTTTGGTCAATATCCTGGAATTTAATTTAATTTATCAGTATTTTTTTTTAAAAAAATGATAAGCATGCAAATAGACCATTAGGTCAGAGGAAGAAAATTCCACCTGTATTAAGAGCTGAACAGATAGTGAAATGAACATTCATTTTGAAGCATACAACTGATGTAATATGGAAGAAATAGAAAGTACATTGTAGAAAGAGCCAGATTTCAGCTGCTGGGTTTTTTTTCTCATAGTGAGAAAAATGCATTCAGTATGGGTAATAATGCATCATTAGACACAGCATACAGAATATTGGCCTGCTTGAAATGTTAAATATGAAGTTGCTTATCTCGTTATTGCTTCTATTGATGCTGTTCATTGCAATACTTGACAGCAATGTTATTTGGACTCTATTCTACATTATTACTGGATATGCTCTGCACAATTTTACGAATTTAGCTTAAGATTCTCCAAGGGTAGAAAATCTCCCAGCCTTCTCTAATATAGTAACCTTCAGATAGTATTGGATTTCAAGTCCCTGACACGCAGTTGGATTAGCTGGTTTGATAACAAAGCAGTGTTTTATATCTGGTGGCTGCATGCCTTTTCTTAATTTACAGATTTGCTTATGATCGAGGTCGATTATTTCACTTGAAGCAAGTGCCGTTAACAATACGTTGTCTGCACTTTGGATTTTTCCTTCTAATTGTATTATTGTGCATAGGCTACATTGTTGCTTCTTCTCATCATTTCCCATAAGTTCTGCCGATCGCATGACTTCCAACTGTGAAAATGTGCTGGCTTTATTTTAGCTTTTTAAGTGGCCCTTTATAACAGGAAAACTGCAAAAGTAATTCCTTTGAAAAGTCTTTTGAGAGTTAACAACCTGTCTTTTTATGTAGCCCATTATGAATAATAATACCCAAGGGAACAAATTGGTAGCCTATTTTCAGTGGGGCAAAGTGACTGCAATAAATATCAGTTGTACTTAGTTACTTTTTATCTGATTGGCCAATTCTTATAAATACATTTAAAGAGCTGCAGTCGCCAATAAGTCTATTATAATGTTATACTAGTCCCTTTATTCCCTCTTTCTGGATAGCTATGAGAACTCTCTTTTTCGTATAGAAAAGGAAATAGATTTTTAAATGACTTTTACATTGTTTCATTGAGCTTTAAAGACCTCTACAATCCTCTAAAACCCATAAGATTGTTTGAAAATATGTTCTTAGGGTTCTTCAGAAGAATGGGTGGAAGCGTCTTCTAGCACTGAGCAGGCTTGGAAGGCAAAGAAAGAACAATCAGAAGAAGAAACAGTGGAAAACCCTACACCAATTCAGGTAAGCTATCCTTTTTGCAGATGGGAATTGTGCTTAACATTTTACAATTGTGCAAACATTTTACATTAAACAATAGGCAAGGTTTTTTTAGGATGAGCATTCCACCATTGGAGCTGCTTCTTCACACAGTGGCAGAAGCATTTGGGAAAGCCTTCGGTGATTCAGTGTAGAGCAGGGGGTAGTCAACCTTTTTATACCTACTGCCCACTTTTGTATCTCCGTTAGTAGTAAAATTTTCTAACCACCCACCGGTTCCACAGTAATAGTGATTTATAAAGTAGGGAAGTAACTTTACTTTATAAAATTTATAAAGCAGAGTTATAGCAAACCCCTACCGCCCACCATGAAAGCTGGAACGCCCACCAGTGGGCGGTTGGGACCAGGTTGTCTACCATTGGTGTAGAGGCAGATTTTTTAAAAACTGTATTTTATTTCTGGCTCCTTTTCAGGAATGATTTGGGGTTAGTAACACATCTTAAAATATCACTAAAATCAGTTGTGAGCCTACATTAATATGCTTACCAATCATTTTTTAAAATTAGCTTATCCCTTTAAAAAGTACCGTTCACAAAACATTTTTACAAGGCTTTTGGGGAAATTTAAGGCTGACTCTTTTCCTGTAAAAGAAATATTTTTCACTGTTGCTGGGTCAGTGCTGAGTCCTGTGTACTTAGCTGCCCTTGCAGGATTTCTGAAGGCAAGAGTACATGTATGGCTTGGCCAAAACTGCAAATAGATTGAGTTCATTTCAAAGAATTGCATGAATTGCTGACATTATAGTGCTTTAATGTTTATTGTGGATTGTGGTTGCCAACTATTTTAATACTTTTGGGAATGAGAGTTATTAATTATAATAATGGGGTCAGATCTTTTAATTATTCTCTTTTTGTGGGTCGTGAATATTTTCTCATATTATTTTAATTTCCAGTGGTTCTGGAAAATTGTTTTTCTTGAAAGTCTATGGAGATTCTCAGTCATCCAGTTGTCCCAAGTGTGCTTTTTTCAAGAGGCAACTGGACTTTCTGGTTTTTCTTTGAAGATGTTTCGTTTCTCATCCAAGAAGCTTCTTCAGCTCTGACCGGATGGTGGGGAATGGAAGGATTTATACTCCTTGCAGACAGCTGGTCATTTTCATTCTTTTAGCAGATCGTTAAGGTCAGGTTTATCTGTGTCATCAGGCTCACCTGAGTAGTGCAAATTGGTGTGGAGCCTTCTTGGAATTGTTGAAAGGACTGTGTTGTAGACTGGAGATAGGCGGTGTTGTATCCCTCCCCCTCTGTTGACAGAGGGTTGTTCAATTTTGACATAGATGGCCTCTTTAACTCCTCTTTCAAACTAGCCATCCTCTCTGTCCAAAATATGGATTTTGTTGTCCTCCAAAGTGTGGCCTATGTTCGTTAAATGCAGGTGGAAAGGCTTTTCTTCTTGAAAGGCTTTCAACATGGCCCTTGATGTGCCAGAATACTATTCTGAATAGCCAAACTGGGCCACAAACAAATGTGTACAGTTATTGAATTCATCTTAACGGTTCATCTGACATCTGGACAGCTTGAGCAGCTAAATATTGTAAGAAGTATATAATGCACCTGCCTCATGATGCCCGGTTGAATAAAGCAGGTAAATGAAATGGTGCGGATTGTGTACCACCAATGTTTCATCATCTTGTAAAATTGTCAAAATATGAGACTCTTTAACAGAGAAATAAATTCCCAATTTTCGTATACATTTGCATGTATTCCTATTCTCTTATGATCTATTGTCATGACTTAAAATGCATGTTCTATAAAACATATGTATGGGATTTAAAAAAATGACGGATGGGCTACGCCCGTGATGGCAAACCTATGGCACTCATGCCAGAGGTGGCACGCAGAGCCCTCTCTGTGGAGATGCACGCTGTCGTCAGCTGCTCTTCTGATTTCCGGCATGCATATGCTTCATCTTTGACTGTGCTGGAGCGCTGGAAAACAGCCAGAAAACAGGCTGTTTTTTGTGCCGTTTTCAGGTCGTTTTTCAACCATTTTTGGGCCAAAAATGGCTGAAAAATGGCCTGAAAATGCCCCCCAAATGGCAGAAAAATCCAGGCCACTTTGTGGGATGTTTTCCAGCTGTTTTGGGGGCCATTTTCAGGCTGTTTTGGGGGCCAAAACCAGCCTGAAAATGACCAAAAAATTGGCCAAAAAACAGGCATCCACACACTGGCTAAGCTGGTCTTCAGTTTTTCAGAGCTCCGGTGCACATGCACTCATATGCATGCATGTTTCAGTTTGGGCCAAAAAGCTTTTCCATCACTGGGCTAAGATGGTTAAATGAAATTATTTGATTTTTAATGTCTTCAAAACACTCATTGACTTTCTTTATTCCATAGCCTGTAATTTCATCTTTTCTGTCATTTATCTCAAAAGTAAGCTGTTGCTGTGTTTGGATCTCTTTTAATAATAATAAAAAAGATGTGTTTCTTTTTTTCGTAGAGGGATGAGTGGATGACCTTAGATTTTATGACTGTGAAAACACTGTCTTCAGCATCTCTGAAGGCTGAAAAGCAGAAAGAAAAAATATTGAAGCAACAGAAAGCCCAGGAAAATGAACAGGTAGGGTTGGTTACTAAGTGGTTAAAAGATTGCAAGGGACTAGCCAATAGCCAGCTTCAGTTACCAGATATTAATTTGTGAATTTAATTCCCCTGAGAGCTAATTCAGGTTTCCATGCTTTATTCATAATGTATGTGTAGCCGTAGGACATTCCATCCAGCCCTAATAAGTATTCTGATCTGGTTGATTCTTGCCAAAAAATGAAAATAAAATCCTAGGAGCAAATGAAGTCATACTTTTTGTGATGTATATGAATTAGAAAAACAGAATGATTTAATATAAATATAAATAAAAGTAACATTAAATAAATTTCTTTGCAAACAAAATGCATTACTGAATTTTAATGATACCCTGTTTCCCTGAAAAGAAACCCTCCCCGGATAATAAGTCCTATTGGGCTTTTGAGCGCATGTATTAAAAAAACCCTCCCTCGAAAATAAGCCCTCCCCAAAAATATTGCAACACAGCAGCGGCCATGAGGTGACCATGCTCGCTGCCTTCTGCACCTCTAAAATAATAAGACCTCCCCAAATATAAAGGCAAGTGCTTATTTCAGGGGTCAAAAGAAGTTTTTGGAGAAACACTGTATTACTTTGGCAAGTAAAACTTGGTTTCTTGTTTGTTTTTAAACAAAAAAGCTTGAATTATTTTATTGCTGGCTATGAGGCCAGTGTTGTGATTTCTTACTTTTGACTGTATTTCAATTATTCATTATATTAATGGGTGAAATGCCTTATGGCTACACATATATAACAAATAATGCTTTTTTTGTTAATAATCGACTTATGCCATTGTCATAAAACTAATCCCCCCCCTTTTTGATGTAATGTAGTTACATATATTTATTAGCTGAAATAAGTTAAGTTTTGGGGTACTTTAGAGTACAAAATTAGCAATAATAGTACATTTTACAGTGCTCTCTGGGTGGTTTATAATATCAGCGTTATTTGTGTATTGCCTTCAACCATCTGGATCCTCATTTTATTGACCTCGGAAGGATAGAAGGCTGAGTTAACCTTGAGTCCCATCAGGATTGAACTCCAGGCTATGGGCAAAGTTTGCCTGTAACCATGACTTACCCACTGTATCATGCTGGAACATATAACACAGAACAATAGGGTTGGAAGAAATCTTGGAGGGCAACTCCTGCCCAAGCAGGAGACCTTATGCCATTCCAGATAAATATCCATTTAGTTTCTTCTTGGAAACCTCCAATGATGGAGCACCCACAACTTCTGTTTCACTGATTAATTTTCAGGACATTTCTCCTTAATTCTAGGTTGGATGTCTCTTTGATAATCTTCCACCTATTACTATGTTTCCCCAAAAATGAGACTGCGTTTTGGGGAAACACAGGGTCTTATTTTCTTTTGACCCCCAAAATAAGCGCCTGGTCTTATTTTCGGTGACATCTTATTATTTTTGAGGTGCAGGAGGCAGTGAGCATGGTCACCTCATGGCTGCTGCTGTGATGCAATATTTTCAAGGAGGGCTTATTTTCAGGAGAGGGCTTATTTTAGTGCATGCACTCAAAAGCCCAGTTGGGCTTATTAGCCAGGGAGGTCTTATTTTCAGGGAAACAGGGTACTTGTAGATTGATTTCTTCTTATGTGTATTGTGTTTTATGTTCCCCTTTCCCCCCTTTTGAGTTGTTCGCCGCCCTGAGTCCCTCCCGGAGAAGGGCGGCATACAAATAAACTAAATCTGAATCTGAATCTTCTTCTCTGTGGCAACTCTTCAAGTTCTGGAAGACTATTATAATATCAATATTATTATTATTTTTGTTAAACTAGACATACCTTGTACCTCAATTGTTCTTCGTATGGTTTAGCCTCCAGACCCCTTATCAACTTCATTGCTCTTCCCTGCACTCTTTCTAGGGTCTCAACTTCTTTTTTGCATCATGGTGATGCAAAATTCATGGCATATTAGTTAAAATTAATTAATTGTCACCATGTGATCAAATTAGTAAATACGGAAAAGGTAGAATATGTACCTCTGGGATTTGTTCCAAATGATTGTAGCGGTAAAGTAAATTTGATGAGGCACAAACAGTACATTAACTATGTAACTTTTGGGTTTATTTTTTTTTAAATTGCCAAATAGTTGCTGCTTTCAGAAAGAGAGCTGAATCCATATTGGAAAGATGGTGGTACAGGCTTACCAACAGAAGTATCATCATCAGTAAAAGGTAACATTGTTCTATAAATTTTGACAATCTCTCTGTCTCTGTCTGTCTGTCTGTCTGTCTGTCTGTCTGTCTGTCTGTCTGTCTGTCTGTCTGTCTGTCTCTCTTTGTCTTTCTCTCTCACACACACTCCTTCATCACTATGTTGATGTTAAAATAAAATAAAATTAATATTAGTTGGTAATGATACCTTCATTAAAATTGTAGCTCATAACCACAGAATATTTTGACTCATTTCTTTTTCTTGTAATCTTAAGAGCTTGACCTTCAGAATGTTCAGAATCCATCATGAACTAATTAAAAAAAGCAGATTGTACTAAGACATGATGAATTGTTGTCGTCTCATTTGGCCTGTTTCATTCCATTATACAAATTGCAGCTTTAAAATATTCAGGGGCTGAACTTTGTGAATCCTATTTCAAATAAAGTACATCAAGGGTGCTATTTGGGGCAGAATATTATTTATGTAACCTTTTTCATGTCTCTGCTTTCTCCTGTAGGCTATTTGGTCTCCTTGTGGAAAGAGCAAACACAAGTGTGTGTGAGTGTGCGTATGTGTGTGTGAGTGTGCGCACGCCTGCCCATATGTGTGCAATACTATTTATCAAATTATGCAAACTCTGTGGTGTGCTAAATGGTAGAAATGTTTGCTGAATGGCAAATAGTGATGTAGGATGAAAAATAAAAGCCTAACTTCACAATGCTTGCAGCTCAAGTTACTTAAATGTCAAAGTGCCGTAAGAAAGAAATACTAAAATTGCATGTGTCAAAGAGTTGAACTTTATATGTTTAGATGTACTTTCTAAATAAAAATTCATTATAACATGAAGGGACCCGAGGATTTATTTTATTACAACTACCTTCCTTGCTGAGTTTTTTTCCCTCATGCATTCCTGTTATTCAACTAAAAACAGAATAATAATTCCCCCCGTGGTTATCCATTGAATATGCTATGTGATTAGTGAGAAGTTACAGAATCCATTACTTCCACTGTCTCTCTATCACCTTCAAGACAGGTGAAAGATTACTATTTTTTTAGTAATTTTTACTAACTAATTTTTAAAGACTATTTGTTAGGCTGTGGTTTTCAAAAGCATGTAAGAACGTGAACACAAATGGGAGAAATGTACCATTGCTAAGAATATTTCTGACTGGACTAACATGTCGCAACTATGAAACACACCATATGCATTTAGCACTAAGATTATTAAGGTAATTGTATTACATTTCAGAATGCAAATACTGTATTTACTATCATTATTATGTAGCAACAACAGTAGAGGATGGTGGATTAAGCTGGCTAATGAAATCCTACCAGAGAATGCAGGAGCAGTCTGAGAGAGAAAAACGAGACTTGGAAGAAATTGTAGCGGAAAGATACGGGGTAAGTGTTGGCTGGCGACTCCCAGAGGGAGAGCCTTCTCTGTGGGAGCGCCTTCCCTTTGGAATGAGCTGCCCCCATAGCTTCGCATAATTCCCAACCTCCGGTCCTTCCAGCGCGCCCTAAAAAATTGGGCAAGCTGGCCTGTCCTGAATAAAATAAATTATTAATTTTAATTGTTAATTTTAATTTAATTTTTAAATCTCATTGTAAATGTCTATTGGTTTTTTTGGATATTCTATTTAATCTTTCTTTTAACTTTTGTAATATGTGTTTTTATGTTGTATGCCACCCTGAGTCCTTTGGGAGAAGGGCGGCATATAAGTCCAATAAACCTCAACCTCAAACCTCTCCAAATATTTCTGCCTGATTTTTTAAGATTTGGCACAATTATCATTTCCCTGCAGCTAAGATTAAATGTTTAATTTGGTAATTGCTGGTATATTCCATGAAATGGTATTTCATGCTGCTGTTATTATGGTTTTTCTCTTTGATTTTTAACAGATACTTATTAATCATTTTATGTCACCTAATTTTTTTTTAATGATTGAGCCTGCTCTTAAATGGATTGATAAGTAAACCAATCCATCTGTTCAGATATGAGGCTCACTAGACCAAATCTACAAAGGACTAAGTAATTTGACAAAAAAAGAGTGATTTCTTGGAGGGAACATTTAACATGTAAAAATGAAATGTTTCATAAGTTATCAGCAGGTTTGTGAAACTCAGCGATTTCAAATGATGTTCATTTCAAAGTTAACACCACAAGTTTCTTTTATGTGTTTATCTTAATAGTATTTTCTTTATACAATAATATGTGCTTTTTCATCTGTCTTGTAGTCAGTGGAGCTATTTCAGTCCAAATTAAGAGAAGCTGAGACAGCTGCAGTCCAGAAAGAAAATGATAGAAGGGACTGGCAAAGATACAAATATTCAGAAAGCAAACGTACTTCAAGGGATTGCAAAGAGAAGCAGGAGGAGAACAACCTAGAAAAGTTTTCACATAAAGAACAATTCAAAGAGAAGTATAATAAAGTACGTTGTGAGGAACCGAAAAATTACAGAGAAAGTGAATGGACGGAAACCAAAAAATCAAGGCCAAGTAATAAAGAATCTACAGCAGCAAACTGGACTTGTACAACCAGAAAAGATCCCCATCAATTAAGTCATTATGAGAAACCTTTCTCAAGCTCTATGAAAGCTGCATTTCTGAAACCAAGCAGTGATGCCGATGAAGGAAGCAGACAGCAGAGAACTTCATCCCAATTATTGACTCCTCGTTTTATGAGCTCTGGTTTCCGGAAACCTGTTGATGACGCTGGTGTGACCCCAAGATGGCGCAAAGCGCAACCTAAGGATGAAATTGGAAAAGCAACTCCAAATGAAAAATCTTCCGAAACGAGTAAGGCTGTTACCAGCAAGGAGGAGGAAGAGCCGAAAGAGAAGGAAGAACAGATCTCAGAACCTGCAGTGGAAGAAAAACAGCTAGTGGACAGTAAACCATCATGTTCCAGGTATTTAGGTATCTTCTTGTTTTGAAGGAAAGGGTGGTTTTACAGTTGCACGACTGCTTTATTGTCACATTTTAAATATATCTAAATATACATACATTAAGATATCCTTGGAATTTTGTAATCGTACCATGGGCCTTCTCATAAAATGAAAACCATGGACACCTTGAATGTTCAAAAAATGATTGTCATTTTTTAAAACTTAAAATCAAGCACAGATAAATTACTGCCCAGCATATTTTTTAAATCTAAGAAAATTGGCCATGGGTGTTTTGTTTAACAACTGCAGTGGAAATGAGGTTGTAAGTCCATTGTGAATCAGTGATGTCTCACTTAGTGCCTGCATTGCTTAAATATGAGTTGCCACTCATAATTGTGGTTGTTAAATGAGGAATACTTGTAAATATGTTCTGAACTGGAAGTTTGTACAGATACTTCATCCTACATATACAGTATATCCACTACAAATGATTTACAATGCTACAAAAATAAAGAATAGAATTGGGATAATTCCATAATAATCTATAGATGACTAAATGCAAGGAAACAGTTTACTTTGTTAAAGAAATATAAACTCTTAATTTATATATAAATTTTCTAGGAGACATGTATCATGCATTCTGAGAGTATCTTTTTAAGAGAAGATGGCTTGGTTTTCTTAGTAATATATACATATTTTGTTTAGTAGGTTTTAAGTTTTAGATTTTATTATGGAGTCTTGCTAATCTTGAATGTTGCACTGTTTCTTATTAAAATATACAGTATAGAAACTAATGAATGACCAGATTGTGTAAGTAAAAAATAATTCCTGTCATTCAAATGTCAAGCTACAACTTCCGCATCTGAGATTTGTTCACACAAGATGGTAATGATAGCATTTGCATTCAGTGACATCTAGAAAATACAGTTTCCCAATATTAGTAGTGGAATATAGTTTGTTGAATAATGAAGATGGAGCACTGCAACAAAATCTTGCATATTTCCTGAGGCCAAGGCAGAAATCATGTAAACTTTTAAAATTAGCATTAAAACTAGGAAAACTGACTCTAATTTCAGATTTCAAGTAATGTAGCAAATGTTCTTAACAAATTTTAAAGTTTTTTTTTTAACTACGCATATTTAAAAGTGAATGTAGTCTGATGTAAAATAGGGCCTAAGCTGAATTTTCTGAATGGACCTTTCTTAAGTCACTTTCTCCCACCTAAGTTATCCAGTTGAGATAGTGAATGGCACATTCTCCTTTTCTCCATGCGTAATGCCCTGTGTTTGTATTTGACCAGATCTGTTTCAGAGGATGAGATGCCTCTCATTCTCAGTGACGAAGAAATGAATAAACTGGGAGCCAGGATTGTAAAAGCAGAATTGATGGGAAATAAGGTGTGTGATTGATTTTATTAGATTTTTTTGGTCTTATATTTTAAGATAACTATGAGACAACATTGTAAGATTCGTCATTGTATTCATGTTGGAAGCACTAAGGCACTTCTGGGTTAAAAGGATTAGCTGGTGACATTACCAGAGACACCCAGTTGGGAGCTCCTTTCATGTCCCAATTAATGAGCCCACCAAAGCAATACCTATTTATCTACTCACCCTTGCACGCTTTCATACTACTAGGTGGGCAGGAGCTGGATTGAATGTCAGGCGCTCACCCTGTCACTCATCAACACTCGGGTCTGGAACTACAAGCTTGCAGATTTCCAACCCAGCGCCCTAACCATGTGAGCCACAGTGCTCCACACTTTTAGACTAACTGTGCAATACTGTTCAAATATTATAGCAAAGTAATAAAAAAATTAACCTGGTTTATGAAAATATTTTATAAATGCTGTATCTTTAGAAGCAACTTTATTTGCTTGATTTCATAAGATTTGATTTATTGCTGATAAACATTCATCAGCTGGAATCAAGAGCTTTGGTTAATTATAATGACACTTCTGTTTTCATAGCATCAGCATTTATTTTATAGGAAAAGCTGGAAAAATTATCCAGAGAATATTTTAACACAAAATGCATTGTACATTTTTTTAAAAAAGTTACACTGTGCAATATTTGTTCTGTTTGAAGGATTTAGCTGCCAAACTTCAGTCTCAGCTTGATAAGGCACGCATGCTAAAGGAGAGTGGAGCACACGCTAAAGCTAGAAAAACTGATGAGGTAAGGGGGTATGCATGATCTTGCATTCATTTTGGATTAGCGCCTTTGGAAACAAAAGATTTAATGACAGGTGTGCAGCACCTAAGGCTGTGACACGGTTAAATATAGTTCCTAGCATTGACAGAGAAAACCTTCAAAACAATTAGAAATTATAGTGTGTGGTAAAATACTAGCCTATGAAGCCAAGCTGTGAAAAGACATTGTTCACTGTTTCAGATCTTAGAATGGTGGCCTATTTGGTAATTTTAAATAATATAAGCGAAGAGTTGCTTATCTCTTGTATTTCAGAGTATATATTGTTGGTTTTCCATAAATTCGTATAGTAGACTCTTTACAAGAATTTTCTCTGATTTCCCTATACATACGGAAAATAATATACATATATGATTAATCATACATATATGATTGTATGATTATACACAGTGGTGGGATGCCATTTTTCTTACTACTGGTTTGCTCGTGCATGCGTGCACCGCTACTGCGCATGCACAGAAGTGTCTGGGTGGGTGGGTGGGTGGGTGGAGCCTCCTGCCACTGCTACTACTGGTTCACTGAATCCGGGCCAAACCAGGAGCAACCCACCTCTGATTATACATATATGTACTGTAGTCTTGGGAATAATTTCCTTTTAAATGTGCACGGACTTTTTGTTTGTCTTAAGCTTACTTCAAGATTCTAAGACCACGTTTCTACCAAAGACCTTGGTTAGTTTCTCAGTAGTTTTAAATAATTACTTCTCTTGAGAAAATAGAGAGCAAGAACAGTTTCGCAGTTCTCATGATGTGATTGTTGGTTATACGCAATGGGGATATGGAAGGAAAGTGGCTTCAAGGAGTTATAAAGAGGGTGATGTTTTATGTACTTGTTCATTAAAGAACTGGAATTAGGGTTGCTAGCAAAATTGTTGATTAAAAATCAAATCATTTCAAAAGAATACAAACAGAAACAATGAAAATAAAACAAAAGTGAAGCGTTCCAAAAGGGGCAAAATGAATATTCTGACGATGATGAAAATGGCAGTGTGATTCAGTGCAAGAAGGCATTCAGTGACGCATTTTAGGGCAAAAAAAAACAAACCTAACATTATTCCATATATGCTGATGGTGTTTTGCTGGTGGTGACTCCTAAAGAAAGATTTTTCTGGAAATAGCACTTTGCAATGTGTCAGCTTTCCTGCCCCCCCTCCCAATTTAAAATAACAGTGAGTAAGATTTATGGTAATAAAAACTATTTGTAACAAGGTGTGATTTCAAAGAGGTGGTGATGAGAAACTTGTTAAAAAGCATAACATTTTGAATTTCTACGGGATTTATTCCAGCCATATTTCTTCTCTAGGTAAGATGTTGGGACTTGTATTGACACCAGAGTTTTCTGGATGATTTGATGATGCAGCTGAATATCAGGCTAGTTTCCTATCTATGTCTAAGTAGGGCCGTGCCTATCTTAAAGGAATAATTATGTTACGAGTAGATAAGGAAATAAATTTACATTGATACAATCGATGTATTCTTTTTGTCAGAACAGGTATTATACAAAGGCTTCAGATTTCAGTACTATCACTATGCTGATGACATCTGGTTTTCTTGGTCTTTTTTTAATTATAGCTGATGAAGTTCTTTAAATCAGAGTTGGTTATAAGTAATAAACTATATGAGATGGAAACAAAAGTTCTTGGTCAGTCAATATAGGTAAGGAAATATATATTTCCAAGCTAGAATAACTTGGAGTTCACGCTTTCTAAAAAGAACTAATTTATAGTCTGAACAAGTTTCTATATTTGGCATAAGTTTTACAGAAATTTCAGTCCTGCGTAGAGGCACAATAGGTTTGTGAACTACAAGAATCCATTTCTCTTATCAGGTTAGAATACTTGAATAAGACAACAAGAAATCATTTGTCTTAGTAAGCTCAAATAGTCTATTTCTTTGACAAATGGAATCCAACCCAGTCTTACATAGATTAACAGCTTCTGGAATTTAAGATATTGTTGTAATGATATGTGAGAAACTCCTTCAGGAATGAGTGAAGAGAGGTTCCCTAGGGCAGCAGTCACCAACTGGTGGTCCATGGAGCACTGGTGGTCTGTGAGAAAATTTTGGTGGTCTTCAGAAAAACCTTTGCCTTTTTGCATATTTTATATTGCACTAAATCAGGGATCCTGAAATGACGGCCCCTTGGCTGGATATGGCCCACCGAACCATTAGCCTCCACCTGCTGATGGGATGCGGTACTTCAAGCACATAGTTGGGCTACCTGTTTATTAGCTCCTGCCCTTCCCTCCCTCCCTTCCTGGGAGTCCAGGTGAGCGGTGCACGAAACTTCGGCCGGGCTCCTCGAAAGACAGAGTTTGGAGGGGGGCGATCTAGTACCCAGGCTGGCTACAAGACAAACATTTCTTCTTGGCTGTATTTGAGATTCCTAGCTGCAATTGACAGCAAACCAAGGGTTTCTAGTGGCGCTTTTCTTCACTAACAGGCGGCCAAGCTAAGTGCCTGAAGGACCCCATCCCATCACTAATTCATATTGGTGGTCCACAGGATTTAAAATTATGAATTTAGTGGTCCCTGAGATCCGAAAGATTGGTGACCCTTACCCTAGGGTATGGTTAGGTAAGAGGGCATAGATGCATAATGGTTGGAGAAACAACTATTATGAAAGGACCCTCCCAAACTTCTCAGTCTTAAAAGAGGATGGTAGGAGATTTGTACTTTGAGACTTCTAAGATTGATGTCAGCGTATGTAGACCAGACAGAAAACACAACCATATGAATTAATTCTACTTTCTTGTAAGGTTACATTAACAGAATCTTGCAAATGTTGTAAATACAATTTTCCCACTGTCTCCCTTATATTTCTCAAGATCTTTCTCACATACTATTTCAATTGTTAACCTTCAACTCCTAGCATCCTTCATTAGTGGCAGAACTGGTTTTTCATGGATTGCTTATCCTTATTCAAAGTTCAGTATCATGCCATTGGTCTTCACATTTAATATTAATTATGCAAATGTTCTAAATGCTTAAATAAATGAAGAAAACTTAAATAGATTAAAAAATGAAGAAACCTTTTTTCTTCCAATACATGTCGGAATTCTAAAATGAAAACTTCCCCGATGAGGAGTAAGTTAATCCATTTAATAGAACTAGCTAGTTTAATTAAATAAACTACATTGTCCAACAGTGCTGTTTTTCATTTCTATATTAGCATGCAAGTAACAAGAGCAGATCTCTTGGCTCCAGTATAATCATACCAGACAGTACTTTAATAATTATGTATGAGTTGTAAAGTGGAAATTAACTGAATGAAAGCCTAAAACGGAAGAGTTTCTGAAAAATTGAAATTGAATGTAAGAAAATCTTTGTATTTTCACATTTGAATGCATTCTTATTTGTTATAAAGGGATATACCGGTATTTGGAAAAAAATAAGAGTACTTATTTTTTTATTATTTCACAGTCACTGTGAAATCTTAAGAAAATGAGTGAATGTGCTGTGCCATATTTTTAGAGATCTTTTTAAGATTGTGGTTTGTATGAGAAATTTTGAGAAGTATATTCTTTTTCATTTGTATTCTAATATATTCAGAAGCATTTGATATTTATTTAGGCTGTAAATGTTTTACTGCGTTAACTAACGTCAGAATGCTACTCATAAATAATTGTAAAATCCAGTAACTGCAGGGAACATATAAGGTTAGATGACACTTTCATAATAATTTCTGTTCATTTTCTCTTCTGCGTTTCACATGAAATTAGTGCTTCCTTTTTCTGGTAAAAGCATCAGTGTATTAAGCCAAAAGTAAAAAAAGTGGTGTCATTAAATATTATTATTTGAATTTTGGTAATGTAATCTGGGAAACTGGGTATTTATGGAAAAAGGGTTCTGGGTTGTGGGTTGGTCACTTGTAGCCCAAATTAAAAAAAGAAACAGTCTGCCAATTAATTCTTTACTAATTACTATGAATCTATTTTACTCATACCTTCATAATAGGAGCCGAGGTGGCGCAGTGGTTAGGGTGCAGTACTGCAGGCCACTTCAGCTGACTGTTATCTGCAGTTCGGCGGTTCAAATCTCACCGGCTCAAGGTTGACTCAGCCTTCCATCCTTCCGAGGTGGGTAAAATGAGGACCCAGACTGTGGGGGTGATATGCTGGCTCTGTAAACCGCTTAGAGAGGGCTGAAAGCCCTATGAAGCGGTATATAAGTCTAACTGCTATTGCTAATAGTGAATGTTTCAACTGAAGGTTTATTTAGTTAGGAAACATATATATCTAATATTCTTAAATACATAACTCTGGGCAGCAAATAATAAATGGTATATGTTAAGCACAATTAAGGTCTGATTAAGCAGACAAACTGTAGTTAACATCAGTGGTGCAGTAAAAACTGTATACTTAAAAAGTGTGCTTCTATCCCATTTTCCAGGTTTCTAAACTTGCTAAAATATTACCCTGTGGTGTTTAGAAACTTCAAATGCAGTAGATATAATATCAAGGTTTGTTTTTCATATAAGTCAACAATTTACTGACTTTGAATGTTCTTTCCACATTAGAAGTGGCAGGAATTATTTGAAAGTTAAGCATATTGCAAAGTACTCAAAAGTTGACTCAGGCAGCACATATTAAGTCTACGCCCCAAATTGAAAAGTGTAAGCATAAGTAGAAACACCAGGCAAGAAAGAACAGCAAATTAGTAAGCCTTCAAATTTCATGTGTTGCCAAATAATTTCTCTTTGAGATAAGACATAAAAATTTGAATTTTTATGAATTTTGGTCCCTTCCAGCACGTTTTTAGGACCATTTATGTACCATGCATATAAGTAAACTATGATGCATTTCATAAACTATGGCACTTCAAAGAACAGTTTTAATTGTTCATTCAAAAGACGTTAGATTTAGAAAGATACATAGGAGGAAGTCAAGGAAAATGGAGGTACAGTGATCCAAAACCACCTAAAAAAGGTAAGGTTGGGAATTAATTCTGGGTATCATGGATACCGATGAAAAAGAGAAGTTATTTCAGAAGACCAAAACTTAGAGGCCTTTTACAAAAGGTCAATGAAATGATGATGTTATAGCAGAGGATGAATTTACTACAAATAATAATGCATGAATGCATTAAATAAGTGGAGCCAAAACTCTTAATACAAATATTTTTTGATATTGAAGGTAGAAATAAAGTATATTTAATCTGTGCAAGTCATTTTTTTCAGCACTTTAATTGACTAAGTGACTCCTTAATTTAATCAGTTTAAATCTGATCTGGTTGATACTCGGTGAATAGGTATCTCTTTGCACAGACGTAATTGGTTCATTCAGATCACAATTAATGAACAGAAACTGCAAAATTATGGGAGTTCCTGATGGAAATGAGGCAAGGCCAGACTATATGAGCATGACTTTAGGGCTCATAGGAACAGTGTTGATGAGTTAAATGGAACGAGGAAGGATGGGCAAAAATGTGATCTTTGTACCACTGATAGTATATGCAGTATAGATGTTACGTGTAGGAAGGAATTACCATATTTTTTGGAGTGTAAGACACACCCTTTTCCCTCAGAAAAGAGGCTGAAAATCTGGGTGCGTCTTATACACTGAATACAGCATTTTTTGCCTCCTGAAACCCCGCCCCTTCACCAAAATGGCCTTGCATAGCTTTTAGGAGGCTTTCAAAGTGCTCCTGGGAGCTGGAGAGGGCAGAAATGAGCAAAAAATGGACCTTTTTTTGCTCAACTTTGCCCCCCCCCCCAACCCCCAGGAACACTCTATAAGCATCCTAAAGACTATCCATACCCTTTTTTTTTTGACAAAAAAAGCCCGTTTTTGCGAAAAAGGCCTGTTTTTTGCTTGGTTTTGCCCCCGCCCTCGGAGCACTGTACAAGCCTAAAGGCTATTCATGCCCTTTTTTTGAAAAAAAAATCAGCCTGTTTTCACGAAAAATGGGCCGTTTTGGGAAGGTTTGCAGAGTGCAAAAACTTTTTCTTTTTAATTTGCCTCTTTAAAACCTTGGTGCGTCTTATGCTCCAGTGCGTCTTATACTCTGAAAAATATGGTAGATGTTTTCGGGTTGCAAAGGAAAATGCTGGCCTCGTCTTAAAAATCATCACAGCCTCTTTCAAATTAATATAACAAAAATGTGGCATTCCCCCCCCCTTTTTTTTTTGGCCTTTCTGTGGAAAACTCATCAGAAATGTAGTGTGCTGATTTGATTAAAAAAGCTCCATTAATCTTGGGAGCTTCTGTACTCTTAAGCCAAAGTTAGTTTATTATCTAAAAGACATTAGTTTTTATATTCATTGTCATCTCAGGTGGCACAACCCCTGCTGGAGAGGGTTATAAAATCCACATATTTGGCTTAGTTCCAAAATCTAAAATATGCGTTAATTAAACCAAAATTACTTTTTCCATGATTCAGTGTCATCCAATTAAGAGTGCTTACATTTTGAGAAGCAATTATATAAGAAACTCATCAATATAGCCATATGTGTAATTGGTGTTCTAAAGGTCATTAGTCAGAGGACTCCAAAATGTATGGAAAAGATTTCATACAAGTAATTACACGGTTCAAGATGCATAATTAAGCTATAGTCCTTAAATAAAGATGTTTGGCTTTCAGCCAATGCATCTGGAGAATATGGATTGGTCTTCCAGTTAATTGCAAGTTTGTAATGTGTATGTAGATAAGTGTGTTGATTAGATCATTGTGTTGTGTTTATACTTCTTTTTTACCTTAGTGGGAAGTAATATAGGACAAGATGGAACCTTTTTTAAAAAAATTAGATGACTGAGGTCGTAAAAGAGGAAACTGATCTTTTGAACAAGCATCACACAAGATATCCAGATTCTTTAGTATAATTAGGTTTGCAACAGTTCATTTGAATATTTTTCAAGATATACGGTTATAATATATTCAATTTAAACAGCGCCCAGTGCCAATGACTGGAATATTCAGTGTGTGTGTGTGTGTGTGTGTGTGTGCGCGCACGCGCACACGCGCACACACACACTCATTGACCACCATTTTTATCTTATAGCTAGCATGACAAATCCTTATCTTATTCCATACTTTCATGACTTCATTTCCTTCAGATGGGTGGATTGCTTAATTCATTCTAGATTGAGGATGGGGTTTCTGATACCTGAAGACTCTAAAGACCAAAGGATGCAAGCCATCCCCAAGATAACAAAATCATTTGTGGTAGCAGAGTTGCAATACCAACTAAATAAAAGCTTATTAGAGGAAATACTGTTTGGATTAGCTGAGATTATGTTTCTACAACTCAACTGAATATATATGAAGGCATGATTTAAGTTGAAATTGCTGTGATCAAAGTTACAGTATGGAATTATTTTGACTTTGCAAGGTTACATCATATTCTCAAGAATATGTGAAATCCGCGTAAGACTTTCAGAGAGGACAAAGATAATATCAGATCTCATTCTGATTATCTCAATATAGAAACTTTTGTGCTACCACCATTAAGTAATCAAATGTCATTGAATAGGATTTGATGTCTGGTGATGGTATGGATCAGCATTATCTTGACTTGTCTCTATTGTATTCTTTCCAATATCTTGACCCTGTCCATTGTTTTCCTCTGCTATTTTCTTTAACTTTGTTAAGTATAACAATTGTTTTCCCCAGCCCCATCATTCAAAGTGCCTCAGATGCCTAAAGTATGTGATTTTCTACTTATTGATTACTTTAAGAAAGTAATCAATATTTTTTGATTTGTTATTCATGCTACTCTTCGTAACTTGTTCCAAGCGCATAATCCGAAAGTATTTTCCAATTTTCTCTTGGCATTTCTTATAGTGCAGCTTCACAACATTAGGTTAACCCTGGGGAGACCATTACTTTAACAATTTCAGTCTTTATTGTTATAAGAAATGTCTGCATGCTCATGACCTTAAGTTAACTGTAGGTAGTGCTTATTTGGCAACCACAGTTGGGACTGTCAATTTGATCATTACATGAAGCAGGTGCTAAATAAAACTGGGCTTATGATTTCAGCTTCCCTTTGCTTTACACACCTGTGAAGGTCACAGATGTGAGGATTATTTGCAAAATCACATTTTCGTCACCGCAATTGCCAAACGAGGCAGTCACTAAACAATGACTACCTGTATTGCTTTTCTTTCTACAATTTGTTCTCCAGCAACTGTCAGCTTCATTTTTGAGCCTAAAAAAAAAACCTATTGTCTTCGCTTATTCACTGTCATCTATTCACTAGTCATACAGGTTGTTATTAACTATTTTTCTCGATAGCAGCGTTAACCCATTTTTTTTTCATTTTCCATTTTTAGTTTCATAAAAAAACTGTTCTAAATTGTTTTTACTTTAAAGTAACAATGTAATATCTGCACATCTCAAACTTCATTTTTTTTTAAAAAAAAAATAGAGCTTTCCAGCTTTGTATCTGTCAGAATATTCATGAACTGGAATAGGACATTCCGTAGCAACAGGTCAGACATTGGGGACTGGCTGGAATAGGACATGTCAACTGGGTCGGCCAATGGGAACTATTGGGTGACTGAGAGCCGTGCCAGATGGCTTGGAGCCTGGGTGTGGCTTACCTAGTCTGTGCAAGAGAACTAAAAAACCCAATCTCTCTCTACCAGGTTGGAAGAATCTGCTGTTGGTATTTTGTGTGTGTGTGTGTGTGTTTGTGTGTGTGTGTATATACATATACATATACATACATACATACATACATACATACATACATATAAAGAAGTTTCTTATTTAAATCAATTGCTGAATCAGTTATCTATGTGTGCTTTCTGGATTTGATTTTTGCAACAAACTCTGACAATATCTTCCAATCTTGTCATTCTTCTACCATAACTATGCAAGTTAAACAAAAGTAGGGAAAAATATGAATCCTTGCTTTACTCCCTTGCATATTCTGGACCACTTGGTTTCTCCAAATTCAGTTCTTACAATAGCTCCTTATTCATTGTAAAATTGGTCAGTAGAATAATCGAGCAGTTCTGGCACATTCATTAGCTTTAATGTGTTCTACATTGTTTTATTTTAGCTAATTAATATCACGTGCTTTTCTGAAGTCTTTGGGTTAATATAGAATTTTGCTGTTTTGTGAGATCTTAAGCAAAACTTTACTAGTATGAGGAATGATAATTTGTTGTGTCTTCTTGCGTTCTCTTCTTTTTCAATTTATATCCCGGTCTGTTTTTAATTTGGCCTCAGACGTGTTTATATTTGCTGATGTAGAATTGTTAGAACTTCTGCTCCTTCATGTAACTTTAAACAGTTCAGTAGGCATTTCATCTGCTTCTGTTGCTTCCATCTTTAACAGTTAAACTATTTCTTGTTGTACCTTAATTTCATGTGGAATTAATTCCTCATTATTTTCTCTCTCAACAAGTATTTAATTTTTGTAATCTCATTTGTAAAAAAAATATCCAGTTTTTCTATCTTTTTAAATCTTATGTGATGCTACTTACTTACACATTTACCCTTCCTTCCTTCCTTCCTTCCTTCCTTCCTTTCTCCCTCCCTCCCTCCCTCCCTCCCTCCCTCCTCCCTTTTCACTGAAGGGCTACTCTGAGTGGCTTAAACAATAGAACATAAAAAATGATAAAACTGTAGAAGTAACAATAGTAAAGGAATAAAACAATAAAAGTGAATAATGGAAGTACAATAATAGGAAATTGAAAAGATAAGCAGAAGGGAAGAAGGAAGTACAGGAGGTAGGTAATGTTTGTAATGTTTGTAATGTAATGTTTATTAACATTTGTAGGCCGCCCTTTTCCCTGAGGGGACTCAGGGCGGCTCACATAAAATCAGGGAGGGGAAGTACAAACAGTGACATAGACACATATAATAAAAGTAATAAGCAACATACATTCATCATTCGGGAGGTGGCATCAGCTACTTAGCAGGGGGTTGGATTAGAAGATCTGCAAGGTCCCTTCCACTCTGATGATGATGTACAGGTAGTTCTTGGCTTGCAGCAGTTCATTTAGTGACCATTCGAAGTTACAATGGCACTGAAATATTGACTTATGACCATTTTTCACACTTATGACTGCTGCAGCATACCCATGGTCACGTGACTTACATGCTTGACAACTGACTTGTATTTATGACAGTTGCAGTAACCCAGAATCATGTGATCCTTTTTTGCATCCTTCTGACAAGCAAAATCAGTATTAAAATATTTTATATTGTAATTTAAATATTTTATTTTATTTAATAATAAAATATTTAAAAATCTTTCTGTACCCTTTTATTGGAGTACATAACAAACGTACATACATACACAAATATAATATATCTCTGTGTGTATGTATAAGTATGTACTATATATCTATATATAATAATAAGCTCCTATATAGCTTTCCATTAGTCCAGGGGTGTCCAAACTTGGGAACTTTAAGATTTGTGGACTTCAACTCCCAGAATTCCCCAGCCAGCCAGCTGTGGAATTCTGGGAGTTGAAGTCCACAAGTCTTAAAGTGCCCGAGTTTGGACACGCCTGCATTAGTCCCAAGTATTCCTACCTCAAGTTATAAATTGTCTTATAATTTCTTTGGTCTTAAAAAGATCTCATTTTCCTGTTCTGTTGTATTCTTTGGTTGACATTTTAAATTGAGCTCTCTTGCCCTTGTTTGATATTGAAACTATGCATTCAGTTGTCATATGTGCTTTTTATTGTCTAAGACTTTCATCTTCTCTCTTGTTCAGGCTATCATAATGGCTTTCTTCTCTTTGAAATTCGGAGCCATTTTCCGCGCCTGCTTCAGATTTGATGATGTTTCTTATCTTTTCCTCCAGCTTTTCAGGCTGATGTTTTCCAAAGGAAACATGCATACTAAGACCTATCATTGATCTTACGTTATAAGGATGTTAAAAATTCACCAATTTGGAAAGAGAATATTCTGCAGATCCCTGGACCATTCTGTTCCCCCTCTGGACCATGCTGAAGTTTTTACTGACTGTGCCACTCCACATAGTGGCTTGTCAGTTTCCTGAACAAAAATGATTAGATAGTGTAGATGACATTTTTCATGGTCCAGAATAGGAAAGGAATATTCAGAAGTTCTCTCAAACATTCTGTGGTCAATTTATATATCCCTCTGGCTGTATTCAAATCACATTTGGCTGGCATGCTGTAATTTTATAACTCTAAGCTTCATATTTGAGACAATTTCTAAGTCTAAGCTCCACCTTTGAGACAGTTCAGTTTATTTGACAACATGCTGTTGGAAGTATCCAGACTCATTGAGTTGTCTATTTCCCTTTTCGGTTTCTTATGATGTTATTTGATTTTAGTGTTATCTTTTTTAAATATAACTTGGTTGAAAGTTTTAAAAATGTCTAGAAATTTAATGTAGACTAAAATAGAGTAAGACTAGAGAAAAGAAAGGAAAAAAAGAAAAAGATTAACGGCAAAAAGAAAAATAGGAAAAAAAATACCATGGTTGTTAAGTGAGACAGCATTGTAATTTGTGACTATCTCTGCTGGCTTCCCCATTGACTTTGCTTGTTGGAAGCTGGCTGGGAAAATTGCAAATTATAATCACATAACCAAAGGATGGCTTGCTTTGATCAACATTTAATGTTTCGTTTAGTTTAGTTGACTTTATTGTCATTGCACCTAGTACAACAAAATTCAGTGTATAAATAAAACACAAACACACATCCTTCACATTCTATACAATTAAATTGAAAACCTCTGATATTGCATTTGTGTTACACTGTACAGTAGAATTCAATATAGTTACTGCTCTAGGGTGGAAGCTGTTTTTCAGCCTATTTGTCCTTGTTTTTATTGCCCTGTATCGTCAGCCAGATGTTAATAGTTCAAAAAAAAAATAGTGCCCAGGATGAGATGAATCTTTAAGAATGTTTTGAACTTTCTTAAGGCAGCAGGAGCTATAAAGCTTTTCCAGGGAGGGGAGAGGGCAACCAATGATGCTCTGGGCAATGATGTTAACCCTCTGGAGCACTGTCCTATCTGCCACTGTGCAATTGGCAAACCACACACAGGTGCAGTAAGTTAAAATACTCTCTATGGTGCAGCTGTAGAAGGTCACCAGCAGTTTTTCATTCAGTTGTTGTTTCCTGAGAAATCTCAGGTAGTATAATCTCTGCTGGGGCCTTTGTTTGAATTTCTAAATGAGATTCATTTCCTTCACACTTGCAGAGCTCTATGAGTCTTCCATTTCTACTGTGGATAGCTCTTACTCCCCTTCACTCTCATTTCAATCACTGGCAAACGAAGCCCCATCAGGAACTCACACTGTTATTGGTATAGCTCTCAGAGTATTGAAGCTATTGACCTCTTCTATCACATCGGGATTACAATCCACGAAAAATAACTGTCACTGCTTCTTTGCAAAAAGCTAGAGTTGCAGCTGATGCCTTGTTGCTAAATTGCTTGCAGGAAAATGTTTTGAGAAATTAAAAAAGGAGTTTTTTTTTTTTACCTTTCCAAATACCTTTGCATATAGTGCTGGCAGTTTTTACATTTTGCCCCAAATTTAATTTCCACTCTCAGGGTACAATATACTGTTAAAAGCTCAAAATTTTATCTCACCAACCTTTTTGCACAGCACAATAATTAATTCAGAAGTTCACGAAGTCAGTGAACACATTATTTTGCATGGCTGTTTTTCAGGCTTGATTTTTTTTAAAAAAATTCTTTTAATATACAAGATGAACTTTACTCAGACCTTCTCCTTATAGTTTCAAATTACCGTGTTTCCCCGAAAATATGATATGTCCTGATAATAAGACCATGCCAAATTTTTCAGGTGGGCAAAAATGTAACCCTCCCCTGAAAATAAGCCCCCTGGACAACCTACCCCCCCAGCCAGGCAGAGCGCCACTCACAGACCTAGGGGTATCCCAAAGGCGCCAAGCTGCGGCTTCCAAAGCACGGAAGTAGAATGCTGAGTCTTCCGGAAGTTGCCACTCTGGGCGTATGCTCTGCCAACTGCCAGCCCACAACTATAGAGCATACTCCCAGAGTGGCCGCTGCCGAAAAACTTGGCTGCAGATTTCCGGAGTTTGGAAGCCGGAGAATAGGTTATGCTCGGAGTGCTGTGACGGCAGTAGCACCTTGGCCTTGCAGGGAGAGCTGGGCCAGGGCATGGTGAGGTTGGGAGGCACACCAGCTGAGGATGGAACAGGCGCTCGCGCAACCTACCTTTCCAGCCAGGCAGAGTGCCACTCACCGATTTAGGGATATCCCGAAGGCACCAAGCTGCAGGAACGGAGTTGGTGCGGCAAAGGCTTGCATTGCTTAGCGCCTTTGGGATATCACTGGGTTGCTGAGTGGTGCTCTGCCTGGCTGGAAAAGGGGGGTTGCTGGGTGGCTGCTCGTGAGTGTGGTCACCTCATGGCTGGCATAGTGCACCCGGCAACCCCAAAACAATAAGCCCTCCCCCGATAATAAGACCCAATCAACATTTTGTGGGTCAAAAGAAAATAAGACCCTGTCTTATTTTCAGGGAAATACAATATTTATCTTAATTTTGGTTGTCCCATTTTATTCTGTGTGCCTCGGTGTTAACCTACTACTTGGTTGCATGAATAATAAGTATGCATTCATATTTGCAGTAATTCACTGTTTAAGTCAGTTTTCGTTCACTTGAAATATCCAGTTTGACCAGCTAAATCATTGTTTGTCAATTTTGGCAACTTTAAGATTTATGGACCTCAATTCCCAAGAATTCCCCAGCCAGCAAGACATCTTATAATTGCCAGGTTGAGAAAGAGTAGCCTAAACATTTCCATCCCACTCTGCCTGTTAATGCTATATGACTTCGTTATCTAAATATTGCTGTTCTCTTGTTGATACTGGACCTGGATTAATTTCGCTTCATTTTAGTAGAGAACTACATTTATCTTGCAACCTATTAGACCTGTGCATATGTTTTTCATTAGCTCAGGTCGTTTTTATGTGTCTTTAAGAATCATTATTTTTCCCCTTCCTCCCCTCTCTGTGACAGAGCTATTCTTAAAATGTTATCAATTACCTAATAAGAATTGAAAAACAGTTCCATATTAATAGAAAGTGACCTCGTGTAATCAGTCTGCTTTGCTCAGCTGTATGTTGTGTTCCAATTACACTGCATTAGGGAGCCCTTTCAATTTCTGATGTGAAATTATGGAGAAGTCTACCTAAGAGCATATTTTACTTAGCATGTCATCCATCGAGGGTGCTTCTAGGGGGTAAGGAAGCTTGTTGAATTAAAATGCAGGAATTGGTGGTAAAATTTCTAATATATAATCTCTATATACAATTGATATAAATATACACAATGCTTGACTAATCAAATACATATGATGTAAGTCACAGAATGTGCAGCAAGCAATGAATCTAGCTTATAATTTTGAGGTAATTGTTCTGATGCCAAAAGTAGTAACTCTCATGCTTTTACAATCATGGTTTGATCAGTTAAGGCTTTTTACATATGATAGTCTTTCAGGTTTAACGAAGACCTGCTGATGTGCACTTCATCTGTGAACACAGAGGTGGCTCTGCAGTCCCACTCTAGAATCTAATACAATGGAGGCACTGAAACTCCATTGTTGTGGTAACTGTGATTATAATTCTGCATTGCTGTTCAGTTTTATATCAGAATGTCTATGGAGATTCTCAATCATCCAGGTCATGGTTATCCCAAAGGTGCTTTTTTCAAGAGGCAACTGGACTTCCTTGTTTTTCTTTAAAGATGTTTTGCTTCTCATCCAAGAAGCTTCTTCAGCTCTGACAGGATGGTGGGGAATGGAAGGATTTGCATTCTATTTGTCTGCAAGGAATATAAATCCTCCCATTCCCCACAATCCAGTCAGATCTGAGAGCGAACTATCTTGAATGAGAAATGAAACATCTTCAAAAACAACAACAAGAAAGTCCATGTGCCCCTTCAAAAAAAAAAATATCTTTGGGACAGTTTTATATAAGATTTTGGCAGCTCTTGCCTTCAAAACTGATGAAGAGGCTTCATAACACAGCTTGCCAGCAGTTGGTGAGGTATATCAGCACTGAGTCCCTGATTATCATAGCCCAAATGAAATTAGAAGGACATGTCAACACAACAGATAACCTTCATATGCCTTGCCAGTTGCCATACGTACTGGAGCCTGGGAAGAGACCTCCAGGTTAGTGCTGTAAAGAAACCCTACTCCATTGTGGCCTCCAGCCAAGGGAACTAGAAGCTGCAGCTGCTGACATAACCTGCTAAGAAGCCCTTGGCAAGAGCACAATGGGACTGCAGAGCTATGCCCATAGTTAGCATGCCTTCAAACCTACCATACTGATATGATCCATAGAAACTGTGGATAACTTTATAAAACATAATTTTGTGCCTTTACCGTGGAGAGAATGATCTTCTGCAAATGACATAGTTCCTGTCCAAAATCAGTAAATTAAAAACTGAGCGACTAGCTATCTTGACACATTCCACGAAGCCACAATGCGTGTTTGGTTTTGTTTAATACATTATGTGAGTCAGTTATTTATGTTTGGAATCAAAAGAGGTTTTTTTATGTTTGGAATCAAAACACAGGACACAAAGCAAATAATCAAGGCTCAAAAAACTAAACACACCTTAGGGCTTCGTCCAATGTGTCAACATAGCCAGTCTTTATTAGATGGCAAACAGTGAAGAGACCTGCAAAGACAGAGATGCGTTGATATTTACACGTTCCAAAAAGAAAGGGAAAATGATGCAGGCAGACATATGCATCAATAATAGATGATGTAAGCATACATATTCATAAGTAATAGATCTTGGGTTACTTCCCAACCCTTCTACTTTTAACATCTTCAAAAAGAGAATAATTGTCTTAATGAAAAGAAACATATCAAGGGGTTGCCATGGGAATCTTCTGATAAGATTTGCTGTGAGGTAGCTGCTTCAAGGCTGCATTCCTTGTGTATTTTATTAATGGGTCCCATTCATCTGAAAATTTACCACATTTATTAGTAAATCGTAGCTTATGGTTTTTCATGTTCTACAAACCCATAGTGTGGACATGTTCTCTCTGTTAAAAAGTATTCTCTTCTAATATGTTCATTTATTTCTCTGTAAGTATTGGAGTCTTCCAAATCATGAAATGACTCCCTTTTTAAAGATTGGAAATAATGTTTGCATAATTCCTGCGATTTTCTTGATTTCTGAAATTTTCAAGGGTCTGGAAAATATTTCTGTTGTGGCTGAATTCAGTTGTATTATTGATACAATAATTGATTGTTCCTATCACCCATCTCCTCCCACTTACGACTGCATGATTGTAACTTGCTGCTTGTATTCTTACGATTTATATTTATATTGATGATTTCCTGATTGCTTATTTGTACCCTATGACTATCATTAAGTGCTGTACCATCTGATTCTTGATGAATTTATCTTGTCTCTTATGTACATTGAGAGCATATACACCAAAGACAAATTCCTTGTGTGTCCAATCAAACTTGGCCAATAAAGAATTCTGTTCTGTTCTGTTCTATCCTATCCTATCCTATCCTATCCTATCCTATCCTATCCTATCCTATTCCTATTTGTATTCCTATTCTATTTGATTTTCCAAACCAGTTAATTAGTGATTTTCTTCATAAAAGTGGAATACTTTGAAAATTATTTTAAAAATACTACATCCTTCTGGAAATCTGGTTCTAAAAGAATAACAACATGCCATTCTGCCATCTTAAAACTAATTCTGACCATCTAGTCAGCTAAATGGGATGGCAGAGTTAATCTTACCAGCTACCTCCTGGTGAATGAACATTTTGTAGGTAGCCAAGCCTAGCAGGATAGCATTTTCATCAAAAATTGCAAGTCCATTTCTTTATGGCAGTGACTTTTATTAAAGTAATCATGACATATGAACATGAATTCCAAAGAAATTCATGCTGTCTTCCTCATCTACGTCATTTATGTCATTTAAAAATGTAACTCTGTGGGTTGTGTATGTAGTATGAATTAGTTGATAAAGTGAGAGGAGGAGGATTTTAGGAGTTCAACAACATTTGGAGGGAGACAGATTTCTGTCTCTGATTTGCACATTTTTTAGACATGTTTAGGAACGCCTGATGGAAAACATCTGTCACTATTCTTAAGCAAAAAATAAATAATAAAATAAGCTCCTGATATGGATAAGCTCATCTGAAAGTAATTTATGAAAGAGCTTCCCTGAAATTTGAATGGGAATTTTTGATTGACAGATATTTTAGACTACAGTTATTTGCATATGTTACTGCATATTTCATTGACTTACTTCAGAATTAGTAGATAATTTAAAGATACAGATACATATTAATAGAGTTGGAAGGGACCTTGTAGGTCATCTAGTCCAGTCTCTTAAACATTATATGGAAGATTGTTGTCCAAGAGCAACATAGAGGTTTGTTTTTTTGGGTGGGACTCAGCAGTGGGTTTCACATTTTGTTACCATCGGTTCACTCCTGCGTGCAAGGGCCCGGCCTTCCCTGCATGCACTTTGCTAGCGCACATGCCTTCACTCATACGCCCAGCCTCAAAAACGTGCCTTAATAGGACGGCATAGAGCTGGGGTGAGTGGGTAGGCCCACCCGCGATTTCCATTATTGGTTTGGGTGAACTTGTCCGAACCAGCTGAATACCTCCTCTGGGCAGGACTACTAACAATACTTACCAACATCTGCAAGTTATGAGGGATTTGTGGCATTAGATGCTGCATGGAATTCAATTTTATATATTGTTAGTGAGAAATTCTCATAGTTTGTTTGGACAGTTATATAAAGTAGTCTTTTAAAATAGTAGTTATATAAAATAAAGTACTAATATAAAGGGAATATCAGACCATGAATGAAAAACTTTTGTTCCAACAGCAATGAACAATACATAAGTAAAATGATTTAGTAAAAGTATTATAAAACATCTACAGGGCATGAGAGATTTGTAATATTACTTCTTTCAAAGTCTCCATGGAATTCAGTTGCATGGCAAGAAGAA
Source organism: Thamnophis elegans (assembly GCF_009769535.1). Taxonomy (NCBI): domain Eukaryota; kingdom Metazoa; phylum Chordata; class Lepidosauria; order Squamata; family Natricidae; genus Thamnophis; species Thamnophis elegans. The sequence goes on along the minus strand of NC_045546.1, from coordinate 18,069,224 downwards.
ATTCTCATTATTTTACAAATAAACGTGTGAATACCTTTGATGCCAATATCCAAATTTTCCTTCTTTTTATTTTTTATTCAAATAAACTACTGTATTCATTATCAGGGACTCTTCTTACTTGAAGTGCAACATTTAGTAATTAAAGCATGTCCCGTATCTGGACATAATACAAAATATTGCTTAGTAGTTGACAAAAAATATTAACTTTTCCCAAAAAAAATTGCTTATGCAAAAAGTATGATTAATCTTTTGTGCAGGAGGAGAGAGATTGTGGCAGATCAAAATATAACAAGGGCAAAATGTATAGATCTGCAGTTTTTTCCCCACACTTATTATTGCTGTCCTGGTTTTTCTGAAGAATATAATTAAGCCCTTAGAGCTTTGATACTTCCACAACTATAGAACTTTTTTTCCCTTTAGTAGGTTTTAGAATTTTCAGGGGGTGGGCTGTTATTTAGTGGTAGGACAGATGTGAGATCAACACATTGTTTATTTGCCTGAAAATGATTTGGATAGAGATTTATTTCAGCATATATCAAAGTTGACAAAGTCAGTTTTAATGTGCCCAATTTTGATGACATCCCCCTTATTAGAGTTAATTTAATCAATTAACAGACAGTGAGCGGCTGCTTCTTTAATGACTGAGCAAGAAGTTTATATTCTGCTCTTAATTTCTGTTTACAAAGGTTATAAATAGAAATACACACTTGCATCTTATGGAGGCCTCTATTAATGCAAGTAAGTTGAAAATGTTATTCCAGATTCGGTTTTATATGGTGACAGGCTTTCCTATGAAGCTTTCATGGAAAACCAGAATAAGCATGTCTAAAGGATGCGTGTAATAAAAGAGATGAAGGTTACAACATTTTGTCATACCTGCAAATGTTGAAGAATAAGGAAAGGATCTGACTCTTGCTAATTTTCATAGGTGGAGTGGGAAAGAAACCTTTCTTTTATTCTTTTTAGCACTCATTATTCTTTGGCTTGCTTTGCACATTAAATTAAATCCAGTTTGGTATAATGTTTAAAGCACAGGGCTAGAGGCCTCTGGACAGTATAAGTTCCAGCTTGGGTGTTAGGATCAGCTGGATATCCCTGGACTCTCTCTTAATCCTAAGAATAAGGTAATGGCAGACCACTTTCAAAATCTTTGCCAAGGCACCTACAGTCACCAGGAATCAATACCGACTCAAAGGCACAGAGACAATGTTAACCCATAGTTAATTCTTATAATTTAGTTATCATGTTGAGCCAAAACAAACACAGTCACTATTACCATTCATTACGTTAAGAAAAAACAAAATAAACATATACTTAATATACCCTGATATATTACTGATTGTAGGAATACAGATGGTACAGAAATAGAATTTGAGAGTTATTGGTAAGCAGACAAAAATAATCATAATAGCAATAGCCCATAAACCTATATACTGCCCTATAGTGCTTTACAGCACCCTCTAGGCCAGGGGTGTCAAACTCACATCGTCACGGCTTCGTCACGTGACGTAGTAGGACTTTCCCCCCCTTTGCTAAACCGGGCATGGGCGTGGCCAGCGTGTGACGCATCCAGCCCATGTGATTGGGAGTTTGACAACCCTGCTCTGTTACAAAGTCAGCATATTGCCCCTCAACAATCTGGTTCCTCATTTTACCAACCTTAGAAGTAAAGAAGTAAAGTAAAGAGCCCTGTCAAGATTGAACTTCAGGCTGTGGGCTGAGTTAGCCTGCAATACTGCATTATAGCCACTGCGTCACTGCTGTTGGTTGGTAGAACATTCCAGACATTATTGGATATGACTACTTAGTTATTTGTACAAATAAAAAGTAAAATTGAAAAAAAAAGGTTAGCTATTTGGGAAAGTACAAATCCTTACCTTAGAAAAGAGGCTCAATTCCATTTCCAGATTCTCTTAGAAACTTTTGACCAAATTAATCCTAATGCGAGTTATATCCTTTTAACCTAATCTCGATCCTACACTGAATAGAGAATGGTGGATCAGTTTTTTCCTCCACAGTAAAGATGACATGATAGTGGATGAACACAAAAATCTGGCATATATAACCAAGATTGGTTGGGCTCTGATGTAGGTATAATTTTGGTTTTCCATGACACTTTCCTATCAGCTCAAGGTAATATTTCATGTCAATCACAAAACTTTGAAGTGCGATGAAATGCTATTTGATGTTTTAAAGGTTATAGGGAATAATGTGTATAATACATGTCCAATAAGTTGAAATATATTCAATCATACTTAGAGTATCAGCACTTAGTTATACCAAATGGGTCATTTGTATATGTAGAGTATAGTTTTTGCTCTTGGAAGGGTCTTAATTCTATATTTATTTTAGTAAAAAATATGTTTAGAATTTTCTAGATTTCATGTTCTGTTTAAATGGCGTATTTTTATATAACAGTTGTTGAGTTTATAAATTAAGGTGCAACACCTGCTTCAGTGTTTGTTAACTCTGTCTCCTTTATTATTATTTTTATCTTAATATAGAAAACTGGTTTTCAAGAAGACCATGAAGCGATCTTGGTCAGAATGGATAAATCTGGCAGGGCATGGCCTGTTAATATTCCGGAAGAAACATTGGATCATGTAGGCAGAAGGAGGAAGAATCAAATGGTGGGTGTTATATTAAATGAAAAGAAGGACTAGGAGAAGCATGACAGTAGTGTTCTGATATCTCAGCGGTTGCCACAAAGAAGAGAGAGTCAAACTATTCTCCTAAGCACCTAAGGATAGGATAAGAGGCAATGGGTAGAAACTGATCAACGGGAGAAGCAACCTAGAACTAAGGAAAAATTTCCTGACAGGCAGAACAATTAATCAGTGGAACAACTTGCCTCCAGAAGTTGTGAATGCTTAAATACTGGAGGTTTTTAAGACGATATTGGACAACTATTTGTCTGAAGTGGTGTAGGGTTTCCTGCCTAAACAGGGGGTTAGACTAGAAGACCTCCAAAGTCCCTTCTAACTCTATAATTCTATTCTATTCTATTCTATTCTATTCTTTTCTTTTCCACTCCACTCCACTCCACTCCACTCCACTCCATTCCACTCCACTCTATATATTACTTATTAGTACATATGTATGTTAATAAAATAAGTAATATATAGACTACTTCTTATTAGTTTATACTCCCTAAACATATCTAGCATTAGAGCAATAGTTACCCTGAAGCTCATATACCTTAAAAAGCAAATTCTTAACAATTTCTAAAATATCATCAAACTTTCCTTTGTCTCTTTTATTATGACTTCTGTGGAATAGTAGAGCTCGTATCAGCTCATCAGTAAGGGGAATGACGACTTTATCTATTTTCCTCTAGGAACTTTCCAAAGGTTCAAGATTTGAAATGTCGGTTTCAACCTTAAACATTTTCTTGAGCTGTTTTGGGAAGGAACAAGGTGTTTCAAATGGTTGGAACAGTCCATTTTGAATAGAAATGCTTTATACATCCCTGTTTTTGCTTTCCCTTTGAAGGAATGATTTGTAAACATGTTCTATGAAAAAATATCTTTAAGATGCTTTTCAATAATTTTGAACAGCTTTTTCCAGATGCCCATTTTGTTGATTATACCAAATATAAAGTTATATTTTATACTCCATGTGTTCTATCAATTTACATTTTGTTGACACTAATTTTCTGAACAGGAAGTCCTTATGATCATAGTGGGACCAGAAAATTCATCATTAAACAGCAGTTAAGAGGTATCATGTGACTACATCCAATTCTATGAGTTTTTCCCCCTTTGGTTGTTAAGTGATCAATGATCATTAACAGAGACATTTCCTGCTGGCTTCCCCATTGACTTTGCTTGTTGGAAAATGTCTGGAAAGGTTCCAAATTACAATCATATTATCACAGAATGCTGCAATCATTGTAAAAGCGATCCAATTGCCAAGTGATTAAATCATGATCATGTGAAGTGTAGCAATAGTCATAAGTTCCAAGCTTGTAAATCAGTTTTTTCAGCACCATCATAAGTTTTGACGATCATTAAACAAATGATCATAAGTCAAAGACTACCTGTAATTTCAATTGGCTTGTGGTAGCATGATTCATAATATTTTTCATGGGTTTGTTTTAAAATAAGTTGGCAATCATATCAACCATTTTGATTTTTTGATATTGATTATTAGATACCTACTCATGTGGATAAGGAAAGAATCCGATATTTTCAAGATGATGATAATTTGGACCTGAAGGATTTGATCAGGAATGAAAAGATGAGTACATCAGAGGATCAAAATAAGCTTTTCATGAGAATGGCATCAAAGGTAAGACTTGACAGTCTGAATTCTTTCTAAAAATTAAAAGTACATTTTTGATATTTTAATTTTTTAAACTATTATTTCGTATATTCTAAGATGTCTTTAGACTTAATTTAAATTAGATTAGAATTTAATTTTGAGGAAATTAGTTTAGTAGTGTAATATTTTAGATAACAGAGCTTTCATTTAATAGATTATGTAAGGAAATTCCATTTTTAAGAACAAGAATATCAATTGCTTGTTCTGTGGCATTTATATTTCTTATGTCCCTGAATTTTAGTTTTCAATAGATTTATAATAGGATCCTAACAAACCCTGTTGTTATAAAAGTAAGATTGCTAATACTAATTTACAGATTGCAGACAGATAAAATCATACTTATACACATAAATCTGCTCAGCAGTTGTATGGTTTGTCAAAATCGTGAAATCCGCATTGTAATTTCATAATACAAGCTCCGCCCCTTAGGTATTTGTGTGCAATATTCCAACATAAATACAAAAGAGATGTGTCTCAACACTTGTTTTTTCTTTATCTATCTTTGCCTTATACTTTCTTCTTTCTTCCTTTTTATTTTCTGCTTTGAGCTTTGTTATTGTTGAAACAGCTGTCATGTTTTTTTGTGAGTTCTAATGATTTGATGAAAAATCAATATAAGTGTTCCAATTAGGTGTTTCCTTTTGGTTACTCCAGCCTAGTTTCTCAAGTGTAATTTACAACTCAACTTGGGCTCTCATGCCTGTTTATAATGATAATCAACTGAAAAGAACTGAAGCCACATCTTATGTTGAAAAAGGGGGAACATGCAGCTTAAATGTTCTCTAATAGCTTATGTGTGCGCTCGATAATGTTGGTTTAATTTATATGTACTCTGTTCTATTTCTGAAGACTCTTAAGTAGACTTCAGAAAAGATTAAAGATACTGAACAATTATTGTGATACTGACCTCTCTCTCGGTCTAGCATTAGTACAATTGGATTGGTAGAGCACACTTGTCTGAATTGTTCACTGCTGCACTTCAGCTGTCTTCCCCTTGAACTAGCACTCCTAACGTACATCGGTACTGCAGAGACCATTTCAATCTCCAGACAACATTGCTCTTTAATAAAATAACACATTTTTCAAAAGCCAGTATTCAACCTATATTCATCTTAGGTTACCAGCCATTCCACCTCTTCCCTCGAAGATATACTTCCTCTTCCCAATATTCCTCCTAGTTTTTAAGATTCCATCATCCCCAGCGGTGGATTACACATTTCGTTACTATTGGTTTGTCCAGTGCGCATCTACACACTTTGTGTGCACACACGTGTGAAGTGGGCGCTTGCACCTTTTATGCATGTGCCCGGCCTTCCATGCATGTGCTTTGTTCATGTGTGTGCCTTCCGCACATGTGCCCAGCCTCAAAAGCGTGCCTAAATAGGATGGCATAGAGCTTGGACAAGTGGGCAGGGGTGGGCCACCTATGATTTCTGCTACCAGTTTGGGCGAACTGGTCAAACTGGCTGAATACCACCATTATCCCTTTCCTATTCTCTAATTCTGTTATCTGCTTGCTAAAATTGTGTTGGAATATCTGGGCTGCCTTTGTATCTCTGGCAGATTCGCAGAGAGGCATGGCCTCCTGTTACCTGTCACAGTGTGATCCCCCCCCCCAAGAGTTGTGCTTTTTCATTTGCTGTTCTGCAAAAGCAAAGCAAATGGAAATTGAATTCCTATTTCTTAAAAGTTTACAGTTGTAAATCAGTGGTCTGAGTTTCAGGGGTGATGGGGATCTATTGAAGGTAATTTTACCATATGTGGGCTACAAATTTTTCCATCTCACTTTAAAAGAGCCATTTCGTTTTTATGAAAGAGATTGGTCTGAGAAGTAATTTTTCTACTAGTCCTTTTTTTTTTTTTACAGTTTAGGAATGGATATAATTTTATATTTAGCTGAATACTTGAAAGAAGGTTAAAAAATTTGAACCATATAAAAACCATTAAGTCTTCTTAATCCTTACAACATCTTAGAGAGAGATGATTAACCCAAAGACTCAGAGTGGGCTTTTTTGGAATAAAGAATTTAAGCTAGTTTCATAGAGTAATGGATTGACTTTTAGCATGCACGGGGGTGGGTGGATGAAAGAGAGAGAGAGAAAGAGAGAGAGAAAGGGAGGGAGGGAGAGAAACGGGGGGAGGGAGGGAGAAGGGAATTATATTTACATGATATATAACAATGGATGAAATCTGTATTCAAATTTTAATTTTAGGGATTTTTGCTTCTAATTTTTTTCCTCATTTTTATTTATAATATCTACAGATCAGGATGACTTACTGTTTGATATCTTTATTTGAGGAAGAAATAAAAATACATTTGTTGATATAAAAGATTAAAATTATGAAAAGCCGTAAAATAATATTTTGCTTAGATCCTGAGAAAAGTGATTTTTCAATCACAGAAAAAGGATGTTAGAATAAAAATAACAAAGGCATATAGGAAAATAATCTTAAAATAATTACTTCTAAATTTTTTTAAAAAAGAAAAAATGAAGTGGGAATAGCAAGTAAACTTGTTTGTGTATTTTTTTTTCCTCACCACACCAGGATTATGTCACTAGCCAAGGCCATTTTTGTGTTGGGAATCATCACACATTTTTAAAATGCTAAACTTCCCCAAACTTATCAATTAATAATTATTTTAGTTTTTCTGCCCTCAGGGAAATTTTACATATCTTTCCAGAAACTCTGCCAAGGAACTGTTTGAATACCTTAGTTTGTAGGAGCCACTGACCGTATCTATTAGGAACTGTTACCTGTCCAAGTGAATAGATTTTCTTTGCATAATGAATGTGAACATTGAAAGGATGGAGAAATGTCCTTCGGGAAGGCTTACCTGTAATTACTTAACAGCTTATTTAGAAAAACTAAAAGTAAAATATGATTATCCCCATCATCCAATGTGCTATCTTTGTATAATAGAAGAATTTCATCCATTTCTGGCTTCCTTCAGGTTTTTAATTTTTGTGAAGTTGCATACTGGCCATTGCACATTATGTGATTTCAGTTATTCTTCCTTTTTAATTATTAAATCACCACTGGCTATAACTTTTCTTTTGGAAATATTTTCCAGTAGTACTTTTAACTACATTTTGTATGGGAATGATGTATTTCAATTCTGTCAACTAAACTATTAGCTCTCTAAAAACAGTCTTTTCTAACATATCTATAGCAAACCCTCCAGAATAATTGATTTTTTCCCCCAATCTATTTCTTAGCAGTAATTCAGCATCTAAGCAGGAACAAAGATGTCTGATAGAAATCTATAAACTTTAACCACATAATCTAGCCTTTTGATTTTTGGTTTCATTTCATTTCTACAAAGATAGTGATTTTATATGTTTGTGTGACAAACTCATTTATTAATACTGAGATTCATCTAATAATACTGATGTCCCATGCAGAAAATTTATTCTGCTTCGATTGTATGAGAGAAGCGAAATTAAATTGAAATAGTTTTGCTTCTTTAAAAGAACTCCTGTAGATATATTCTGTATAACATACCAATAATCTAACAAATAAAATTCACTGACTTTGTTTCAATGGAACAAATTGTTGGTGGATATTCTACATTCAAATTCAGGTTCATACAGATATGATAGGAGTTAAACTAATAAAGACATTTGAGTAATGAAATCCATCTATTAATTGGAATGAAATAATATTACATGCATTTAAACTCTTCTTTTTTGCATTTGTAGTCCATTTGTCTAAAATCTTTTCTGTTCACATATGTTTTATTCTCTGTAATATATTTGGAATCTAACATTCTTAGAATACATATTCTACCATTGAGATTGGATGATGTCAGTGTTGCCATGGCAATTTAAAATCGCATTGATGCAGCTTACACAATCTGTACACCTTTTTTTTGTTCTGGCAGTTTTTCACAGTAGCTGTAACTCTTGCATTCATGTGGAAGGGGCATCTTGAAGTGGTATTGCATTAGTATTATTACCAGAACACATGTTAGTTCACTAGCAAGAACGGAAACAGCCCACAGAGGTTGACGAATAGAAAACTAGTTAAAAATAACGCTAATAAATTTAGAATCAAATATGTAAGTAGTCTTCAAATTACGACATCAGTTGGGATCAGAACATTAGTCACTAAGCTGTGTGGTTACGAGGCTCGAAATCATGTGATTTCATCACATACTGTAGCTGTGGCAATCCCTGTTGCCATCATTAACAGAATTCATTTTGGATTTAACCAATTTCATTGTATTTGTTTTGTACAATGACAATAACGGCTATACTATACCATTGGTTGTTAGCTAAGTACCCAACCTGATCCAAGCCATTCCCAGCTTGGCCTCTCTCAGGCCTGACCTTCCATTCTTCTAAGGTAATAGCAATAGCAATAGCAGTTAGACTTATATACCGCTTCATAGGGCTTTCAGCCCTCTCTAAGCGGTTTACAGAGTCAGCATATTGCCCCCACAGTTTGGGTCCTCATTTCACCCACCTCGGAAGGATGGAAGGCTGAGTCAATCTCAAGCCGGTGAGATTTGAACCGCCGAACTGCAGCTAACAGTCAGCTGAAGTGGTCTGCAGTACTGCACTCTGCACTTTGAATGGTATGATTGTTGTGCTTTTTAACTATGTATTTTTCTGTGTTGTTGTCAAATTGTTTGTATCCCCCTTTCCCTTGCTTGAGTTGTGAGCCGCCCTTAGGGAAAAAGGTGGCATACAAATGAAATAAAACTCAAACTCAAAACTCACTGCGCCACCTCGGCTCTCAGGTAAGACACTGCCTCCCCTTCAACTCCCCAACCGCCTATTCCCTGCATTCGCTGCCTTTTTGACTGCTCTGCACCCTGCCTTGTGGGCACCAAGCAGTCCCAGAACCATGCAGCTGTAGGGTTGCTTGTCCTGCTGTAGCTCAAGGATTCCTCGGTGTGTGACACTTCTGGGGCTACATTAAGCTCTTCAACTCCGTGCCACAGAAAGCCATAGTTACCGTAGCAGCGCCATGTGAAACTGCAGCCCTGGCAGTCCCTGGCAGTGGCACAAAGTTACAGTCGCCCCTGCGCTCCAGAGTTCATACCCCGTGTGCTCCACATCCCAGCTGACCATTACCATCTTTTTGCGAAGGCCTTCTGCTGTGCTCAATCTGGCCCTTTGCAAATCTTCCTCAGATCTAATGAGAAAATTGCTGGGAAGAAAGAGCCGAGGTGGCGCAGTGGTTAAATGCAGCACTGCAGGCTACTGCTAGATCAGCAGTTCAGCGGTTCAAATCTCACCGGCTCAGGGTTGACTCAGCCTTCCATCCTTCCGAGGTGGGTAAAATGAGGACCCGGATTGTTGGGGGCAATATGCTGACACTCTGTAAACCGCTTAGAGAGGGCTGAAAGCCCTATGAAGCGGTATATAAGTCTACTACTGCTATTAAGAAAGCCCTGCATAGCCAGGAGCTACGTTGCATCATCAGCAAATAAAAATAAAAATATAGCAAACCGTCAGCTGGGGGCATGGGGTGGGGGAGGAGGCCAAAAGAGCAGAGTTAGTGGGGAGATAGGCCAATGGAGGAAGTTGAAGAGCTCTCATGGTTTTAACTTTGGGCAGACTTCCAAGCGCCCAAATTTTGATCACATGACTGGGGGTGCCTGCAGTGGTCGTAACTTCAGGGGCTAAGCCTAAGTAGAGGTAGTCCTTGTCTTAACAACAGTTCATTTAATGACAGTTCAAAGTTATAACGGCACTGAAAAATGGGACTTAGACTATTTGAATGCAGTTACGACTTTTGTAGCATCCCTATGATCGTGTGATCAATATTCAGGTGCTTAGCAATTGGTTCATTTTCATGACCATTACTGTGTCCCAAGGTGATTTGATCATTTTTTGCAACCTTCTGGCAAAAATGTTGTAAAGTGAGTAAAACTCACTTAACAAATATTTCACTTAACAACATACATTTTGGGCTCAATTGTGGTCATAAGTCAAGGACTATCTGCACCATTCTTTCAGCACCATCATAACTTCCAATGTCGCTGAACGAATGGTTGTTAAGCAAAGACTAATTGTACTCAAGCTTATGTTGTGGCAGGATTTTGATTGTAGAGTTCTGCTGACTCTTCCCTTTTCTATTTTGAGACACTTTTGCCAAAGTAGACATTTTAGCCGTGCTCTTTCCTTCCCTGTTACCATAACTGAGCCTGGCCTTTTCAAGGCAATTGCTGGTCACTCAAGGCCAGCTTCCCCATCCACTCCCAATAATAGCAGTTCCTTAAACAATGCTCAAAAAGCTGAAATAATGATTTACTGGAGATTCAGAATAGGCTTCTTCAGCTTCAGATACTCTCACAAAGTGAAACGTGATCTTTAAAAGTTTAGACCAGGTGTCCTCAACACCTTTGGACCAGTGACCAGATTTGACATTTTGACAGTTGGCACTGTCTTGAAGTAGATGCTTGGAGAGTGTGACCTTGAAGCCTTAACAAAAGGACTGAGCTAAAGTCGTCTCCCCCCCCCTCACAACCTTGAGTACTGAAATGGGCCCTAAAGACTTTGATAGACATGTATGATGTGCTTGAGGTTATTTCTTTGTTTTGGCATGTTAGCTTCCCATTTTTTAAAATTTTAATTAAAAGAATCTAAACAAATATAATTAAATAGAGTAGGAAGTTGGGCAGACATCTAAGTACTTTTTGGCAAGCACATTGTCATCCTAGGCTTATTCCATAATATATGTATATATTGGTTTTCTTTAAAATGTCATAGAACTGTTTGTCCTTCTCATTGCAATAAATTAATAGGACTGTCATTTTGCTGGTCATTTCTTTATGCTATACATCAACATATTTTAACATGGTTGATTTAAAAAAACAACAACCCTCGCCTTGTTCTTTTTTCATGAAGTGAGTGTGAAAAGTGTCCAGCCCTTTTTTTTAATAGAACATCTAGTTAACATAACACACATCAGAGATAGTTGTGTGACAGGCTTATAACAGGGAGAAGCCTTGTCTTTATAGTGGGAAGGGCGGGGGAGACTAAAACTAATCAGCTTATTTTGTTGCCAAGTATTAGGGTACTGTTGAGGTGCGCAAGCAATTGGCTCTTTTGGATCCAGAGACAATAGCAATAGCACTTAGACTTACCCTGTTTTCCTGAAAATAAGGCCTCCCCGGATAATTAGCCCAATCAGGCTTTTGAGTGCATGTGCTAAAATAAACCCTCCCTGAAAATATTGCAACACAGCAGCAGCCATGAGGTGACCCTGCTCGCCACCTCCTGCACCACAAAAATAATAAGACCTCCCCGAAAATAAGGCCAAGCGCTTATTTCGGGGGTCAAGAGAAAATAAGACCCTGCCTTATTTTCAGGGAAAGACGGTATATACCGCTTCACAGTGCTTTACAGCCCTTTTGTAAACGGTTTACAGAGTCAGCATATTGCCCCCGGTTCCACCACAAAAGCGCGTAGGACAAAATCGCGCTCGACAAAAGCGCGCTGTGACGTCATCACAGCGCGACGAAAAAGTTCGAAAAATGTAAAAATAAAGCGAAAACCTTACCCTAAGCCCCCCAAACCTAACCCTAAACCTAACCCTTAACCTAACCCTAAACCTAACCGTTAAAGTAACGAAAAACCTAACGCTAACCCTTAACCTAACCCTAACGCTAACGCTAACGCTCTAAAGCTAACCCTAACCCTTAACCTAACCCTAACCCTAACCCTAAACCTAACCCTTACCTTTATGTGAATCGGCTTGCTTTAATTTAATTTTTATTAATTTTTATTTGAATTTTTCGATCTTTTTCGTCGCGCTGTGATGACGTCAAAGGCGTGATTTTGTCGATCGCGCTTTTGTCGTCCGCGCTTTTGATGGGTCACGATTGCCCCCAACAATCTGGGTCCTCATTTTATCCACCTCGGAAAGATGGAAGGCTGAGTCAACCTTGAGCTGGTGAGATTCCATCTGCCAAACTGTTGGCAGCCGGCAGTCAGCAGAAGTAGCCTGCAATACTGCATTCAGACCACTGCGCCATCACAGCTCGTGAACATTTCAGTAAATAAGGGGATTTTAAGTTTTATTATTAGCTCAAGCAAACAAATTTAAAAGCGTAACATAAAAAACAACATAAATACAAAGCAAGATAACACTAAAATCTCTTACAGGGAGATCCTTAATAATGACAGCTGAGGTATCTCAAGGGCAATCAGTTTCCACAATACCTAGTGGTAGATTCTGTGCAGAAGCTCCACAAACGATGACATCCTTCAGTTTTTATACAAATGTGACTTCAACTTGACTTCATGGTCCCCACTACAGTCATGAGACTGCAAGATCCTGGCCTTGACTGGCTGGCACATGACTCCGCAATGAGAATCAAAAGTCTGAGACGTTCACAGTGGGAAAAGCTTTGAAACTACATATGATTCCCTCCAGGGGTGAAATTCAGCAGGTTCTGACAGGTTCTGGAAAACCAATAGCAAAAAGTTTGAGTAGTTCAGAGAACCGGTAAATACCACTTCTGGCTGGCCCCAGAGTGGGGAGGGAATGGAGATTTTGCAGTATCCTTCCCCTGGAGTGGGGAATGGAGATTTTGCAGTATCCTTCCCCTGGAGTGGGGAATGGAGATTTTGCAGTATCCTTCCCCTGCCACACCCACAGAACCGGTAGTAAAAAAAAAAAGAATTTCACCACTGATTCCCTCCCACCCCCCTTCATTGTTCAGCAAGCAAGAGCGAAAAACAAGCAAGCCAGCGCAGAATGAGCTCTAAACTTCTAGACTTTTTCCTTTATATAAAGGAGAACTCAAAATATATCACCAAACTCCTTGAAATAACAATGGTCTTTCAAATTCCCACTAGACTTATCTCAGTTTTACAATGACCTCTTTTGTTTTGGGAAATCTCGAGAGATATTTTTCAGCGCCGTATACTGTGATGTACATATAGAGTTCCGCATATAATTGCATTATTGACTGTAGAAAGGTAATCCAGAGTTTTCAAAACTTTTTCTCTGGCAGATGTAATTGCTGCAGTAGAAAATGAGTCATAGTCTGTTTTTTGGTGTGCACATGTGTCATTTGGAAATTCACATATCCCATATTTTTCAGAGTATAAGATGCTTCGGAGTATAAGACACAACTTAGTTTTTGGGGAAGAAAATAATAAGAAAATTTTTGCCTCTGCCTACCAGCATCCATGGTATTCAGCTGACACATGGTAACAAGGTCAGCTAATGAATTGGCATAGCAACTAAGTCAGCTATAAGGGCTATTTGGATTCTGAAATTTGCCATGTGAGCAACAAAGAAACAGGAAGGAGCCTGGCTTAGCCGAGAACTCAAAGTGAAACTACTTGTGTTTTGCTTGTATTTACTGCTACCTTGGAAAACCTGCTTTTGGTAATGTATTGTATATTATTGAACAGCTTGCCTCCAGAAGTTGTGAATGCCCCAACACTGGAAGTCTTTAAGAAGATGTTGGATAGCCATTTCTCTGGAACGATATAGGGTTTCCTGCCTAGGCAGGGGGTTGGACTATAAGACCTCCAAGGTCCCTTCCAACTCTGCTATTGTATTGTATTGTATTATTATTATTTTGAATCCTGCTGAATAAGTTACTGTGCTTTCTGAATGTGATTGCTGCTGCAAACTCTGACCGGAGATCAGCTTCAGCACTTATTGTAGCCTGATTCAGCACAGCTGATTGGCGGGTGGATCGGCCTGCTAGAATACCCCCAATCAGCTGTTCCAGGCTCCAGGGATTGCCATAGACCATCACTGCCTCCATGCTTCGCGTTTTTGGCCTCTGGTGGGGGTGTGTGGGGGCTACATTCAGTGTATAAGACACACCCAAATTTTCGCCCATTTGGGGGGTGGGAATAGGTGCGTTTTATACTCCAAAAAATACAGTAGTTTATGAATGATGGAAACTCCTCACTTTTGGGTTTTGAGTTGCTTGTGTCTGTTCTGAAAACAGACCTTGCTTATAGACAGGTCTCAACAGGTCTAGAATTTGCTTTATGGTGTTATCTGGTGCTTCAGAATAATAAACAGTAATGGGCAAGTGAAAAATCTAAGAAAACGAAATGCACTTTCAATTCTCACCCCTTTGAACTATTTCCTCTCCGGAATGCAAAACTCTCCCTCCTACATAATTATTATTCAAAACCCAATAAACATAGAAGAAAATATACGTCAACATGACATAATTATAAACTTATTATTGCATATAGAGGGGAAACATAAAATTTGCAACCGAAGGGAAGTCTAATGGGTATTATTGATTCTGGCTTTTTACTCTATTTATATCTTGTACTTGCGTATATGTATATAGTGTATTTGTGTTTGTACTTGTGTGCATTTTCTCCAAGCTAAACATCTCAAGAACTCTATCCTCATAGGGCACTTTCTTAAGTATCATCTTAATCACCCTCTTCTGAAACCACTCTAGCCTGCCAATATTCTGGAAATGAAGTATATAGAATTGTATAAAGTCCAGGTGTGATCATATCAGTGCTGTGCAGACTTCACATTTCTGTTATCACGCTTCTTCTAATGCACCCCAGATCATGTTAGTCCTTCTGGCAGCTACCTCACAGTGCTGGTTCACTTTCATTTTGGAGTCGCTGACCACATTCAGGTCATTCTCTGATGTAGTGTTTCCAAGCCATGCATCTGCCCTGCAATCTGTAAAATGCTGGAAACAAATGGAATAAAAGAAAATAAACAACACCCTCTCACATAAAATTAAAACCTGGTGAAAATGCGACACAGCTTGAGAGTCTTCTAAAGCAGGGGTCACCAACCTTTCAGACCTCAGGAACCACTAAATTCATAATTTTAAATCCCGCGGACCACTAATATGATTTTTTAAAAAGATAAATGGTAGTTAGTGCAATATAAAAATGCAAATAATTTTTCTGCGGGCCACCAAATTTTTCTCGTGGACCACCAGTTGGTGACCACTGTGAGCTTTCTTCAGGGTTGTTTCCTATCAATAAGGGTGGAAATAATTTTATGGGAGACTTTGCTGAGATTTTTCTTCTTTCAAATATAAACATAGTATTGAATTGCACAAATTCTCTTCTGAGATATGAACCACAGTGATGTTAATGGGCTGGTGAATTTCTGGGAAACACACAATTGTTTATGTTAGCCATCTTTTCATATTTGCTGTATATGGATGATTGGGAATGAATTTGATTTGAAAAGATAAAAATCAAATCATTTTAAGTGAATACTGGATAATTTAAGGGAAATGAAAAGGGATGCCATCAAAGACCTGAAAAATGCTATCAAATTATCGTCAAATAATAGGAATAGATAGTATAGTTTGATAGTAACAATGCTATCAATTTCACTGATATGAAATAAACAATAAACTGAGATTATATATATATATATATATATATATATATATATATATATATATATATATATATATACACACACACACACACACACACACACACACACACACACACACACACATAAAGTCATAATACACACACATATATATAAAGTCACAGGGGTTGTGACTTTATATATATAAAGTCACAACCCCTGGTATGCCCAAATATGGGAGGAACGTCACACTTCCATTCTCTGCCTTCGGCTCGTCACAAGAGACCATCCAGACAGAAACCCAATATTTTTTACTGTTGCCTTTTTGTTACATTTGTTATATTTGTGCTGATAAATAAATAAAGGGAGACTAGTATAGATCTATTTCAAGCTATTTAGCTCTCATCAGCTAGCCATACCCTTGCTGGGAATAGAGCACAGGTTCGATTCCCAGCAAGGGTATGGCTAGCTGATGAGAGCTAAATAGCTTGAAATAGATCTATACTAGTCTCCCTTTATTTATTTATCAGCACAAATATAACATACATACATACATACATACATACATACATACATACATACATATATATATATATATATATATATCAATAGCAGTTAGACTTATATACTGCTTCATAGGGCTTTCAGCCCTCTCTAAGCGGTTTACAGAGTCAGCATATCGCCCCCACAGTCTGGGTCCTCATTTCACCCACCTCGGAAGGATGGAAGGCTGAGTCAACCTTGAGCCGGTGAGATTAGAACCGCTGAATTACAGATAACAGTCAGCTGAAGTGGCCTGCAGTACTGCACCCTAACCACTGCGCCACCTCGGCTCGACTATAATATATAGTCTCAAAAATTACAGTTCTTTAAACCCACACATCATTATACACCTATTAAAACATATTTTTGGAATATTTTTCCAGATGGTATTGATAAGGAAAAAAAAAACCTGATGTTAGTGATCGATAAAGTGTTGAGTCTAGTTGACCTTTCCCACAACATGGTTTCTTCATAATCTTTGCTTTAAAACTAAAACTTAAAATCCCATGTTAAGAAAGTTTGAATTCTGTAACCCATGCAAACTGCCTTATAAAGCTAGTAGATAGTATATGTTATGCTTTGTTTGCATGATTTATTATGGTTGTATTGAACATGGAGATTAACACTGCCTCAAGTCTGGATCAGTGAGACAGAAGAAGCCAAGCACACTATATGGTACAATCATAAATAGCATCTCTGGGCACAGCAAGACCACACCTATAAAATAATGTTGAATTCATATCCAACATTTCACCCTGGAAAGGATCTGTATGTTGCTAAGAGTTGACACTGATTTGATGGCAAACATCAAGTCATCTTGTGAAAAAAGGAAGCATTTGCAAACTGTGTACATGCTCAGTGAGTGTTCATTGGGAATTTTCCAACGTATATGTTTCCCAAGACATGTAAGATACATTCTCCTAGTGAATAATGAGCCTCTGAGAATTAGATCTGAACCTTTGGAATCAGCTCTTTTCCTATAATTGAGCTCCATTAATGTGGAAGCTTTGTCCTGTTCTTGTCCAGGCTTCAGTACTGTAACTTGGGAATAAGAACATGACAACCTATTGAGCTTGGTTTCTATAGAAACCTACGTAGTAACTTTTAATAAAGATAGTTTACATTTAAAAAAGAAGAAAAGGGTGAAAAGAATATAGGGTGGAGAGGGGGCATGCTACATGGTGTAAAAAAAGAGACATTTTCTTTTTCTTCCATAATAGGATGTCATTAAAATGGTGGTAGTAATTTGGACAGTCTTTTAAAAGGGATTAAAGAAATTCATAAAGGATAAAATAGTTGGAGGCTATTAACTGTTGTGGCTATATGCCTCTTCTTATGTATTACTGTGATATTACAGTTTATTACACAGCTTCATTGGACTTTCTATAGCAGTGATGGTGAATCTTTTCGGTGCCGAAAAGGGAGCATGCGTCTGCGCTCTCATTGGGGCCCCAACCCGGAAGAGGTGCTGCCCAGGGGGCATGGATGTACTGGAAAATGAACTTCCAGTTTCCGGCACATGCATGCGCGCCAGCCAGCTAATCTTCCAGTTACTGGTGCGCATGCGACGGTCAGCTGGCTGGCGCGTATGCTCATGACAGAAAATGGAAGACCAGCTCTTCCAGTTTCCGGCACTGCCGCACGGATGTAGACTAGCTGATTGTTGCACGCACATGCACACCGGAAACCCGGAAGTGGAACAGGCAACGCCTTGTGTGCCAGGTGACATGGCTCTGTGTGCCACTTCGGGCATGCATAGCATAGGTTCACCACCATGGTCCTATCTGTTTAGCTATTATATTATAAACAAGTCAGGAAACAAAATAAAAACACAATGCATAGACAAGACAACCCAGGTTTAAAACTTACTCTCTTCTTTTGTATGGTCCTTTAAAATAATTTATTAGATGAGTTAATTTAAAATTCAGTGTGTTCTGATTAATTAGTACAAGGAAAAAGATATAGAAATCACTCTGTGTATGATACATTGTCAAGACTTTAAAATTGTTTTATATTAACTTTCAGGGTCACTGAGTATTCGTTCGGCTGTCAGTATACATTAAAAGATACTGACTCATGGAACTCTAAATAACGCCAGAATTAAACTTTTTAAAAAGTACTACTTAAAAAGACAATCAGTTCATGAAATTATATACTTAGCTTCATAAATGCTTCTGTTTGCTACGGAGTAACCAAAATATTTTTTTGTTTTATAAAAGGGCCAATTTGCTATAGTAGTTAAGGCATCAAGATAGAAACTGGAAGACTCTGAGTTCTAGTCCCACCTTGGGCATGAAGCCTGTTGGGTGGCCTTGGGCCAGCCAGTCTGTCTCAACCCTAGGAAGGAGGCAATGGCAAACCACTCATGAAAAACCTTGCCAAGAAAACTGCAGGGGCAAGTACAGGCAGTCTCTGAGAATTGGGCCAATACAATGGAAGAAGACGAAAAAAATTTCAAGACAATATGTCTTTTGAAAAGCTTTCTAAAGAGCATTTCTTTGGAAACCTTATGAAAATATGTTATAAAACACACCACAGTCTATCATGTATCATGCATTTGTCTGCCACATACTGTGGATGCTCTTCCGTTCATGTGTTATTAAAAAAAAAAAGATGGTAAAATTTTCATCCACGATACTTGGTTTTTTCATCAATAGCATTAGCTAGAGCAAAACTTTGGAAACAAAAAAGGCTTATTTTTTTAAATTTAATTTTACTTTACTTTACTTTATTTTATTTTATTATTTTATTATTTTTTCATTCACCTTTTGGTAGTTTAAACTGGGCAGAGCACTGTGTCCATTAATGTCTTTGTTGTTTCCTTTTACTTTTAGTTATTATATGTAAACAGCAGTGGTGGGTTCTGGATCCTGTTGCAACCGGTACGGTTGCAATGAGGCCCGGTGTCCTTCACATGAATGCGTGCAGCATGTGTGTGGCGCGTGCATGCGTCGTACCGTCCAGCAATGCTTTGCAAGCCTCTGCGACGCTCCAGCTGCTTGGCGGAGCACTGCATAGGCGCTGTCTGTGCTATGTGCGGAAGCGCCAAAAGCTTTAAAGGACAGGTAAGGAGCTTGGGTGGGCCCTGCAGAGCACCATACCGGAACGGTACCTGGTGCTCCGGGCAGGCTCCGGTACGCCCGTACTGGGGTGTACCGCCTGCAACTCACCACTGGTAAACAGGTAAAAAATTGTAGTTTATATCTTCTTTTTTTTTTAAATGATTCATTGCCTTCATCTGGCTATTTTCTTTTTAAACCTATCTGTCTTGATGCATTAGGTAAAAGAAAGCAGGCCCTGATTTCCCAATACCCTCTCCCCACTAAAACAATAGAGAGGGGGAGGGTATCCAAAATCCTAGTAGGAAATACCTCTTTGAATGGATTCGTAATGTGTGAGGGTAAAGGGTCCTTCCAGTATAATATTCCATGGGAGACTTGAGATCCATCCCCCTTTTTGTTTCATACCGTGTTTTCCAAAAATAAGACAGGGTCTTATTTTCTTTTGCCCCCCCTCCAAATAAGCGCTTGGCCTTATTTTCGGAGTGGTCTTATTATTTTTAAGGTGCAGGAGGTGGTGAGCATGGTCACCTCATGGCTGCTGCTGTGTTGCAGGATTTTTAGAGAGGGCTTATTTTAGCACATGCCCTTAAAAGCCCGATTGGGCTTATTATCCTGGGAGGTCTTATTTTCAGGGAAACAAGATGGTTACCTAGAAAGTGCAGCATTTGGCTAAGGCTGTGCAAAATTGGCAGCAAGTCTCTGAAACTGAGTTCAATCATTGCAAAATGAGGCACCTCACTTGCAGTCAGAAAGCTGCGGCTCTTCGTTCTGCTATCTACAGAAGAGTTTTGCTAGAACACATTCCTCTTTGGACAAGACTGGGCCAAGCTACCTGTATGGAATCAAACATAGGAACCAAAGTAAATAATCAAGACTCAGTGAGGTGTTTATTAAGCAGCATATGCTGGTAGGATTCCTTCAGAAGAATATTGAGGGATACCCCACTCAACAAAGTGATGCACTCATATTTATACTTTTTAGAAAGGTGGGAGAAGCCAATGCATAAGCAACAGAAGTAAGGTACTTAATCATAGGTAAAGGATCTCAAGTTTACTATATGTAATTCTAATCTGTACTATACTTCCTTGTTGGAAACACCAAAGTCCTTCTATAGTGAAAGCATTGGTGGTATTCAGCTGGTTCGCACTGGTTCGGGCAAACTGGTTATTAAATTACACACAAGACCCACTATCAAAGTGAATCCTGAGCGCTGCACTGCGCTGCAATCAAGAAACAGGCAACAGAGTGGCTGGCGGGAGGGAAGGAGAAGGCCGCTTTCCCTCTTCCTTCTCCCTGCTCCTCCTCCTTCCATTGTGCCGGCTGCTCCGTTGCCCATTTCTCCATTTTAGCGCAGGGCAGCACCCAGAATCCACTTCGATAGTGTGTGTGTGTGTGTGTGTGTGTGTGTGTGTGTGTGTAATTTAACAACCGGTTCACCCAGGGTCAGGTTGGGCCACGCCTCCAACAACAGCCAACCTGACCCTGGGCAAACTGGTTGTTAAATTATTTGAATCCTCCCACTGGGTGAAAGGATTGGCCAGTGACATCACCCTTGCCTGGGAGACCCCCACTATAGGTAATGAAGCTCAGGTTACTTCCTGCACAGTTTTTCCTTCAGAAACCAGAAGGTAGAAATTAAACAATAAAACAGGGAGGAAAACATCTCCCATAAATCAAAAGGAGAGGGTGCTTGGGAATACTAGGCATCAAAAGAAAAACAGTTCCTATTGCAAA
Source organism: Thamnophis elegans (assembly GCF_009769535.1). NCBI lineage: Eukaryota > Metazoa > Chordata > Lepidosauria > Squamata > Natricidae > Thamnophis > Thamnophis elegans. Next base: position 18,048,264 of record NC_045546.1, on the reverse strand, counting down.
TCTACGGGCTTGTTCTAGTAAGATGACAGAGTGTGCCCTTGTATCTATATATTAACTGGATTTAATAGATTCCCCTTATCCCCATACCTGGAACAACTTTTGAATGCCTAAATTTATCGGTCATGACTTTGTCTTAAACTGTCATTGTCATTACTTGCAGTCTGCATTATCCCTGATCATCTTCCATCTAATGCAGATTATAAGAATAAAGACAAGCTGTGGACGTTATGTAAGGCAGCAACTCACACTGATGAAAAGCAAGGTGCCTTAATAAAAATGAAATGAGATTTGGTTTTTATTAGGGCTGTGCAAACATCTCCAGTGGAGCTTCACAGAGTTCACTGGTTGAAGCACACTCCTTTGAGCTTGGAAGCAATTGCAACTTCCTGAAGATTCAGTATGGATGCTGTAGGAGTTTTCACATGTTGTCTTTGTATGTAAGTGCACATGCAAGCTACCTCATGGCAATCCCAGAATTGTCTTGAGTACTTTGAGGTTGAGCACATAGCACCACTGCACTGTGCATTTGCCCTTTACCAAACACCACAGTCCATTGTTGTTATATTTAGATAATGGTAATGAGTTTCTAGAAGTCATCAAATAAATTTTATAATCCAAGTTTAGCTTTCCAGCTCTCCTGATCTATCTTTTGCTTTAGTTTTCAGGCAAAACCGATAGAGATTATTACACTCTGGATGACATGTTCGTTTCCAACGCAGCAAAGAGGGAGGAAAGTGGAAAAGCGGAGGAAAGGGAGAGGCACCAAGCGATCCGTGAGCATCAACGGCTTGCTGCATGCATGGAAAAATGCCCCCATTGCTTTGGTAGCTCTGAACTTCCTAAACACCTAATCATTGCAATTGGCAACAAGGTAAGGAAGAGCATCAGTTATTCTGACATAGAAATGGACGACTTAAAAGAAGGCTGTTCTCTGCGCATGATATTATGAAATTTAAATTAAGATTGCTTCTTATGACATGAATGATTGCTTTTGAATAACCCTGGCTCTTCAATTAAAGAGGAAAAAGCCACTTCAAGGATGCAGCAAATATGAGTGTGACTCTTGTCTTGAATGATAAACTTAATCTTCAGTACTTCAGATTTGTTGATGACCTTGCTGCAATGATACACAAGATCTGAATATTTAGGTGGCACAAGCAGAGTAAATAATTAGGAGGCCAAAGCAGAGTTGAGTTGTAAGACGAGGAGAGTCATAGAGGAAAGGTGAAATTATAATTGGTAGAAGAAAACAAAGGCACAAAGACAAGGAAAGTCATGCGGATATTAAAAAACAACAGATACAGGGTCTCCTCCTTATAAAACGAATTTGGAATTAGTTTCAAAGAGCTGAAGGAAACTATTTTAGGGCATCACATTCAATCTCCTGTTCTTTGCAGAAATCCAGCATCCTTGACAAATGACGTTCAGCCTGTGCTTGAATATATTCAATGAAAGGATTCTAGTCCACATTAGATGATATGGCAATCTTTCTTTCTCTCTGTATGTGTATTTTTTTCAGACTATATATAGAAATAAAAGAACCTTACGGCTGAGAAATAATAATGCTTCCTCTTTTGCCACTTTTTCTCATTCAGGAATCTGTCCCCTATGGATCCTGTCCTATATGGATATATAAAATTGCAGAAACTGTTTAGCAGATTTCCCACTCCTGGAACTTTTAGTTCTTTTAAAATGAGAGTCTCTCTAAGCAAGTTTTATATCAGGTCTAGTTTGGCTAGAATGAATCATGGAAATCATAAGGTCGATATGCACCAACTGGCTGCTCAAACGTTGCATTTTCTTTTCTAGGTGTACTTATCCTTGCCAAAGTACCAGTCTCTTACTGAAGGTCATTGCCTGATCGCTCCTATGCAGCATTACACTGCTGCCACAGTTCTAGATGAAGACATTTGGGAAGAAATTCAGGTGAGCACAGCTTCTACTTTGATCAGGCTTTTTATGATGTGGGTTTTGTGTGCTGTAGGTATAGCATGGTAGCAAGCTTGGTTTTGGTATGTACTTTATACCAGGGGTCCCCAACCCCCGGACTGTGGCCCAATGCTGGGCCGCAGCCTCTTTGGAACCGGGCTGCAGATCTGGTGGTTGAGTGTGCTGGAAACTGCATTTGTGAAAGTGATGTGCACACGAAACCATCCCCATCATCCCGCTGGTCCACCGAGCCAGAAAGGTTGGGGACCGCCGCTTTACGCAGCAGCTGACCTGCCCTTTCTTCTGAATATCTATGGATGACCAGTATTGTAGTTCATATTCTGTGGAATTGTTGAATTCGTCCTTTGAATTACGAAAGTTTGACAAGAAAATGTAAATGTATATTGTTAGGATTAAGAGTTTGTAGCCCACTAGATAAGGACTGCAAGTTCAGACATTTCCTGAGAGCTGTGTATGAAGTGTTCTTATCAGTGGTGGGGTGCAATCAGTTTAACAACCGGTTCGGTGTGCGCATGAGCGCCTAACATGCTTATGTGCAGCGTTCAAAAACAGCAATTTGAAGCTCAGCTGCTTACCTTCTAAGGTTGTCCTGGTAAGTACAACAAATAAGCTGTGCCACGCAAATTAGCTGAGCCAGAAAGAAGGGAATATAGGACAGGGCAGGGCAGGTGCGGGTGGGTGGGACCAACTGATCGTTCTCATTATCGGTTCGCCCGAACCAGTCCGAACCAGCTAAATACCACCTCTGGTCCTTATCTCTTCCAGAAGAAGAGAAAAAAACCCCACAGTAAATAAAAGATAAATATAATCTGTAAAATATGTATTATATCTTTTTTTCCTTCAAAGAGATATGTACTTACCAAAATGCTTATGATAAAAAAGTATTTTGCTGGAGCTTTCCAAACCTCTGGGAAGACCAGTTATCTCAAAAGAAATTACAATGCATTTGTTGACAATCTCACTGATACTGAAATAAAAATATTTCAAAACTGAAATCTCTTAGTTAAAGGCCTTGGCAAAACAAGCCACAATGATAACCTTGCTAATGATGATTTGTAACTGTTGCAGTTGCCAAGTTAGATACTCATTTTTATTGAACTTAAAAAAAATAGACAGTTTATCTTTGGAGATAATGTTTATTGGGGATGATTAATGGTGTTTACTAGAGATTATTTAAGCCCTCAACAGCCTTCAAAAATTCCCCACATTTCTCAGAAAGAGGAAACCAATTCAGTGAAAAGCTAAATATAAATCTTCAAAAATGGTAGTAACCCCTCAAATATATACAGGTGAAACTCAAAAAATTAGAATATCATGCAAAAGTTCATTTATTTCAGTAATGCAAGTTAAAAGGTGAAACTAATATATGAGATAGACTCATTACATGCAAGGCAAGATAGTTCAAGCTGTGATTTGTCATAATTGTGATGATTATGGCTTACAGCTCATGAAAACCCCAAATCCACAATCTCAGAAAATTAGAATATTACATTCAATCAATAAAACAAGGAGTGTACCTAGAACAATATCGGACCTCTGAAAGTATAAACATGCATATGTACTCAGTACTTGGTTTGGGCCCCTTTTGCAGCAATTACTGCCTCAATGCGGCGTGGCATAGAAGCTATCAGCCTGTGACACTGCTGAGGTGTTATGGAAGACCAGGATGCTTCAATAGTGGCCTTCAGCTCTTCTGCATTGTTCGGTCCCATGTCTCTCATCTTTCCCTTGGCAATGCCCGATAGATTCTCTATGGGGTTCAGGTCAGGCGAGTTTGCTGGCCAATCAAGCACAGTAATCCCACTGTCATTGAACCAGGTTTTGGTGCTTTTGACAGTGTGGGCAGGTGCCAAGTCCTGCTGGAAAATGAAGTCATGTTGTAGCATATTGGCACATAGTATATGTGCAGATCCAAGCGGTGTGGCCTTTTTAATTGACAGGTGGAAATTCTATCAATGCACAGGTTTTGCAAGTCCTGTCCAGCATATTTTGGTATGATGGCATGCCAAAATACCTTGGACAGCACTTACAAATGGTTATTGGCACAACCATGGCCTGGTTTATGCATCATAATATTTCAGTTTCCAGATCTATGTGAATACAATCCTATGTTTAGTTACCCATCCCCAGTGCACTAAAAATTTTCATAAAATTGGTAGTTCTGAGCATTTCTGGAAAAAAAAATCCCTGTTCATCCTTCGCCTCTGTTGCTTGAAACGGACATTTGGCACAGAAACTGGGCATGTAACTATTTAATCTGGAATTAGCTTGCTGCCTGGTTTTGTCAGCTGCAATGTGCAAGAACTATCTAATTTACAAAATAAAGATCTTTTAAAATCTCCTCTTGTACTCTGCTTGCCCAACAAATTCTAATATATTGCAGACAAACAAAGTTACAGTCAAACAAATAGGAAAAACAATATTAAAAATGGGTGTCAGGCATTTTCTTTGGAATGTTGCCATTATTGCTTTCTGTCTGAAATATTATAAAGTTTTCAGTTGAGCCATAAACTTTTGCACTCTGATCACAGGCATGAAATACAAAATCTCAGAAGAGGTTTAGTGGAATCCATAACAAGTGCGGACTATTGGATCTCAGTTGCAGAAATCCAGATGACACTCTGTAGCAGGAAAGAAAAATAAAATACGGTAGCTTTTTTTCCTTGCTGTCAGAAGGTCATCCAGATTTTTAAAGCTCAGAGCTGATAGTCCTAGCATCAGAGCGGAGCTGAGCCATGTCTTTTGGAAAGTCAAGCTTTGATCTATTTTATTCTTAAGTCTCTGGTTCCATCAGTCACATTATTAATGCTGTGGATTTTGTCAGTTTCCCAAGCAAGAAACTTTACTTGTGTGACATTGGCGTCAGTAAATTGGGGAAAGTAATGTTTATTCTTCCTGCTGTCTCTGGGTTCCCTCCCAGATATTTTGGTCTGGGTAATGGCAGATAAGGCTACAGGGAAGGGAAATTGGTAAAAATTAAAAAATTGCACCATTTGGTCTCTGCTGGACTGAGAGTACTTCTCTTTGGAAATGGCATTTTGGGATATAGGATTTCTTGTTTCCAGTTTTTGTTCTTAGATTCAAAAATATTGACAGGGTGGTCTGATTTAAAACAATAGTCTATGGCTAACGTTACTGGGCTTTTCAAGTGAACATTGATTCTTCTGCCAAGCAATTTTAGGTCATTAATTTAGTCATAATTATGTATGCTTTATTCTTGGCTGCTATGTATTTTAAAATGTGTGATATTTTAATTGTCTTTATTCTTTAAGTTTTATTCGTTGCTGAGTCATTGGTGAGGTGGCAGCCATACAAAATACATAAACAAACAAATAAATAACAACTTTTAGGAGTCTCTGGGAATCTAGGTAACTTCAGTTTAGCTAACGTCAAGCAATATTTATAAAAATATCAAAATTATCTATCTTCTAGACCAGTGATAGCTAACCTTTTTGTCATCGCATGCTGAAAGCATGTTTGTGCGCATGCCCACACCCATAATGCAATGAGTGTATGACCCCTCAGTGCCTCCTGCTTCCCGGCGCATGCGCGTGTGACCCCCCACCCGTAACTCATTTTGGACCTAGTAGGCCTCCCTGCAGCCTCCTGGAACCAAAAATGGGGCACAGGGGGAGCGCTTGCACCCCCCTGCGCTCTCCCATGCATGCACAGGCATTTCCTGCATGCCCGGCAGAGACCCAAAAATCAGCTGGTGGGCGGGAGGCAGGAGTGCATGTGCGATGGAGCTGAGCTGGGGCGACGGCACACGTGCCCACAGAGAGGGCTCCGCTTGCCACCTGTGGCATGCTTGCCATAGGTTCTCTATCAAGGCTGTAGAGAATTAAACCTGGTACCTGTTATTATTTATGTTAAATGATAACCGAACCTCATACTAGTAACTGCTGTGACAAAGCAGAATTGTGTAGTTTGCCATAGAATTCTCCCAAATACTATCGCCAGAATGAATGCTAGTGGCAACGTCAAGCAGGAATGTGTTAACCATTCAATTAATTCTTAGTCTGGACAAGAACAGGCTATTTAGCTGACTGGTAAAATTCTTGAAGATGTTGGCCAGGGAGCTTGTTTCTGTTTATTTTTCCATTTCATTGTCTTTGAAACTCAGACCTTCTGATGCCAGGATTTTTGGTTGGCAGCCTTTGCCTATCTCTGCAACATGAGGCTGATTAGAATTCTAAGCACAGTGAAACAAAAAATAAAATAAAATCTGAAATGGAAGTTTGTTGGCTGTCTTCAGATTTTCTCCAAATATTTTTTGCAGAGATTTGCATTGATGTATAGCATAAACCAGGGGTGTCAAACTCAAGGCCTGGGGGCCTGCAAGATGCTTAGATCTGGCCTGTGGGGCCTCTACCAGCAAAAATGGAGCTTCGGGAGGGCTGCCCGCTTTCTATGGGCAGAGGGTTGCAGGAGGCCATCACAGCCGAAAATGGAGTTCAGGAGCCTGTTTTCGCAGAGGTGCCCCCAATATGAGTGACGTCAAGCTGGCCATGCCAACCCTGCCCCCCCCCCCAGGTAAAACAACCCTGATGTGGCCCTCAATGAAATCAAGTTTGACACCTCTGATTTAAACTTTGTTTCAGTCCCCCTTTTAAAGTATGCCTTACTTAGGTTTTTGTCGTATTTTGTTTTCTTTCAACACTGCCAATACCATTGCGTTACTTTATTGGAGCACCAATCATCTTGGCAGCTAGCATCAGGCTATTCAATTATTTGGTTTGTCATTGTTTCTGGTACTTCGTGAAAATAAAAGATCTGTCACCTTTCATCCTGAAATTTTTTTGGACCACAACTTATGGCAGAACGTATGCAAGTCCTAGATTCAAACTGGCATCTCTAGATAATAGTTCAAGTAACAACTAATGGATGTGTTGGTCATAAGCCTCTGGAGTGTTTCTACCATTCAAACTATGTCATGTTTTTCTGAAGGACAAATAGTCTGATTTATTGTAAGGCAGTTTGGATATTACGTAATTGTTAGCCAGAAAATCAACAACACAACCTTCTGTAGTTAGGTTGCCATTATCAGATGTATTAGTATTTGATATTTGTATAAAAATATATTGCTTTTTCATTTGTCCTTTATTCTGTATGGATGTTTTGGCTTCAGCAGCAAATGCAATTTCACATGGTCACAATGTCATCACATGATGTATTGAGACTCCCCCCCCCCCCACGTTAAACTGGTTGGAGTGACACATCCGGCCTGCAGGCTGTGAGTTTTGACACCCTTGGTGTAGCCTGTCTCCTCATCATATATGACTTATGAAATGTGACTTTTATAATATATATGATGCTGTACAATTGGCCCATGATTCAAGCAGATACAGACGTAACATTATTATTTTGAGGACCTCAAGTTCTTAGTACTTTCATCTTCTTTATCAAATACTTGCCTGGGTATTTATTTATGGGGGGAAATGTCCGGATCGAACGTAATTTCTAATGTTGGATTTTCCCCCTTACCAGAGGGAGCCCCCTTGTGGAGTACTGTGAAGCCGTTATCATGGCAACTCCACTGAGCTGTACAGTAGAAGCCAGTACGGCAGTACAGTGCAACAGGCTGTATCTTAACAGAACACACACCCCAAGAGGGCGTTAGGGGTGTCTTACCCCCACAGTATTTTTCTCCAGAGAATAAGTCATCTGTGTACCATGTTTGTTTGAAATTGCTCGAGGTGTCCCAGAGTTATGCTGGAAAACACACACACGCACTTTTATGTATATAGATTATTACAACATTTCAAGTTTGGGTTATAGACTCATCTTTCATTTACTGGAAATCTGGACTGTGATTTCCACCTTTCCCGTTTATTTCTAAAAAAGTCCCAGTTTACAAACACTGGGACAGATACAAACTGATGCTCTCTGTGTGACATTCCATCCTATGCAGGAGAATGAGTGAACGTGAACAAAGGTCAAGTTTGTTACAGTTAACAGGTTGGATAAACTTCTGTAGAACAGAGATTAGAGATCTACGATTACTCTTCTTTAAAGGGAATATTGTTATTGCACTTAAAGGTCAATAAAGCCTGATGAAAATGTCACATTTTGATAAATTATGTAATTGGAAGGCAGAGTGGAAGAATGGTGGCATTTGGAGTCAATATAAGACAAGAGATTAACTTCTGTGTAAATGTGCCTAAAGGACCTCCTGTTGTTTCTACTTCCGTTTATGTTGCCCAATAAATGAACTTCGGTACATACCTTTCCTTTGACATATAAGAAGGCTCTCTGCACCAAGGACTCCACAAGAAATTCCTCTGACATTCTGCATATTGTATAAATATTTAAAATTACCCAGTTCATTATATTTTATTTTGCATGCAGCAAAAATGCAAAATGTAGGACATCCCCCCCCCCAATTAAAACATTCTTCATTCTTAATATTTAAAAAAGGCAGGATAGACTATTTCCCCTAAAAGAGAAACGGAGAATAGTCTTAACAAAGGCAGAAAGCAGCCCCAGTTGTTAGGAATATAATCTAACGGTTGGATTGGCAATATATAAATCATATAGCAATGCTGTACCTGTTTCTTTAAATCATTCTATAAAATGTGATTGGTTGCTGTTTTCCTCAATCGGCCATAAGAGGGAGCCAATGAATGACTGTTAGCTCTCTGTTTGTTAGATGCTGGGCTGATCTGATTTGAGTGTTTTGGCTGTTAGAAAGTGCCGTGAGCTATTGTAAGTTTTGCAACTGCTAGCAAACTTTGAGTACCAGACTGTTTGTATGATTATGGACTATGTTATTTGGATTATCCCTTAACTGAAAGACGTTGATGACTGACTATCTTATCCGTGTATGACTTGGACTGTTAAAGTAAAAGCCTATTTAAACTGCAGTGTCTCTGTATGCTGGTTTGTGTGTTCTCCAACACGACTCTCACAACGCTTCTCTGAACGCACTCGCTCTCCCAACAGGGAGCTTACCTAACACCAGTCTTCCTGCCATAAGAAAACAGCCTCAAGCAGAAGAAACTGGTCTTTTGGATAGGAGATTTTGTATCCATTCTGGGCCAAGACTGGGCCAATCTATTCATAAACAGAACCCTTTTAGCCACAAACTCTCACAGAAGGCTGGAGCTGATCAGATTAAGCATTTACATGCCCCCCACCCAATTTCTAAGGACGTGACGTGTCCATTAGGGCATTATAGGATTTACCCACCTCCATTAGAACAGTAAAAGACCCAAGGCTCACTACTTTGCACAACCCCCTGGAGCATTACTCAGCCATTTTGTCAGCCATCGCAGAAACATGCTGCTATCTCTGAAGTTTCTGGAAAACCAAATAAACTGAGACCTTTTTTTCTTGTAGCCAGCCTCCATTTTATTTCAAGTGGAGTTTTCCCCCCTCACAACTTGGAACCAGACTGGATTTCTTTTAATACTGTGAAAAGCGTAAAGTTTCTCAGTTCGCTGCAGACATTTGCATAGTCACATTGCCTAATAATGTTAAGGTTGGAATAACTATTGTTTTCTTCTCTATCTCTCTCCCTTCCTCCCCTCCACCCCACCTTTTCTTGTACCAGGTATTCAGAAAAACCTTGGTAAAGATGTTTGAAGCTGAAGAATTGGATTGTGTCTTTCTGGAGACAAATTTAAGTATAAGCAAACAATATCACATGATATATGAATGTATTCCTCTCCCAAAGGAAGTGGGGGATATGGCTCCCATTTATTTCAAGGTAACAATTTTTTAAAACATCTCTATCAGATACTTTCCTTTATAGGCACTTCATAGAAACTGTATTTTTATTTTTAACAAGACCTTCCATCAGCAAAAAGATTACTGCTTGTTGAAGACTCAGATGATGATTCTTTTTTTCTTTTCTTTTTTCTTCGTTTCAATTCTTTTTAGCAACAAAGTATTTTTTTTTTTAAGTATGCCACTACCTGGAAATAGTCATATTAAACTAGCTGTGGAGTTGGTATTATCTGCTTTGATCCACTTCCCAGGGGATCAAAGAGGGGAAAGAAAACTTTTTGAAATGAATGAGACCCACCAGTAGAAGTGAAATATAGGATGTTGTAAAATGGAAATCAAATTTTTCTAAAGATGGCTGATTTGGATATATTTGCCCCAACAGACATGTTGAATCCAAAATGCCTTTTATATACTGTGTATATTGAAGCAATGTAAATGCCATGTGAAGATATTAGTAAATATGGGAGCTTTTACTGACATTTGTCTTTGGCCTGAATTTCCTTTTCCTTCATATGGTGATAGTGGTGGTGTGTGAGTGTGTATACACTAGAGGTGGGTTCCTACCAGTTTGGCCTGGTTCAGCTGAACCGGTAGTGGCATGCGGGCGTGGGTTGCAGAACCGGCAGTGACACAGGCTGGCCACACCTCCGAACCGGTTCCCCGTTCCCCGCCATTGTCTCCATCATCTTTTTTTTTTAGTTCTGCGCATGTGCAGAACAATTTCTAATTGCGCGCGCACGAGTGAACCGGCAGTAACGCCAGCCAGAACCCACCCCTGGTATACACGTAAATAGATTTCACATAATTGTCGCAATTATTCAGAGGCAACAGCAAGTATAATTCTATAATGTGAACTTTCTTACTTTGAACTAATTTATGTCAGATTGCATTTAAACTGCAGTTCTGAAACAGTAAAATAAAAAGAGAAAAGGTACAGAGTAAAGTTATTACTGCATCAGTCTTCATTAGGCTTTAATCTAATACATAAAATTGAATTACCTAATTAATATGTACTAATGAAATTTCTGAGAGCCAGTTTGGCATAATGGTTAAGGTGTATAAAAAGCTAGAAACCAGGAGACTGTCAGGCACAAAGCCAGCTGCGTGACCTTGGGCCAGTCGCTTTCTCACAGCGCTATGAAGGAAGCCAATGGCAAACCACTTTTGAAAAACTTTGCTAAAATAACTACAGTCTCCGAGAATCTGACACAGTTGAACAGGGCAAGAAAGATAAAGAATCTGCAGTCTCCATTCTAATCATAATTTGGTGGGGTGGGGAGAGGCTCAAATGAATTCTACTTTGTGTCATGCGTTGCCATTTTGTGGTCGTTTTATATATTTTGCAATATTTCCCCCTCCCCAGAAAGCTATAATGGAATCAGACGAAGAGTGGGCCATGAATAAAAAACTAATTAATCTAGGCTCAAAAGATGTTCGCAAATCGGTAAGTATTCCAAGCTCATCACTTGTAATGCAGAGCTGATTTCTACTTGTGAATGTGAGCAGTGCTTTTAAAAGACAGCGCCTTTATAATGAAAGACTACATAGAAAAATACAGCTGATGAAAGAACACATCTGAATGCCAAGGCTAAATCTAACCATAGTGACTGGTGTATTTCAAGAAAACTCCGAGAGATATCCATGGGAATACTTTTTTAATTATCTCGTAAGGTAATCCTTGAAGGTATTGGCTTTATTGACAGCTTTTCTCTGCTTCAGTTCCATATGTCTTACATATGTAATTACTCTGTTGAGTCCCATTGAATTCACTGAGAGTTTAGTGAAAGATGCATTTATATGCAGTGGCTTCTGAGAGTCACATTCACTTGGAATAATTTGAAATTTTCAGCTAGGTGGTTTGTTTCTTTCAGAAGAGCTATGATGCAGAATTGGGTGGAAAGACTATTTTATTTTACTTTATTATCCTGCCTTTCTTCCAGGGTTTTAGTGCTGCTTATAAAGAGAACATGTTTCATTTTCATTTTCCAAACTGTGTGAGGTATTTTGGACCAAGAAATAACAATTGGCTCCAAATCACCTACTGAGATTCCATGGGGAAGGCTGGACTTTGAATCTTTAACTTTTCAAGGCCTTTTTAACTTTGTAACCTTTAATTTACTTTTAATAAATTTACATTTAATTTAATAAACCCTAAAATTTCACTTGGTTTCAATTCAGTTTTAACTTTGTTTTTAACTCTGCTTTACATTGGTCTATGTTTTTTATTTGTAAAGCATCTGAAGTCACTTAGACTAGGTGAGACAGCGATGTAGAAATTGGATAAATAAATCTAGTCGAAACCGCTATATTCACTGTCTTTGGGAATTCATTACGTTGGGAGTTCACCATGTAGAGAAATCTAATTACTAGATCCATGTCAATCTGTCAACTGAAATGTCTCACCCAGTGTTTGTACAGAACTAGCAGTTATTATTTATTTTCCTGTCACTCCTAATTCGTAGTTCTTCAGGGCAACCAAGTATTTATTCTGAAGTTTCCAAAATTTCTCTTTCTCCCACTCCCTCTCTTCCTCTCCCCCTGCCTCTCCCTCCCTGCCTCCGTCCTTAACTTCAATAGCTATACAATGACTTTGATATTTTGAGAAAATAGATTCTAAATCTGTGATGGCGAACCTATGGCACAGGTGGCACGCAGAGCCCTCTCTGAGGGCACACAAGCCATCACCCCAATTCAGTTCCACAACGGATACAAGTGGACCTCCTGCCGGCAGCTGGTTATTGGGTCTCTGCTGCGCATGCACAGGGGGAAGGCCGTATTTGGGAGAAGCACATGCATGGACAGAGGGTCAGGGCGTGTGTGTGGGTCATGCAAGCTTGTGTGGGGGTCATGTGCACATGCCTGGGGGATGGGGCACTTGGAGGGGAGCGCAAGGGGTCATGTGCACATGCATGGGTGTGGGGAAGTACGGGGGGATCACACATGCATTGCATTATGGTGTGGGCACGCACTTTCAACACGCAACGACAAAAAGTTTAGCCAACACTGTTCTAAATCATACAAAGAGTAGACCTTTTAGTTCAGGATTAGGCAACATTTTGTATTTTTGAAAGCATGTCATGGATACATTTACAAAGGCTGAACTTGCCTATTTACAACAAGGCGCTCATAGCTGACAGGCCTGCCAAAAAGCCACTTGTTTATCAGCAGGGAAATTAATGAGGTTGCCACCCATCATTGTGTTGCAAGCCACAGAATGCTCTCCTCTCATTCCGGCTTACCTTTATCTTTTTTTTCCTGTGCAGATAGATATCCTTTGCATCCATTTTATTTTTATAATACTTTATCTCGGGTCACAGAAACACCATTAAATGGTGTTTTGCTTTGCAGTGTGTTTACTTCTATTATATTTCATACTGAGCAACTTTAAGCTGGGAAAAGAACAATTAATAAATCACAGAATTTAAAGGTACAAGATTAAGATAGGCATAGAAAAACTATGTAGTATTAGTACATAGTTTCCCATCCAATGCCATTTTTTTATTATTAACATGTGCTCCTGTGTTATTTGACTTTATAGAAGAAAAATGAGTGAGTTATGTAATGGGTTATTTAACACCATTCTTTTAAATCATAAAAGCATGCAGTAATGTTAGGATCATTTATTTTCAGAATAAAAAGTAAAGTATCAACCTTCATTTCATTTTATAGATGCACAACTAAGTTTCAGGACTTAGTGCTTCTACCATAAAATCATTTGTGTTCTTTTTTTTTTGGTTTGCTTGGTATTCCCACTTAACTTTCTCTGGTTATTCTTCAACAATAAATTGACTAGGGGAAGGCATCAAAATAAATTTTGCAAAGCAAAATTTTTGGAATAATTTTTTTTAAGGCATAGTAACATGTTTAGCTAGTGCATCTTATAGTCCGAAAAATACTCCACAAAAATTAGTCAGCCTTTATTTATTTGCATTTCGGCCAAGATGAGGGCAAAACCAGATCTAAACTATGTCCCGCAGAAATCCACATAGTTAAAGTTTAAATTCTCCCTCCCCCTATTAGACCAGACCACATTGTCCAATGGAGTCTCCTGGTATTGTTATGAGTCTTTTGGCTTTGGTACACGCCTGCCAATGTTTCCTTCATTTTACAACTGGCTTCTTGATGTCTGGAGTCTACATTCCATCTCCCCCCCCCCCGAGTTTGTTGGCAAGCTGAGAAGCAATAATAGTTATAACAATTTCGAAGCTTGACAATACATGCAGGTACAGTGCTTAACTAAGGACTACTGTACAAGCTTTGCTTGTACAGAAAGCTCTTGATTGTGGAGGAATCTCCCTGAAAGAGATAGCCTTGCTGAATGAATGGATGTTATGAGCTGTGGTGGCGCAGTGGTTAGAGTGCAGTAGTGCAGGCTACTTCTGCTGATCACCAGCTGACAGCAGTTTGGCAGATTGAATCTCATCAGGCTCAAGATTGATTCAGCCTTCCATCCTTCCGAGGTCGATAAAATGAGGAGCCAGATTGTTGGGGGCAAGAGGCTGACACAGAAACTGCTTAGAGGGAGGTGTAAAGCGGTATAGTAGACGTCTAAGTGCTATTGCTAAATACTGGAGAGTTGCTCGACACATCAGAGTGTTTTGGGGTTGGAAGAGAGTGAAGAATTACATAATTTCCTCTGTTGGCAGGAGGAGACTCTGGATTCACATTGCAATGTTTGTAGTTTTCATCTAGTCCAGGTTTCCAATTTTTAACTTTTTAATTATTTACTAACCATATGCCCATAAGGTTCTCCAAGTCACTTACAAATTATTAATTCTGGATTTTTTGTTTGTTTAAGAATTAGTGTTTCATTAAATAGCCCGTTGACTGCCTTGTGATGAACATTCATATGGTTGTGGCAAGTGGCCCAGAGTGCTGTTTCTTTTTACCACTGTTTGTTTTAATGGCAGTTTAAAATAAAGAAGCAAACTTTTGCACCTCAGTTTTCCTAACAGTTTTGAACAGTATGGAAAATGTGTAGAATGAGTTCATGAAACTTTATTGTCATCACAACTCAGCAATATTACACATAAGATATGTAGAACTCAAAGACAGTGTTTACACAATATCATGGCTTCCTTTATCCAAAGTCACTATTTTGTAGGAATATTATGTAATGCCTGGCTGTGTCAGGCTTTAGTCCAAGAACGACATAGCACAACCCAGCCAAAAGTTCAGTTTTTTATTTGTTTACGCACAATAGACAGAATCTTGCCAGTCTAAACACTTATTACTCTCATCCTAATGAATATGTCCTGAGAAATTTTAGGGAGTGACTATTCTAACATTCTTCCTCTGAATCCAGCCCTGGGCTATGATGCCTCTTGTCTCACCTGTCTTCCTGGGAAATTGCTCTGCTTCACTGTAGTCCATCACAGTTTCCCCTCTGTAGGTACCAATTTGCCTAGGCTGCCAGTTTTAACAGCAGGAGGAGATGCTGTAATTGCCTGGAGACAGCCATTATTAGGATGTGTTTAGTTTCTTCAACATTTGGCATGCTTGCTCCTCCAAGGAAATCTTACGAAAGAAGCCTTCTAGCAAGGCAGATAGCAGAATGTTAAAGCAGGCCCAAGAGAAAGTTCTTTGCTACTTAGGCAATTCTAAAGTTGTAAGATGCTAATAATTGGCTTGATTTGAGTCTAGAAGTCCTAACATTATTGATTACCAAAAGTAGGCCATTTTGCATCGGTAGCTCATTGTTTAAGACAACCTCTACTTGTATTTCCTTGGTAACAAAAGCTCGGCTGAGAGACCATATGACTGCATTGTGTCCTTTGGGAGTTTCTTCTACCATGGCTCCCATTTGTCATGGGTTGTTAAGCCCACAGTGCAAAAATTTTAGTTTCAGCCAGAAACTGACAATTACCAGCTAGGCTCGAATCTATCCTACATTGACTTCCTTCCACTCACAAGTTTGATCAGGAAATCAAACACTTTTGCTTAACTGACTTCATCCAAGAATAGTTAGAATACAGGCCAGACTCAGCTACATATAAAGCTATGTGCAATACAGAATATTCAAAAACAATATTTCAAAAATATACAGTATTTTAAATGTTTGTATGTTTTCATGGGCAAAAAGCAAAGCTGCTCTCGCACCTCTCTCCCCCCCCCTTTCCCCAAACTCTTCAAAAGCACCTACCCATTTGGGATTTAGCTTGAGCCGAGGCGGCACAGTAGTTAGAGTGCACTACTGCAGGCTACTTCAGCTGACTGCTAACTGCAGTTCGGCAGTTCAATTCTCACCAGCTCAAGGTGGACTCAGCCTTCCATCCTTCTGAGGTGGGTAAAATGAGGACCCAGATTGTTGGTGGCAATAGGCTGACTCTGTAAACTGCTTAGAGAGGGCTGTAAAAAGCACTCTCAAGTGGTGTATAAATCTAAGTGCTATTGCTATTCCTATTGAGTAAATTTGGAAACTTTAGAATTTTGGAAAATATCTGAAGGTAAGTAAATAAGCCAAACTTCAATTTAAACATTTTAAGGATTTGGAATTTAATATGTTTGAAAGAAATAATTAATGCACTGTCTGGATTATTATTGTTCTTCTTATTTATTTTTATTTTTTTTGTATTTAGGTGCCAAAAGGTTTGCCTTACTTCTCTGTAGATTTTGGCCTCCAAGGTGGTTTCGCTCACGTCATTGAAAATCAGTACATGTTCCCTCGTTACTTTGGAAAGGTATTAAAATGTTCTGTTTTTGTTTGGTAAGATTAGTGCTTTCTATGTATTTACTTGGTGGGATGCGGTGGCTCAGTAGTTAAGATGCTGAGCTTGTTGATCAGAAGGTCGGCCGTTCGGCGGTTCGAATCCCTAGTGCCACGTAATGGGGTGAACTCTGTTACTTATCCCAGCTTCTGCCAACCTAGCAGTTTGAAAGCATGTAAAAATACAAGTAGAAAAATAGAAACCACCTTTAGTGGGAAGGTAACAGCATTCCGTGCGCCTTCGGCTTTTAGTCATGACAGCCATATGAGCACGGAGATGTCTTTGGACAGCTCTGGCTCTTTGGCTTTGAAACGGAGATGAGCCCCCTACAGTTGGGAACGACTAGCCCATATGTGCGAGTGGAACCTGTACCTTTACTTTTATGTATTTACTTAAGACATTTACTGTAGGCCAAGAGGATTACACTCCACAGTTTTATAACTATATTCTTCATTGTACCTGGGGTTTTATTTGTTGTTAAAGCTCCCACTATGCAATGTGAAAATTGCCGATAACTATTTCCTTAAAGAAAATTATTAATATGTGGTTTTTAATATAGGTAGGTAGGTAGGTAGGTAGGTAGGTAGGTAGGTAGGTAGGTAGATAGATAGATAGATAGATAGATAGATAGATAGATAGATAGATAGATAGATAGATAGATAGATAGAGATAGAGATAGAGATAGAGATAGAGATAGATAGATAGATAGATAGATAGATAGATAGATAGATAGATAGATAGATAGATAGATATAGATAGATATATGATATATGATATATTCTGTTCCTACAAGCATCAAGAATTTATGGAATAATATTCCACCCCCAGCCTCCCGTGGCCTTTGAGAGGTCTAGCATGCATAAAACATTTTAATGTGGTAGCCAGTTAGATGACTCATCTCTTCTTAGCATGCAAAGCTAGAATTGTTTTTTTTCTCCTGCTTGACACTCTTCTTGTTCAAACAGGTGTGGGTTTTTCTGGTTATTTTAAGAAAAATAATATTCTTTCCTATTTTGAAAGGAAATAATTGGTGGCATGCTAGATTTGGAACCACGGCTTTGGAGGAAAGGACTACGAGAAAATTTTGAAGACCAGAGGAAGAAAGTGTTGCATTTTGCTCAGAAGTGGAAATTGTACGACTTCACTAAAAGTAAAGAATGAAAATAATACTGCAGATGCAAATATATTGGATCCTGAAAAGTTAATGAAGCATCACAATCTACAGAATTATTTTTGTGGAAGAACTCCTGCTGAAAATAATAAACATATTTTGTTTATTGAACACTGGAAGGGATAATAATACTTTAAAGGAAGACAAAAACTGGATTGGAGCTGATATTTGAGTCATATATAAATCATGTCCAATATACAATATGTAGACATATGTTTGAAGAAAATAGGAAGTCCTTATTTTAATAGGTAATGAGTGTGTCTTGTTATCAATATTCCTGCTGTGTATTGTGATGACCCGGGACAAGGAACGAAGGTCACATAGCCAGCTGAGAGTTCAAACTCCCCATTAATGGTCCACATGTCCCCCCAAATGCTTGACAAGTCCCAGAGCAAAGTGCACGCACACACATGGCAGCTTCTGGCTGCGCCCAATCCTGCAAAGCAAAGGAACAGGGAAATGAGTCCACGAAATAAGGAACAATTGAGTCCACAAAGTAAGGAACAAGGCACTGAGTCCATGAAGTGAGGAAGAAGACCTGCAAACTCCAAATTTCTCTACTGGCACATGGAACTCTTACCAGCATTTGTTCCCGACAAATGCCCTTCCCTACTGTGTCCTTAAATCTCAGTCCCTAGGTGTCCCTTGTGAAGAGGGCGGGGTGCTCTCCTCCCGAGTTGTTGGGTTGGCATGTGCTGTTCCCGCCTTCTCTCCACTCTCTGTGCTCGGGGATCAGGAGGGGGCAGTCCTTGCTCATCGCCTGAGCTTCGTTGCTCCTCATGTTCAGTGCTTGCCCACCTTCCTGCCCCCGTTCCTCCCTGCTAACAAGTCATCCCAATCCTGAGGTGAGAGCCTGCTCCTCCCCACATTTCTCTGACGACAATAAAGCTGCCCCCTCAATGTCTGCTCCTCAGATTCAGGCTGTGACGGGGGCATGACATGTATTCTTTAATGTTTCCCTGTTTTACATTGTATATAAGCCTAACTTGTCTTGATAAAGGATAATGTAATGAAGAGATTTTTAAATATTGAAAATGCCGACACATTAAAAGTTTTTGAAATATTCTGTTTAAGTGTTGACAATTTGAGAAGGTTTAGTCTGAGGCACACTATTGAAATTTAAAAGAAAACTGATGTAATTAAATTGTTTTGAAAATAATGGCATAACTTTTGAATAAATATGTCCCAACCTTTAAACACAAAGGAAGACAATATTTCTTAAAGTATTGATTCTTTAAAAATGTCGGGATTACCAAAGATTAGGGAATCTTGATTCCTATATTTTTTAAATGAAAAAGGGAGTAATTGTTCAAGGTATCCTTTTCTCCCCTAAATGGACCCATAATCACAGACTTTCAGAAACATAGTAAACCAGGTAAGGGTATTTTCCAAATTCAGAAGCGACCATTTTCAAAATGATGTAAAGAAAAATGCAGGGAATGTAAGACTTGACAGGACAAAAAAAATCCCATATAGAGAATTCTCTTTGAACGAAGTGGTATTTATGGATAATAAAAGGTTAGTATATTTTTTTTCTGCTAACCTTTGCTTCATCCCGAGAACTAAAGTTATAGAAAAATTGCTTGCAATCCCTTTTGAATGTGGATGGTGAGAGTATTTTTGAAGGTGGCTCTGGGTCAGAGTATCCACTCTTTGGGATTATTGGGCGATAGTACAGAACTGTGGTGGGATTCAAATTTTTTTACTACCGGTTCTGTGGGTGTGGGTTGGTGGGTGTGGCATGGCATGGCTTGGTAGGCATGTCAGGAAAGGATACTGTAAAATCTTCATTCCATTCCCACTCCAGGGCAAGGTTACTGCAAAATCCCCATTCCCTCCCGATCAGCTGGGAGTCGGGAGGCAGAGAATAGATGGGGGCAGGGCCAGTCAGAGGTGGCATTTACTGGTTCTCTGAACTACTCAAAATTTCCGCTACCGGTTTTCCAGAATTGGTCAGAACCTGCTGAATACCACCCTGATACAGAAGCATAAAAAACGGTTGAGGGAGCTAGATATGTCCAGCCTTTGGAAGAGAAGGATTTGGGGGAACATGATAACTGTCCTCCAGTTCTTGAGGGGCTGATACAAAGAGGAGGGGATTGGCTTATTTGCCAAGGCACCAGCGGACAAGACAAGAAATAACAGGTGGAAGCTAGTTAAAAAGAGATCTGACCTAGAAGTAAGAAATTTTCTGACAGTGAGAACAGCTAATCAATAGAATACAAATAGCCCTCAAATTACGACCACAATTGAGGCCAAAATTTATGCTAAGCGAGACATTTGTTAAACTAGTTTTGCCCTACCTTCCTTGCCAGAATTGTTACGTCAATCACTGTTGGTAAGTTAGTAACATGGTTGCTGAGTGAATCTGGCTTCCTCACTGATTTTGCTTGTCAAAAGGTTGCAAAAAGCGATCACATGATCCCTGGACACTGCAACCGCCATAAATATGAGTCAGTTGCTAAGCGTCTGAATTTTGATTGCGTTGACCAGGAATGTCCAAACTTGGGAACTTTTGAGACTTGTTATCTTCAACTCCCAGAATTCCCCAGCCAGCATGTTTGGCTGGGGAATTCTGGGAGTTGAAGTCCACAAGTCTTAAAGTTCCCAAGTTTGGACACCCCTGGTGTTGACCATGGGGATGTTGCAATGATTGCAAGTGTGAAAATGTGCTTAAGTTACTTTTTTTAATTCAAGGACTACTTGTAGCTTTCCTCCCTGTGGATGCTCCATTACTGTAGGTTTTCAAAAATTCATTGGACAACCATTTGACTGGAATGATATTTGGTCTCCTAATTCCCTCTGAGCAGGAGTCCGGGATTCAAGAACCCTCCAAGGTCCCTTTGTTGTCCCCAATTCGGGTCTGAGCCTGGTGGCGAAGCCAATGATGGACACCAGACACCAGGTGCAGGTTTTCTGATTGCTTTTTATTGGAGTACTCCAAGGAAAAGGGTTCCTGGTCAAAAGGCCAAGAACAAAGGATTACGTAAACTTTATACATTTTCACTAAAGGAGAAGGCGGGACAAGGTGAGATAACAAGAAATATCATCTAACCTACAATTTGTTCTATTGGTCTCTAGCTGTCCCTATTCCTATGTGTTGGCTAATGAATGCCCCAGGAATTATCTAATACATATTTCATTTGCTGCAGGCCTTTCCTAACTTGTAGCTGAGGTCTGCAAGTTGTCTAACTACCCATAATTACTACAAGCTTTACACATGCATAAGCATTCTTTGTTCTTTCCAGACAGCCCCCCACAATTGCAGTCCTGATTTATTTTCAAGTGTGTGCCATGATCCTGCCCATCACCCTCCAGCTCTATGATTCTATGTTCTGTTGTAAAGTCTGCATTAAATGATCATCTTAGCTCAAATATATTGTGTCCATTTATATTAAATTTGCCCTATACCTGCGAATGATGCAAGTCATCAAACTGCGGCCTGATGATGTATTTTTCTCCTTTTTTTAAAAAAAATCATATGAAATTCATGTCTCTGTACTAGGACTGCAACTGAAAAATGGAAAGTTATTTTTTCATCATGTAAGTGAACAGTCATTGCCCGAGATAGTCACTAACCAAAGTCTACCAGGTGAATAAGCAGTTAACTCTAAGGAAATCTACACTATAGAGTCTCAATTTTACACAAACACACAGTGGACTTTGGCTGAAACAGACAAAAACTGGAATGGGTCTCCAAACAATGGATAAACCTCATTGTTTGACTTAATAAATGTGGACAGTGTGGATAAATTTTACCTACATTCAGATTTAATAGCCAAGGAAGCCTCCGGAGGGCAAAAAACGGCCTCAAAAGAAGACCGAAGTCAGCTGGCCAGCGTTGGACCTGACGGCAACACCTCGCGTGCCCTAACAAATGGCTCCACATGACACCTGTGGCATGCATGCCATAGGTTTGCCATCATGGTCCTAGAAGATTTTAGATGCCTGAGAGATAATTGGCTTTGATTATGTATGGTAAAAGATTTATAACGTTTTTGGTGATGGACTCGGAGAATAGCAGGCTGATTTCTTGCAGAGAATTTTTTAACTTAGCGTATGGCATATTATACATGGACTTGCAATATATATTAATATTTTATCTAGATTAAAAAAACTAAAATATAAATATTAAAAAGATATATATTCAATTACCAATGTCTACGCCATCTATTCAATGAAGCACATTTATTTCAGATGCAGTAAATGCCCTTAGCTTTCAGATGGTCACAATGTGATCTATAGATTGACATGGATCCCATAGGAGGAGACGACACTGTGCCCCATTTGTACAAAGAGTCCTGGCAGATGCCAACTGAGGTGTGAATTCTATTGAATGTCCATTGCTGGTGGGGTACTTCAAAGTGTGGACGTATTGTATGTTCCTATGTTTGGATGTTGAACAACCAAATTGGCTTTCCATTAGGAATCAATGTTAAAGTTGTTAAGCAGATGTTGTGCAAGTGCCATGGAGGCTTCCTGGATTTGAGCCTTCTGGTGGATAAATGAAGTCAGCATGCACTAGTAGGAGTTAGTTGTTCATAGTTTTTCTATATTCTCTCATGAGTATATCTTGCCTTTGTAAAGATGACGGTACTAT
Organism: Thamnophis elegans; assembly: GCF_009769535.1. Classification (NCBI taxonomy): domain Eukaryota; kingdom Metazoa; phylum Chordata; class Lepidosauria; order Squamata; family Natricidae; genus Thamnophis; species Thamnophis elegans. The sequence goes on along the minus strand of NC_045546.1, from coordinate 18,026,108 downwards.
ATGACTCAGAACAGGAAGCCAGAAAATTGGAATGGTTTTAATATATCTACTTTATAATCCTCATGGTGTCATTGAGTCTCACTAGAATGGCCACCATGCAGGGGCACAGATTCCTGCTGCGGAGTAGATCAGCAGTGCGGATAGCAATACCAATAGCACTTAGACTTATATACCGCTTCGCAGTGCTTTATAGCCCTCTCTAAGCAGTTTACAAGAGTCAACATATTGCCCCCAACAATCTGGGTCCTCATTTTACCATTCTCGGAAGGATGAAAGGCTGAGCCAACTTTGAGCCTGGTGAGATTCAAACTGCCGAATTGCTGGCAGTCAGCAGAAGTAGCCTGCAGTGCTGCATTCTAACCACTGTGCCACCAACGGCTATTGACCTGAAGCTCTCCATTCAGGTCTGCACAATTTCTCGAGTATCTTGTTCCTAATATTCATTTTTGCCACCATATTCTGTAAATGTATCTTTCAAGAGGGAGTCAGGTGCAATGTTACTCCAAGGTATTATGGATGGGGGTTATGCTAGTTTGTTGAAAGCACATAGTTACCATTTTGCTACCACTAGGAGTGAGCCTCCAGACATTGAAGAATTTTCCCAAGATCTTAAGATTTTGGGAGAAGAGGCTGACTGCCACCTCCATGTGTTTTTTCTTGTACTGCTATGGCCAGATCATCAGCATATCCAAATTTACACCCTCTTGTTGCTGGCATATCTGATAAGTATAAGTTGAATAGTGTAAGTACCCTTACAGAGCCTTGCGGGAAGCCATTGTTTAATCTTCTTACCTTACTTATGTTGTCTGCCATTATAATCTGAATCTATCGCTCAGCATGTTGTTAATTAATCAACAAAGATTTTTGCAGGGGTTAATATAGCCCAGTTTATATAACAACACATCCTTCCAAATTATGTTATGTACCAAAGTTAAGTCTATGAACACAGCCATAGTTTATAGGTCTTGTTGGAATCCTGTTTTACTATAGCCTGTTAGGCTTAGCACCTGATCAACACAGCTCCAGTTTTGTTGGAAGTTGGCTTGTTCCATGGGAGATGTTCATCTATTATGAGACCTATCAAATAATATGACATATTATTGTATAGAAACTTTTGTTATTCTGATGGTATTCTAGTTCAGGATGCAATACTATGGGCCAGTTGGATATTCTCTCTTTAGGAGTAGATTTGTAGATTTTTGTAGATTTTATTAACATTTGTAGGCCGCCCTTTTCCCTGAGGGGACTCAGGGCGGCTCACATAAAATCAGGGAGGGGGAACACAAACAATGACATAGACACATATAATAAAAGTAATAAGCAACATACATTCATCATTCGGGAGGGGCGGCTATCCTTATCCCCAGGCCTGACGGGCTAGCCAGTTCTTAAGGGCTGTGCGGAAGGCCTGGACGGTGGAGAGGGTACGAATCTCCACGGGGAGCTCGTTCCAAAGAGTAATATGCTCCTGGCTGAGTAAATGATATGCTTTACCCAGAACACATGAAAGTGTTTTTAAATGGAGGAGGCTTTAAATAATGGATCTCAGTTCTCCCTACACCACTCTTTAAGTAGTCAAAATAATCCTATCCATGCATGACATCCAAATTAGGTGGTTTGAGGGATACCTCCTATATTTTTAAAAAAGGCAAATCCCAATATAGACTGAAAATGGGCCTTGGGGGAGAGGAAGGAGGAAAGGAAGGAAGGAAGGAAGGACGGACGGACGGACAGACAGACAGACAGACAGACAGACAGACAGATAGATTTTGGAGTATGCCTGCCACCAGAGGATTGCTTTTTTCTTCTTCTCTCAAGCAACCTTCTCATTTTTGTGATTGCTATTCGAAATATTTTCTGCTATTTGAATCATTTATTTCTCAGGAGAGCATTATCTTGTAGTAAATTAAAATAATAGATCTTTATTGTGTTCATCTAACACCTGTAGGAATAAATGGCTCTTGATCCTGGAGGCTGAATTGTGTGTGAAACGCAAATGTTCTTTTTCTTCATTAAGAAAAAAAAAATGCTCAAAGTAAAATTGAATAATAAAGGGAGTTGTGGGAACATTTTACAAGTCTAATTTACTAGTCCTCGACTTAAGGACCACAATTGAGCCCAAGATGTATCTTGCTAAGTAAGATAGTTGTTAAGTTATTTTTGCCCCATTTTATGACTTTTACTGTTACAGTTGTGAAGTGAATCGCTGCAGTTTTTCATGCTATTCCCAGGTTCAAATCTGGTGCTTTCACTAAACTGAAGTTTTCACACACCTTCCTGAGACATTTTAATTAAACACTTAGTTGTGCTAGCTTGCATAGGTTAGTCCAGAGGTCAATGCCCTGAACAAAGTTAGAAAATATGTTAATTCAGGAATCACGTTAAATGTGGGAATACAGCTGCTGGTAAATTCAAATGAGAGCAATAATACATTCATGTACTGTTTATGAGTGTCCCAGATGCATCTAATTGACTAGTTTGGAATAGAATACTGGACAGACTTCAGGACTTTGAATCTGCTTTGTCTTCTCTCCCATATGACCCACCTCATAAGAGCAGATGTGAGAATAAAGCCAATATTTCAATTAGTCCAGGATAGGAAAAGCATTGGCTATGTTCACATAAGATCTTAAATTCATTACTGAATGAATTTGCTTTTTGGGGTTTATAGAATACACTGCACCAGAAAAAGACTGGGTTTGCATAACACTTTAAACCACAAAAGTAATATAAAGATACAGGTTGATAAATGGAAGAGTATAATTTAAAACTAGCTAAACTTAGTTAAATTTAGTGATAATAGGTATAGTTAAATAAAAAAATGATAATGATAATAATGTATACAATGTGTAGTGTTATGATAGGCAATAATTGGATATGAATATTGAATGATACTCATGAAGGGAAGATCAGAAAACTTTTTGGATTATATATGAAGGTCAATAAAAAAGAACTAAATTAGATAGAGTCAAGCTTTGATTATTAGGGGGAAAATGTTATGATATAGGATATAGTCAAATAAAGAAGGGATAATGATAAATAATTTATATATAGGTATGGGTACATCATAAGGAAACTGGATGTAAATTGCAAACAGTGTTTTGAAAAGGAGGATTGGAAATTTTTGTTACTAAATATTATGGATGTTTAGCTAGAATAGAATATAAGGACTCAGTACTATTGGAGGATTTTAGAAATAGTAAATGAAATGCCAGTATGTGGTTATGTATTAAATCTTGGTCTATTTTAAGATGAAGGATGTCTAAACAATGATAGTCAAATGAAACTGGAGGTATGATGATAGTAACATATATAAACATTGGAGTTAAAATACTTGAGTTAATATGAACTATACTTGATGACGGTGGAAGAGATACACGAAAGCTTTTTGCAACCAACTGAAACACTTTCTACAGTATGTAAAGAAAGAAGATTTTATGTGTTATGTTTGTTTTGAAAATTAAAAATAAAAATTATTTTTTTAAAAAAGTAATATAAACCAAGATTGCACTGCGTGAATGCAATTGCTATGGGGAAAAACTCAACTGAAATAAATATCCAAGGATAAGCTTGAATGTGTGGGAAAGGAAGCCTACTTTCCCAAATGATATTCATAATGAGTACAAAACAGGGGGAAAATACTCTGAAATCTGCTACCGGTTTGCGTACTTAAAAATGCTTTAAAAAGTTAAAAAAAAAGTTCTGACAATCAGCTGTGCGACAATCATCTGAACTTTTTAAAAACTTTTTTTAGGGAGAACCAGTAGTTAAAAAAATGCTTTAAAAAGTTTTTTAAAAGTTCCAATGATTGCGAGGCACAGCTGATTGTTGCATAGCTGATCGTCAGAACTTTAAAAAAACTTTTAAAATAATTTTTTTAACTACCGGTTCAGGCCAATCAGTAGCACTTCACCCCTGGTACAAAAGAAATGTCATCAGATGCCCTTGATAAAGGAAAGGATTCAGTCTCCTTCAGGTTCATTGAAAGTGATGTGGGAGTTAAATTCACCTTATATTCCTTTTACCTCAGATGCTTACAGGTATTCTAGGCTATTTCTCTTGCTCTTCTTTCAGTTGTAGGTTATCCCAAACTTTAAAATAGATGTGTGAACGTACAAATAACATTCTGAGAATTATAGTTGTGGATAGGTAATCTCTTACATTGTTCTCTACCCACATGACGGAGGGAAGCTGCAGATCTGAAAACCTGCAGTAATTCTATTTTGAACTTCCCTGCTTCCCAGGTAGGGCCTAAATAAGTCCTCAAAGCAGAACACAGCAGTCATTGATTCTGCAGCATCACAATAGGGCCTTCAGCCTGAATGAAGGAAAACTCCAGAACTATATATCCCCTCACTTAAAAATAACTATTTTAAGCAATAAACACAATAATTCCTGAAGGATTATTGGAGCACAGAGCAGTGAATTAAGAAGACAGTACAAAATAACTGAAGCATACCAAATTGAACAGCAGCCCATCAGAACTGATTCTATAAAACTTATCCAAATAAATTGAGCTTCAATAAATTCACAATAAATTGAGAGGGATTGTCTTAATACATCCCTCTGTTTTATGTTTTGTATAGATCTTGTTTAATACCTGATTTTTTTCCCCACAGCAATTGAAAGACCATCTCATAAAATCAACACTTATTGGAGGCCTAATTGAATGCAATCTTTATTCTAGTCTCTAAAAGTGGTGTGGGAACTGCACCCCAAAGAAGACAGTGCCAGGAATCCCTGAAACTGCAGGACATAAAAAGAAGCCTTTCCCTTAGTAGAGTCAAAAACCCCAGAGTCAAGTACTCAGGAGATGATTGCAGGTCTGGGCAGACTACCAAAAGATATTACTAGAAATAACAAAGCACATCCTGAAAATAATCAGGCTAAAAATAAACTCTCCAACAAATCAAAACTCCCTTTTTCCTGCCCCCTGACAAGATTAAACCCCAGGATAGAAAAGACAAAGATCCTGGGACAAGATTAACCCAAGATTTAAGGCTCAGATTCACACCCTCAAGTTGCTTGCAAGCCAGGAATGCTTGAGCAATATCACTTTTAGCTTCTTGCCTTCCTACATTAAAAGAATTCCACTTTCTGGCAGCTGGCTTCTGCATCCATTTTTTCTGTGGTGTGTCCTAGCTGGGAACGAACCGGGGAAATTTCTTCCAATAGTGTGTACAACTATTAAGAGCTATAATCATTTATCTAAAAACCCCAAATCAGGGTCTTTGGATTTGATCATTTTGGGCTTGAAAAAGATTAATATTACACCAGCATCCACTCAACATTTTTCTAAAAATTTGTACAATGGATTAACTTGGGCTTGTGCATGTGTGTTTTTTAATGTCCAGAAGGATTGGTTCTAGGTCTGAGGCAGGGGTGGGTTGCTCCTGTTTCGGTGTGCGCAAAAATGTGCATGCATGCACATTTGCACAAAAATAGGTCTGCGCATGTGCAAAATGTTAAAAAAAGGAAAATAATTTCATTTGTGCAATTACAACTGTTCTGCACATGTGCAGAACCAAAAATCAAGATGGCGGCCCCATAGGACAATCAGTTCGGGGGCGTGGCAGGCCTGGTTCCAGCAACCCAGGCCGCCAAATCACTACCGATTTGGCTGAACTGGTCCAAACCGGTAGGAACCCACCTCTGGTCTGAGGGGAGCTGAGTGACCTGTCTGAGAGCTTCTGTCTGAGAACTTCTCTGGTGGTCGATTTCCTCAATGTTTCTGACAGAACATTGCTCCAGGGAACTATAGAAAGTGGCAAGTAGATTTGACACTGGGACACAGAGAAGGAAAGAATTGTGGTCTTGATGTTCCTGTTGATGTAACATCAAGAATTAGCTGCAGGAACAATATAGCCAACACCATATTGCCTTGTCTAAGATGGCAAGATTCATTGTTGAAATGTTCCTGCTTTGCTAGGCAGTTTTTTTTTCATTTCTCCTCACGCTTGTCTGCTGTCTGACAATTATTTTTGTTAGAAATTGTCTACTCTATACTATATGCTGCTAAGAAATCTTTATTCCCTCCTAGATCTCTGGAAGGTTTTCTTTCTTTTTTATTGTTTATTATACAAATTTTTTTCCATCTAAGCAAACTTCTTGTTTCAAGCTTCAGCATATTCTCTCTTCACACTCTCTGAAAAGAAACAGCCATGTGGAAATAAAAAGTTGCAAGGCTGATAAGGAAGTGCTAACACCAGGCTTCCCTCGTAGAGCCTGCTTTGACGATGCCAAACCCTCTTTGCTTTCCTGTGTAATCCTGCTCTCTCTTATTTTAAGATAAAAAGTGTTCCTAAATAAGAAATGAGATATAGAACAGAAGATAATGGAGAATGCAAGCTAAAGAGAGATTGATGTTTGAAATCATCAAGCAGCGAAGTCCCGCAGTGCTGGCTTTATCTGTATATTTATAAATAAATGATTACATATGCATCCATTGCTATCTTTCCGAACAAAGATTAATTTTCGTAACATAAAGCAATATTTCTTGAATCATGGGTTCTGAAAAAAAGAAAAGGAGGAAGGGAGGGAGGGAGGGAGGGAGAGAGAGAAAGAGAGAGAGAGAGAGAGAGAGAGAGAGAGAGAGAGAGAGAGAGAGAAGTGTTGTAGTCCACCAGCAGCCAGCAGAGCTGGCAGCAGATTCAGACAGTGCGAAGGTTGGGGAAGAACATGGACCAATCCTGGAGCCTGGGGAAGGCTCAGATGAGGGTTATGTGTTGGAGGCAGAGGGGAGGGCAAAGCCATATGCCAGTTATCAGATGCCTTCAGAGTCAGATATCAGTGAGGCAGATGAACAGCTGGAGCATGTTCCCATTGTGCACATGCGCAGGGTTGCCAGATGAAGGGAACAGTTAAAGAAGAGGGATCGACTTGGGAGTAAGGCCACAGGTGGATGATGAATGGCCCCTCCCAGAAGAAATAAAAGAGGAGGAAAAGGGGAGTGGAGTTTTTGGGAGACAATTAGTTTGTTTAATTGGTTTTGCAGATATCGGCCTGGTAGCTCTCCAAGCCAGATAAGGTCTGTGATTGTAAATCCTCCCTTGAAAGACTTTGCTGGATATGAATGAGCAGAATTCACAGTAGATTAATAAAAGAGGTTTTTGTTGGGACAAGGAGTTTGCTTCATGCTCTTGGGAAGCCTAGGTCAGAACAAGAAAGGAAGAGATGGAGGAAGGAAAGAAAGAAAAAAGAAAAGAAGGAAAGATGAAAGAAAGAAAGAAAAAAAGAAGGAAGGAAGGAATTAAAGAGGGAATGAAAGAAGGAAGGAAGGAAAGAAACAAAGAAAGAACATTGTCAGTACAGTGCAGTTCTAATCTTCATGAAGTTTTATTATGTTCTTTTTGTTCATGGTATCAAGCTGCTTCTGAAACGGTTTCTAGAATCTTTCAGAAGTTGAAAATATCAGAATTGTTTATGTCTCCTTCTAAGCACATCTCACCACCAGGTATCTCAGGAACTACCTTGTAAATAGTTTGGGAAACCAATAGCAACAAGAAACAGTCTCAAACAGAGAGAACATTATTCATGGCATCAGTTTAGGTAAAGGATTGAATCTGTTTGTGTAGAATCAACGGGATGACACACAAATGATTTTAACGCCTATTATGCTATCACAAATGACAGAGTAGCATTTTGGCAAATCTCTATAAAACAGACAAGCAATATTAGAAAAGCTAGGAAATCAAATATCTAGACAGTTGTTTTATGACATCTCTTCTTGAAGTAACAGAGTGAGCAAAGGAGGGATGCCAGGATGAAGCTTTTTTATGATGGAAAAGGAATGGCTTATGGGCAGGACACAGTACACCTATCAAGATGTCAGGATCCAGAAAAAGGACATGGTTTATACAATATGCTGGGCCTGTCAGCACACTTTTTCTTCTAACATTTATTTATTGCTCTCCTCTGCCTTCCACACATTCTGCTTCTCAAGCCACAGTGGAATAGTCCCGGGGCTTAAGGAAGACTTTAATAATTGGCTTTAAACAAATTAATTAGTGTTGACTACTGTTTAATTCATTGTTATTTCACTGTTGCTTATCAAACGTTTATTACAATTTATTATTAGGGTCAATGGTTACGGTATTGGACTGTATGACAGTCATAAGTTTAATAGACCCAGTAGCATACGTATTTAATGAATATCGATAGAATAGAATACAGTGTACATAAAAAGTCAAGACACTTTCATCCAGAATCATAAGGTACAACACTTAATGATAGTCATAGGGTACAAATAAGCAATCAGGAAACAATCAATATTACTATAAATCATAAGGATGCAAGCAACAAAGTTACAGTCCTGCAGTCATAAGTGGGAGGAGATGGATGATAGGAATGATGAGAAGACTAATAGTAATAGTAATGCAGCCTTAATTATTTGTTTAGCATTCGGGGGGAAAAACTGTTCTTGTGTCTAGTTGTCTTGGTGTGCAGTGCTCTACAGCATCATTTTGAGGGTAGTAGTTGAAAAAATGTATGTCCAGGATGCGAGGGGTCTGTAGATATTTTTTAATATCTACATGAAACCACTGGGCGAGATCATTCGGCGGCACGGGATAAAATACCATCAGTATGCGGACGATACACAGCTGTATCTGTCCGCCCCGTGCCAACTCAATGAAGTGGTGGACGTGATGAGCCAGGGCCTTGAGGCTGTTAGAGACTGGATGAGGGTTAACAAGCTTGTGCTCAATCCGGATAAGACCGAGTGCCTGCTGTGCTTCCCTCCCACTAATTTGTCAAGTGTTCCATCTCTCAGGCTGGGGGGTCAAATACTACGCCCCTCAGACAGGGTCTGCAACTTGGGAGTCGTCCTGGACCCACAGCTGACTTTTGAACACCATTTGTCAGCTGTGACCAGGGGGGCATTTGCCCAGGTTCGCCTGGTGCACCAGTTGCGGCCCTACCTGAACCGGGAGGCTCTCACAACAGTCACTCGTGCCCTTGTGACCTCTAGGCTGGAGTACTGCAATGTCCTCTACATGGGGCTGCCCTTGAAGAGTATCCAGCGACTTCAGCTAGTCCAGAATGCGGCTGCGCGAGCGATCGTGGGTGCACCTCGTTTCACCCACACAACACCTATCCTCCGCGAGCTGCACTGGCTACCTGTCGATCTCCGGGTGCACTTCAAGGTGCTACTTGTCACCTACAAAGCCCTGCATGGTATTGGATCTGGGTACTTGAGAGACCACCTACTGCCAATTACTTCCACTCGACCAATTAGATCCCATAGATTAGGCCTCCTCCGAGTTCCATCAGCCGGTCAATGTTGACTGGCAACCACGCGGAGGAGAGCCTTCTCGGTGGCAGCTCCGACCCTATGGAACGAACTCCCCGTTGAGATTCGTACCCTCACCACCCTCCAGACCTTCTGCACAGCCCTTAAAACCTGGCTGTCCCGACAGGCCTGGGGCTGAAGACCTTAACCGCACCCGAATTGTATGAATGTTGTGCTTTTAACAATGTATTGTCTTATGTGTTTAACTTGGTTTGTCCTCCCTCCCTTTGAAGTGTGAGTCCCCCCAGGGAAAAGGGCAGCATACAAATAAAATACCTATACCTATACCTATACCTATACCTATTTTCACGGCCCTCTTCTTGACTCGTGCAGTATACAGGTCCTCAGTGAAGGCAGTTTGGCAATAATTGTTTTTTCTGCAGTTCTAATTATCCTCTGAAGTCTGTTTCTGTCTTGTTGGGTTGCAGAACCAAACCAGACAGTTATAGAGGTGCAGATGACAGACTCAATAATTCCTCTGTAGAACTGTATCAGCAGCTCCTTGAGCAGTTTGAGCTTCCTGAATTGGCACAGAAAGAATATTCAGTATACAGTTATTATTCATCAATATACAGTTATTATTCACTCCTTCTGAAAAGGCGTTAAAACATGGCCTTGTGAGCCCATAGGATCAGGGAGCTGAGGTGGTGGTGGGGCTGGTTGGTGCTCTGAGAGCCCTCCCTTCACCTTTTTAATTAATTTTTAACAGGGGTTAATCATCCTTGCCTCCTAAATTTAAATTTCATATATTTTTTAAATTTCTATATGCCATTTTTGCAGTGACGTGCAGTCAGGGGAGACATGGGAGGCAGAGCCTCACCACTGTCATCATGAAAAGAAAAAAAATGTAAAAGGAAAAAGGCTGAGGTAGTTGCTGCCAGAGACACAGTGGATGACTTTGCTTATTGCTTAACTGTTTAAAAAAGCCTCTAAAAAGTGCCCTCTACAGGAGGAGGCAGGAGAACCATGTGCCTCATCTAGTCTGACTTTATGATCACTCGAGCAGAGTTAAGCAAGGGTTAAAAGCCGAAAAATTCCTTATGTAGATGAGGCACAGGGTTCTCTTGCCTCCTCCTGTAGAGGGTGTTTTTTTTAGAGGCTTTTTTAAACAATTAAGCAGAGTCATCCATTGGAGACTCTAGCAGCAGCTAACCCAGTCTGACCTCAGCAGCTCTTGCCTTTTTCTTTTTATATTTTTACATTTTCATGATGGCAGGCAAGAGCAGAGTTGAAATCCTCTGTGATTGTGAAACAGCTGGAAAAGGTATGTGGGTCAGAGGGAGGGGGAGGAATTCAAAATTAATGTAATTGTAAGTAATTTGTGTGTGTGCATGTGTGTGTGTGTTTATTTCTTCACTCAGAGGGAAGGGGGTAGGAGAGGCAGGGAGAGCAGCCCGCCAGCTTTCTTTCTCTGTGCCGGAGAAGCCTGCCAGCAGAGGCGGGTCTTTTACCCACCTCTGCTGGCGGGCTGGCACTTTCTTTCTTTCTAGAAAGCGGCTTGTTTGAGAAGAGAGGGGCAGCTTGCCAGCTTTCTTTCTCTGTGTTGGGGCAGCCCGCCAGCAGAGGCGGGTCTTTTACCATCCCGCTTCTATGTTGGACATAGCGCCGGGGCGGCCAAAAGCCGCTTTCAAGAAAGTGGGCAAAAGCCTTTCTTTCTTTCTTTTTGCCTCACCAGCCATAAAGCTCACCACACATCACTGCATTTTTGTATACTAACATTTGAATATACATTGCTTAGAATCCCTATCTGAGGGAGATGGGTGGGTCAAAAATGTGTAAAGAAATAAATAAAATGCAACTATTCTACTGTAAATAAAGAAAGTGGTGTTTGTAATTGTGAAAAATGTCTTTCCTCAGCCAAATAAAAAATCAATTGAACGAGAGTTAGTATCATGTCAGCTCCCTGAAACTATCATTCAACACCATAGAGAGCCAGTAGTGGTTAAGATACAAGACTAGAAACAAGTAGACTGTGCTCTCTGAGAAGTATACTAGCAGTCACTCTGGGCCTGTCTGCTGAAATGAAACTAACTGCTTGTGTTTGCCTGTAACTCTCCTGTCTTGTGTTTACTTGGAAGAACCACCTGTTGGTATTGTACATTGATTCATGTATATATATTGTACATTGATTCATGTATATAAAGAAGTTAATGAATCCAGCTGAATCAGTTACCTGAGTGTGCTTTCTGGGTCTGAATTTATGAAACAAGCTCTGAGACTTTTGAATTATAATTATTGCCTTTCTCTTCTGCAACATACCCACCCACAATGCCATATATGCTGAAATCCAGAAGACCATCTCCATTTAACAAATGGATCAAAGAAAAGGACAGCTGTTATACCTGGGCTGCAAACACCTGGATGCCCACTAGAAGTAAAGAGTGAGTTTTGAATCTCTTTTGCTTCTCTCGGGTGGTTATTTGGATTTTTGCAACTAACCCACTTACAATAACAAGCATATAAATTACTCTCAAAAGTAGTGGAAGGGTTTCAGGTTTTATTTTGCTGGATGTTTTTGAATGGAAGATAAGATTTTCTGGTTCCTTGACATCAGAAAAGAGAGAAGAGAGCAGGTGTTAGCAAATAGCTGGCAGCTGGTGTTTTAATATGATACATGGATTGCTAATGTCATTACCATTTAGCAAAATGGTGCAGCAGAATGAATGTTGGATCTGACATTTAATTGTAATGCTGATTTCATTTGCTGTCAGTTTTATAATTTGTGCTAGGACATGCGTAGAGGTGGCTTTTCAATGTTCTTGCTAGCTAATGGGTCAGGCAGCAGGGGGCAGTGTGGGCTACATTTCCTATGCACAGTAATTGTAGATTCAGGAAGCCCTGGGCTACGCATTATTTTAATGATACCTAAGAAATGTGAGAAGATATCACTAGTATGTTATCAGAGGTGGGTTCCTACCAGTTTGGACCAGTTCAGCTGAGTAAGCAGTAACTCAGCCTGCCACGTCCCCAAACCGATTCTCTCCATGGCACTGCCATCTTGTCTTTTGCTTCTGTGCATGCGTACGGTGTTCTGGATGCCCCACCCACCCACCCAAGCTCCTTACCAGTCTTTTAAGTCTTTGGTGCTTCCACACACACAGTATAGCACCTGCGTGATGCTCGACTGAGCAGCTGGAGCGTCAGGGAGGCTCGCAAAAGTGCTAAGATGCATGCGCGCACTATATGTATGTGTGCACCTGCTGAGTGCGTCCATGTGGATGCCATTGGGCTCGTTCCAACCGGCATTTTTGGAACAAGATCCGGAACCCATCATTGGTATGTATGTATGTATGTATGTATGTACATACGTATGTATCAGTGGTGGGTTCCAAATTTTTTTAGAACCTCTTCTGTAGGTTTGGCCTGCTTTGTGGGAGTGGTTTGCCAGCCATGTGACTGAATGGGAGTGGTTTGCCAGCCACGTGACCAAGTGGGAGTTGCTTAACAGTCATGTGACTGGGTGGGCGTGGCCAACTTGTAAAATATGGTTAAACTCACTTAACATCGCTCTTGCTTAGCAACCAAAATGTTGGCTCAGGAACTCTGGCATTGAAGTGTGCAAGTCTTAAAGCTGTCAAGTTACAAGACCCTTGCACCTCTAACCCTTTAGAAAAAACGCCCCAGGGATGTTCAAACTTGACAGCTTTAAGACTTTAAGGTTTAAATAGGACTCTTAGAGGTGGGTGGGAGGATTGGTGAGCCAGCCAATCAGTAAGCGGCGGGTGGGGCAAGCATGGTGCGGATGGGCGGGGGGAGGGAGTTGGAACCGGTTCTAAATGGCATGGTAGATTTGTGGAACCTCTTCTATAGAAGAAGTTAGAACTGGCAGGAACCCACCCCTGGTATGTATGTATGTATGTATGTATGTATGTATGTATGTATGTATGTATGTATGTATGTAAATACAGGTAGTCCTCAACTTACGAACACAACTGAGCCCAACATTTATGTTGTCATGTGAGAAATGAAGTTTGCTCCATATTATGAATTTTCTGGCCCCATTTGTTAAGTGAATCACTGCAGTTCTTAAATTAGTAACATGGCTGTTAAGTGAATCTGTTTCCCCCCCTTGACTTTGTTTGTCGTAAGGTCACAAAAGGGGATCACGCACCTCAGAGACGCTGCAACTGTCATAGACATGAGTCATTTGTCAAGCTTCCAAATGTAAATCACGTGACTATGGGGATGCTGCAACGGTCATCAGTGTGAAAAATGGTCACAAGTTCAGGATTACCTGTGCCCTCCTGGAAACTGAAATACAATTTCAGGACACACATGTTTGTTCATTTCAGTGTAGGCAACCTTTGGGATGTATGCATTTCCTGAAGCCTCCAGAGGGCAAAAAATATCCCAATGCACAACCAGAAGTGTGTTCCCAAACTTCCGGTTTGCGTGTTGGGTGATTTTTCCCCCTAGGGAGGCTTCGGGAGGCTTTCCTGAAGTCTCCGGAGGGAGAAAAACAGCCCAACATGCAAACCAGAAGTCGGAAAATGGGCTGTTTCCGGCCTCCGGAGGGCATCCAGGGAGCCTGGGGAGAGTGAAAAATGTTTCCACCATGTCATCGTGTGCCAAAAGCGGGGGGGGGGGGGGGCTGCACGCACATGCATGGCATGGGTCACCCTTATGTGCAGGGGGAGGGCACATAGAATTATGGGATGGGCACACACATGCACGATCTCCCTATGCTTCCCCCGCTTTTGGCACACGGTGGCAAAAAGGTTAGCCATCACCGCCTTACAGCCTGCTTCTGTCTGAAACAGTGATAGATTTTGCTCGCATTAAAAGAGGAACATTAAAGAGATTGGAATGTGAGAACTCAGAAAAATAGTTATTTTTGAAAAAGAAGTTTTGATTTAGAAGTTATGCCAATTCATTTCTCACATATCTTGCCTTTGGAAGAGAATATGATTGTTTCCTTCCCATTTCAAAGCAATTTATAATAGCCCAGCATTAGTCCGGTGTATTTCAAGCAAGGCCTTGTCATCAGTTATTGCTAGGAAAATTCACTAATTGGTTAACAGCACTGAAAAGCAGGCAGGGCTCAATCGACACAGCTTCTTTTGACTGATGTCTTAGTTTGTAGAAGAACTAGAGACTAGCATCTTTCAATAATCATTTTGATTTGGGAAATGTTGGCTTTTTATAGAATAAGCGTCCTTTGCTTTCTTTATAGACAATCAAGCATAGATACTGTGGTATCTCCTTGCAGGATAAGAAGGAATTCTGTTGCCCACACATTTCATTGAGAAGAAAACTGTATAAGTAAACATCAGATGTATGTTGTTTGGAATTGAAAGCAGTTACAGCAGAAAATATCCTACCTCTCTTTTGTGCTACCTAAAAGGAAGACCCTAGAAGTGTCAAGTAGACCAAGGGGTAAGGTGACCAGACATCCCGCTTTTGGCGGGACACCCCCGCTTTTTAATGCATTTTCCTGCGTCCCGCCCGCTTTTTTAAAAAGCACGCTTTTTTTGGCGCTGGCAGCTCCCGCCCATCAGCTGCTAGCTTGCTGGGCTGGCTCATCGTTCTGTTCTCTATCCTACCTACCTACAAATTTAAGCCAGCCCAGCCTGCCGCTCACTGATTGGATTGGCCTGGACTCCAGGCAATCAGTGAGCTGGCTGGGATGGAAAACGCGGCGTGCTTAAAGTTTTCCATCCCAGCCAGCTCACTGATTGGCTGGAGTCCGCTTAGCATGCCGCATGAGTCCCCCGCCCATCCGTTGCCGCTCGCATGGGCAGGGTAGCGTAGCGAGTGAGCGGGGAGCGAGCTCGCCTTTCCAGGTCCACTTCCAGACAAGCTGTGGGAAAACCTCTGCGAAAAGTGCCACCTGGGGCCGCTGCTTCTTCTCCGAACTCAGAGTAAGTGACGGGCGGCGCGAGTGAGGGTGTGTGTGTGGCGGGATCGCCGCCCGCTGCACTGCAGCTGACTCACCCCGGGCCGGGCGGGCTGGGAGGCTCTGGGCGTCTGGGCGGGAAGAGCGCAGAGAAAGGCAGAGCGGCGCTCGACGCGACTCTGCTATTTCTGCTGGAGGAGTCCCTAGATAGGGAAGGCGGGTGGCGAGGCAGAGCAAGGGAGCGCAAACGGCGGATCCCAGGCTCATATGCAGAGGGAGCTCTCCAGGCACAGGAACGCTGGAAAAGTGCTCCGCTCATGCACCCACCGGGACGGAGCACGCTCGCTCACTCGCTCCAGCCCTGCCTGCCGGCACAACTTTGAAGTGTTGGCTTGCCGCTTGCCTTCCACGTCGGCCTGCGCGGAAGGCAATCCAGCCCTTTCAAAGTCATGCCGGCAGTTTAGAACTTGCCCGTCATTCAGCGAAACATATTTCGCTGAATGGTGGCCAAGGGGCACGCTAAAGTGCCGGCATAAGTTTGAAGGGCTGGCTTGCTGCTTGCCTTCCACGTCGGCCCACGCGGAAGGCAATCCAGCCCTTTCAAAGTCATGCCGGCAGTTTGGAACTTGCCCGTCTTTCAGCGAAACATATTTCGCTGAATGGCGGCCAAGGGGCACGCTAAAGTGCCGGCATAAGTTTGAAGGGCTGGCTTGCTGCTTGCCTTCCACGTCGGCCCACGCGGAAGGCAATCCAGCCCTTTCAAAGTCATGCCGGCAGTTTAGAACTTGCCCGTCATTCAGCGAAACATATTTCGCTGAATGGCGGCCAAGGGGCACCAGGGCTGGCTTGCCGCTTGCCTTCCACGTCGGCCTGCGCGGAAGGCAATCCAGCCCTTTCAAAGTCATGCCGGCAGTTTAGAACTTGCCCGTCATTCAGCGAAACATATTTCGCTGAATGGCGGCCAAGGGGCACCAGGGCTGGCTTGCCGCTTGCCTTCCACGTCGGCCTGCGCGGAAGGCAATCCAGCCCTTTCAAAGTCATGCCGGCAGTTTAGAACTTGCCCGTCATTCAGCGAAACATATTTCACTGAATGGCGGCCAAGGGGCACGCTAAAGTGCCGGCATAAGTTTGAAGGGCTGGCTTGCCGCTTGCCTTCCACGTCGGCCCGCGTGGAAGGCAATCCAGCCCTTTCAAAGTCATGCCAGCAGTTTAGAACTCGCCCACCATTCAGCAAAACATGACTTTGAAGTGCTGGCTTGCTTGCCGCGTTTCCCCGGAGCGCTCAGGCTCCTTCTCTGGGCAGAGTTGGAGCCTATCCTCCACCTCCTCCCAACGGAGTGGCGCCCTAAAAAAAAAAAAGAAAGGAGCCAAGCCGTTCCAAAGATGTGAAGGGAAGCAACGCAGCTAGGCGGAGTGAGGGAGCTTCGCTTGAGATGACCAGGCTCTCCCAAGCAGAGCCCGCCTAGCTGCATTGCCCACACCTGCGGGGATTCAAGGAATCCGGCCAGATACCTTGAATCCCCGTGCATGTGGGCAACGCAGCTAGGCGGGGGGGGGACTCCGCTTGGGATGCCGGGTCATGCTGTTGAAGACGTGCTGGACGTGGCAGGGCAGGGGCCCGCGGCCGGGAGCAGAGCCAGCCACTGCTGCAGGGATTGGGTGCCGCAGCAGCAGTAATTCCCAGTTGGGACTGGGCACCCTTAACGTAGCAACCCTGCATTGCTCGTAATCTTGAGGCACCACGCGAAAGGGCCAAACACGGAGGAAAGGAAGGCGCGTCGGGCATCCAGATCGCAGCGAGGAGAAGGAGGAGGAAGTAAATACAAGTATAATAAATACAAGTATTTATTATACTTGTATTTATTATACTGTGGATTTGGTCTGCATCAACCTGCCGCCTCCCCTCACCAGGCAAATCGCGGTGAAAACTCTGGGTGAGTCTCCGCGGAGAGCTTGGCGGGCAGCTGGCTGGACTTCTAAGAGGTGGGGGGGAGGAGTGGCAGCTCCTTGAAATGGAAAAAGGCTTGCTTCCCCCTCCCCAATGAGACGCCTTCCACGATAATAGGAGAGGAGAGCTAAGAGAACAGGGCGGGGGTTGGGAGAAGGCATGGGACCAGGCTCCCAGCAGCAGCAGCAGCTCGGATTTGCCATTTGAGAGAGAGAGAGAGAGGGAGGGAGGAAGGGGGAGAACGCGAGTGTGTGTATCCCTCCTTCCTTCAGCCCAACACTCTAGCCCGGCTTGGCTCCCGCTTCGTCTCTCCTGCCTCTTCGCTTCTCTGTTCGATTGTTGAAAGTGGGAGCCAAACCGGGTCATTCCTTCCAAGAGGCAAGTTTCCCATTGAATGACTTCTCCCAACCCCCGCCCCATTCTCTTAGCTACGTTCTGCCTTGTGATTGCTGTCTCCAGGCTCTCCTCTCCTATTATCGTGGAAGGTGTCTCATTTGGGGGAGGGGGGGCAGGCCTTTCTCCATTCAACAGATCCAATATACAGAGTTTTATTTTTTGGCCCTAAAAATATTGTCACTGAGGATGACAGACATTTCTTCATCATTGCTATTGGCCTCAAGTAGCAAATAATTAAACATGGTTTTTAGTGTACTTAGTTAGCTATCTGCTTTTTAACATTACATGGTATCAGTTTCAAGAATGCATGCAATCCTGAAAATTTGTAACAAACTTGTTGAAGGGCCTATGAAATATTTTCTAGTTTAATGTAGAATAAGTATTCTTAATAAAAGAAAAAGTCATTTTTATTTAATCAATTGCATTCCTGTTTATAATGGCATTAATTAACTAAACTGGAAATAAATCTATGTTTTGCTAGAGTTTTAAAATTAAAAAACCTTACATTTTGTTGCTATTATTTTAATCAGAGTTTTGCCAAGTGAAATTATATAATGGTTCCTCATGTCTCTGTAATTTTCTAAATCTCATCTAGAAGTACCACAGAATCTGGCATTTTCAGCAGAATGATGCTGATGCTAATAAAACATCCTGATTTTTGGTGAAAGGATGGAAAGAGGAAGGAAGGAGGAAGAGAGATCTAAAGAGCAGAAAGACAGAAGGCAGATAGGCAAGAGGAAGGAAGGAAGGAGAAAGAATGGAAAGGAAGGAAGGCTAGAAGGAAGAAAGAGGGAGGGAGGGAGGGAGGGAAGGAAGGTGAAAGGAGGAAGGAAGGAAGGGTACGTCCACTTGTAGGCCTGGGACTGAATGCAGGAGGAGTCTCTCCATAGGATCAGCTGCTCCTCTGATCATGGTCTATGAAAATGTTACTGCCTGCCTGATGCAAATTTAGACAGATGGTGCTTTGGGCTGCCCCTCAAATCCGCCCTTTACTCCTCCCCCTGTAGAATTCAGCCCCCTGAGTTTTGCCTTTGAGGGGCATGTGTGTTTATGGCGGATGGCAGAGAGAGCTGGAGGTTGAGAGGGGATTGGGGCTTTTGTCCGCCTGTGGAGTTCTCCCCATGGACAGGATGGGATGTTGGCATGAAAGGGATCCGGGCACAATCTCACCTGTTCCAAGTAAAGTTGCCTTTTGCAATTGGCTACCGGTAATCCTCGACTTACGACCAGGATTGATCCCCCAATTTCTGTTGCTAAGTGAGACGCTTGTTAAATGATTTTTGCCTCATTTTGCGACCTTTTATTGCCACGTTAAGTGAATCATGGTGGTTGTTAAGTCAGGAACATGGCTGTTTAGTGACCAAAATTACAATGGCATTGAAAAAAGTGACTGATGACCATTTTTCACACTTAGCGACCATTTTCACACTTAGCGACCGTTGTGGCATCCTCATGGTTACGCGATCAAAATGTTGATGTTTGGCAACGGATTCGTATTTCTGATGATAGTTTGAAATGGTGACAGTATAAATTATTGCTGGTGTAATACTTAACAATGGTTTTTAAGGATTTCTTTTATTTATAGAATACCTTTTTTATTATTTTGGGGGGATTTTTACTTTTAAATTGTTTATAAAATGTATTTACTACAAGAAATGTTCCTTTTTGCAAATGTGATCTTTGCAAATCTTTGTGATGCAATATGTTCAGACCAGGTTTATGTGTCTCAAAGTGGCTGCTATTCTATGGGCAGGCCAGGTTGGTGCAAGGCAGCTTTGCCAGATTTGGTGTGTTTCACCTTCATTGAATTTTATATCGTATAAAGAATGGAAGGAGGAAGGAAGAGAAAAAAGGAGGAAGGGAGTGAGTGAGGAAAGAAGAGGATGGAAGGAGGGAGGAAGGAAGGAAGAGAGGGAAAGAGCAGAAGACAGATAAGGTGAAGGTAGATAAGCAAGAGGAATGAAGGAAGAAGTGAGGAGTCTCGAGGAGGGGGAAAACATTTAGTGACCAAAGTTACAATGGCATTGAAAAAAGTGACTGATGACCATTTTTCACACTTAGTGACCGTTGCGACCATTTTTCACACTTAGCGACCGTTGCAGCATCCTCATGGTCACGTGATCAAAATTTTGTTTGGCAACAGATTCGTATTTATGCTGGTTTCAGTGTCCTGGGATGACCTTTTGACAAAAATTTTTTTTTTAATCAAGGCCCCCCCACCCCTCGGTCAAGGGTGTCCCTCTTTTCCAATCTGAAAATCTGGTCACCTTACCAAGGGGCATTACCCAATGTAGGAAGAAATGTCCATCTGGATTCAGTTCCAAGTGGGGAGAAAGACACTGGAAACAAGGAGGCTGCTTGGAAAGCTGGTTTAACAGAGCAGAACCATTAAGCACATAGTCCTGGTGCAGCTGAACACATGGAGTGGTGAGCGACTGTTATTTATACCCTCTCTTGGGCTTTCAACTTGAGCTTCCTGTTCCTGTGGCAAGGGCAGGTAATCTATTGGTTGCTCTAGGGCAATGGTGAAACTCAATTTTTTTTTACTACCGGTTCTGTGGCCGTGGCTTGGTGGGCATGGCAGGGGAAGGATACTACAAAATCCACATTTCCTCTCCACTCCTGTGGGAAGAATATTACAAAATCTCCATTCTCACCCCACTCTGGGGCCACCCAGAGGTGGTATTTTCTGGTTTTCTGAACTACTCAAAATTTTGGCTGTCCGTTCTCCAGAACCTGTCAGAACCTGCTGAATTTCACCCCTGCTATAGGGGTGAGTAATATTTGCAGTAACCTTCCTTGCCATGTCCACTAAGCCACGGCCATCAAGCCATGTCCACAGAACCAGTAGTAAATTTGTTTGAATCCCACCACTGTTGCAATAGTATATTCACTACTTGGTGGTTTTACTTATTGATGTTTACGTGATTGATATGATGTTTTTAATCCAAATACTATAACCAGGAAGCTACAAATTTAAAGTTTAACTCTGATTATACCAATGCAAAATCTCTAGTAAATAAGAATACTTAAAAAAAAAACAGTTAATGGTCTCCACTTCTTCAAAATTGGACAGATTTAATTTCTGCTTCTTGGTTTGATTTTGGCATTGAAAGATCAAATGTATTATTGGGTCCTGTTTAATTATAGTTTTTGTTTTCTTTCAATATCTGAAATTTGCATTATAGGCAGTGTAAGAGAGGTAAACAGAAATGTTTCCAGTAGTATAGAACTGCATTAAGTGTATGAGTTGCAACATAGATAAGCTATAAAAACTACTTTCCCAGTTGAATTAAAGGATTATGTTATTTGAGACCGATGTTTCCAAAAATAACATGCAAAGATTAAGGAAGGCATTTTTGTTGGTCCACAAATCAAATACATCAGAGGTTTGAAACTCAATTTCATTGAGGTGGGTGGGGGACATGGCTGGATGGTCACGGCTGACTGGGTGGATGTTGCAAGGTGGGCATGGCTTGCTCACATTGCAACATTACTTGCATCAGTGGGATGGGACCAGAGCGGGCACCTGGGCCTGATTATTGGAGGAGCCTTGCCAACCCTCATGGGCCATGCAGGGGGTCCCTGGGTGGCATCATAGGCTGCCTGGTGCCCTGGGTGGGTTCCTATTGGGGCAGTGTCCCAGGGCAGTGGTGGGTTCCTACCGGTTTGGACCAGTTTGGATAAACCGGTAGTGGTTTGCTGACCTGGGTTGCTGGAACCGGCAGTGACTCAGGCCTACCACGCCCCCGAACCAGTTCCCCAGCCATCTTGTTTTTCAGTTCTCTGCATGCACCTGTGAGGGTCTGAGGGGTGGCATGACTCCGGCTCGAAGGGGTTGCTGCCGCTGCGAGCCAAGAAAGGCAAGGCAGATGGTACTGTGGGTGTGGCCTGTTGAATTCATGTAGTGTGTTGGAAAAGTGTGA
The DNA here is from genome assembly GCF_009769535.1 of Thamnophis elegans. Taxonomy (NCBI): domain Eukaryota; kingdom Metazoa; phylum Chordata; class Lepidosauria; order Squamata; family Natricidae; genus Thamnophis; species Thamnophis elegans. The sequence goes on along the minus strand of NC_045546.1, from coordinate 18,004,713 downwards.
TTAAATACATTCTCATTAAAAGTTAATGTTATATTTTTCAAGATTCCTAAGTGATATAGTCATTCTAAAATATTATTTATGTACATTTTGAAGAGATCTATCATAACAATCAAAAGTGTCTCAGGAAGCAAATGTTTTTTGGGGAAAACATGTTGTCCTGCATCATGTAATCACTGGGTGATTACATACAATGAGTCCCTCTCCGTTCAAGATTCTTCCCAAGATTATTGCACAAACAATGAAGGACGGAATGTTATCAGGGGTGAAATGCTACCGGTTCGGACTGGTTCATCTGAACCAGTAGTAAAAAATGCTACGAGTTTGTGTGAACAGGTATTTCCAACAATCAGCTGTGATGCACAATTTATATTAGCTAGAAAGCAGAATTTTCTGGTGTCTAGCTAATTTAAATCGCGTGGCACAGTGGATTCCCCCCTCGCTGTTCTAGGCGTGCTTGGTAGCAGGCTCCACCCACCTGCCCGGACATCATCAAATCCATTTTGATGGTCTGTGCATGCACGAAGGTGGTGCATGTACTCACATTTGTGAACTGATAGCAAAGGTAAGTAGATTTCACCCCTGAGTGTTATATAAACGATTCAGAACTCCTGAATGGTCAAACTAGAAAAATAAAAAGAAATTTGCCCAGCTTCATTTAACTGGGTAAAAAGGAAAAAAAAAACTTGGTCAAGTATTACTTACTTAGCAATCCACTTCTAGGATCTGCCTTATAAGTCACATAAAAGAGAAACAGACTCTATTATAACTGCTTACAGCTTCAAACATCATTAGATATATTTGATGTCTATTGATATGAACATGTAATAACTGTAAAAGCCACCAGTGCATAGCTTGGATTCTCTTTAGGCATCTAAAATTTGTCTTCCCCTCAATTAAATGTGCAGAATTCATTTGTACTCTTCAAGAACACCACAGTCCATGATTGTCAGTAAAGGATGGAAAGAGAGTCATTTATTCCTGGAAAATCCAAAGTTTTCCGATTCCCAATGGCCATTGAGAAATGCTAGTCTCTAGTTCTTCTTGAAACTAAGACATCAGCCAAAAGAGGCTGTGTCTGTTTAGTTCTGCTCCAGCTTTCAGTGCTGTCAGCCAGTTGGTGAGTTTTCCTAACAATAACTGATGATGAGGCCTTGCTTGAAATACTCAGCAGATCAGACCAATGCTTAAAAAGTGCTCTGAAATGTCAAAGGAGAGCTGATGGCACGACAGCCCGACATGCGATCTCGGTGCTCCGAGATCGCAGTTGAATTTCTGCTGCTGGATGGTCCATTTGGACCTAAACCGTCCCGCAGAGACAGTGATTGAGAAGGGCACTTCCTGCTGATCTTAGGGACACCGCAAAGTTCCTGAAAGATCCAGGAATAGCCCCTTTTTTCCGGTAATTTCACAGCTAATGAAGCTGCTGAAGTTGGGACAGCTCCAGAACAGGAAGAAAGCAGAAAGATAAAGTGTGTCGAATTGGTGAGGAAATTTTATTATTAGAGGAAGAGACTACCCAAGAAAAAAAATTAAGTTAAGTTAAAATTGAAGACAGAAGACTGTAGGTGGTGAGACTGATCTGCATTGAACTTAGTGTGTTATCCAGTTTCTAATTTTTTTTCACGGATGGAAGTTTTGCAGGGGCTCCCTATTTTTTAAACTGAATGGATTAATTCTTTCTTCTTTTTTCACTTTTGCTTATACCTATGGATTAAAATTCTCATTCTTTTTTATAGTACTTGATTTGATTGATTGGATTGTTTTTGATCTACATTTAAGGGTTTTTTTCTTTCTTAAGCTTGGAATATAAAGAAGATAATAAGAAGGATTATAAAGAGGGTTGTAACAACAGGAGGAAAAGCAGTTACACTGTCACTTAGAGGCTGGAGGCTAGATACATTGTTTTTTCTTCTTTCTCTTTGATCACTTGAGATTCAAGGTTCTTTCAGTTTGTTTACTGACAGTGATAGTAGGAAGAGCACAAGTTGTTTATACAGGTGCCTTTTGGAAATTCTATCACTAGCTATTGGAGGGAAGACAACATTTTGACTTGAAAGATAATAAATGAACCTGTTTGAAGTTTATTAAAATAGCCTTGAACCTTATAGTGGCAGTGTCTGCAAAATTGAAAGAATGGTTCAGCAGGAAAAAGAAACTGTAAGATTGCAAATGATTATGTTTGAAATTCAAAATCTATTAGTTGTGACAGAGAGAATTGAAAAGAGATTGGAGAATATGGAATACAAAACAGAAAAATCTGATGGAGAAACTGAGGATGTTTACCAAACAAAGAAAGTGGAGGACAGAGTTCAAAGAAAAAAATGAGTAAAGAGATAAGTAAACTGTGGATACTAACAACAAAGTGAGCGTGGTTGGTAATGGTAAAAGTGGAATATGGAAAGGGGAGATAGATGGATTGGAACTCTACCCCAGACTTCAAAGCACAGAAAAAGAAAAGAGAGAAAAATTGACGGAGGTAAGGAGAAAAACTTAAAGTTTATTGGATAAAGCTAAATAGCAGTAAACAAATAAAATGCATTCCACCTAAATAAATAAAAAATCACATATTTACAGAATTTCATAAATGTGTAAGCTGTTCACATGCCAAGATTAATGCAAGATTAAAAAGCTGATAGTGGTTTGGGGACGTCAAAACACTGACAGCTGTGCGGTATACACTAAAACCCCAAATATATTGAATTCAGCAAAAGGCCAGTTACCTAAACAATCGTTTAGTTCCTGCAGGAAAGGTTGACATGTTCTCATTCAATTTCCTTATATTTTTAGGCACAAGCAGAATTGCTCGTCAAATACAGCAGTCCATAGTGAGCTACATATACAATCGGGAGTCAGTGAATCTTTTCTACAGCACCAATAATATAGGGTTTTATTAAGCATAGAGAAGTTAAAGTTTCAAGCTCAATTTGTAAACGGAGGCAGTACTTGTTTGTGTTGCAACAGTGCAGGAATTTGTACGGGAACAATAAGGCCATGGCAGTTATAACTCAAAATTTACTGTGCAGAGGCACATTTTTAGGTTGTAACCTCAGTCTAATCATTATGGGGGGAAAGGTGCAATTTAGTACAGAATTTGTACATTACACTTGTAATGCTTTAAGCACACTTTTAAAAGTAATCTAGATTTGCTGCCACTGTAGCTTCTCATTTTACTTTCTCCAGATGATCTATGACAGAACTGCCACAGGCTTATACAAACATTTCATGTATTACTGTAAAGGTACCATCTATGCCTTTTTGCAAAGAATCCTTTGCCAAAATAACAGAATATCTATATAAAGCCAGAGAAGTTTCATTATACATGCAGGTAACAAAAGAAAACATACTATAGCTAATAGCAGTACTTGATCCAATATAAAATGTTCATTTTTGAGAAACAATTTGTACTCGAACAAGCACATTAAGAAGATACCTATGGATACATCAAACATATATTAAATAAGGGCTCTGAAACAGCATTTAAATACATACAGGTGTTCCTTAAAATAATAATACAGCGAGGAGCAACCGAAATACTTGTACTATGTATTTGCATACTGTAGCATTACTGCATCAATAACTTTAGCGTTGACAAATCTGTTTAAATATTGACGTAATATAAGAATGTAAAGATATGAAAGTAGTGTTAATTTTTCCATTTCAAATAACCTCTATACTGCAGAAGCTGAGAAGGACAATAACTTCATAAATGTCCTTGTGCTTCAAGACACAACTTAATGTTTCATAGCGTTTGAACTTTATACATGATTACACAGTGAAAAGCAGGCAAACCTAGTGTTATCACAATAGCCTAGGTATTTAGCACCAAGTGCAACTGTGCACAACTACTCCATTAATAGAAGAATAAGCTAGACAGTGGCACATATTTTTGTGCTGGAAATCAATACGACATCCAGAATGTCATACAGCTATAGCCTGTGTAAAGCATTTCTAGAAGGAAGATGCGACTGTTCCATCTAATTCAACGTTACATAATACCTGTTTATTTGTTCAATTTTTGACAGGCTGATTTTGAAATATTTTCTTCCTTGTTCCTCTTAAAAGAGTTTTAGCAAATATAAAGAAATTAGGACATTACCTGCGCAATACCCCCCCCCCCCAAAAAAAAAGAAAAAAAAAGCCGACAACCTGAAATTTTTATTCATTGGGAGGTATACAATTTGAGAATTTATGATAATTTAGTGATTTAATTCTAGCGCCTCGTACTTTCCATTGAAACCTTTTTACAATAAACATCACATGCATCTGAGAGGAAAAAATAGTACAGTATCCCATTTAAACAGAGAGGATGTCCCTGTAAGAGCTCCTCCCTTCGGGGAGTAGAGCTCCAGGTGACGTCAGAAGAGCGGCCTGGGTGTGAAGGCGGAACCCAAGGAGGAGGTAGGCTGGGCAAAGGGGGCGCGGCTGAGGATGGCGGTGGATTTAGACTAGGCCGGTATGCGGCTTGGGGCTGGGGAGGACAGGGCCTAAGGAGGCCTAACATGTTGGGAGAGTTTATTGCGGGCTCGGATGGAGATGCGGAGGAAAGGCCAACGAGGGGTTGATGCGACCCGGAGGCCCTGGCAGGCTGACCTGATTGGGTGAAGGCCATTGGATTGTCTGTTTGCGTCCACTGTTGCAGAACTGGGGCCGGTTGCGAGGCGTCGGTGGCTGGCCTCTGCGGGACGGTTTGAGCTGGATCTTCGTGGTTTTGGCGGCTCCTCAATTGATCCAGGTGCTGCCGCCAGACGGTGCCATCGGAAATTCTGGCCCTGTAGGAGACGGGTCCTGTTACCTCGATGATGGTGGCAGGCACCCATCAAGGATCCCCAGAATAGTTGCGATCCCAAACAGTGTCCCCGGGAAGGAAGGAACGGGATGGAGACCCCAGGTTGCCAGGCTGAATTCCTGAATAGAGGGGGTGTAGTCTATCCAGGGTGGTCCGCAGGTGACGACCCATCAGCAGCTCCGCGGGGCTTTGCCGTTTTAGGGGGCAAGGTGTGGAGTGCTGTGCCATTAAGTACACATCCACCCTTGCCTGCCAATCGCCTCGGTTCATGCGGCCCAAAGCCTCCTTGGCCGATCGGACTGCCCTTTCCGCCCGGCCATTGCTGGCCGGATGGTAAGGGGCGACTGGCGCATGGCGGATCCCTTGGGCGGCCAGGAATGTTTGGAAGGCAGTAGATGTAAATTGCAGGCCGTTGTCGGACACAACTGTGTCCGGCAACCCATGGGTAGCAAACAACCATCGCAGGGCCCGCACCGTGCTCACGGCTGTGGTGGAGTGCATTAAGTTCAGTTCCACCCAGTGAGAGTATGCATCTACAGCCACCAAGAATACCTGGCCGTGGAAGGGGCCTGCAAAGTCTATGTGAATGCGGGACCAGGGCCCGCGAGGCATCTCCCACTCCCGGGAGGGGGAGGAGGGTGGAGATGGGCGGGATTCCTGGCATGGGACGCAGCGGGCGACCCAGGCCTCGATCTCGGAGTCGAGGCCGGGCCACCACACGTAGCTGCGGGCCAGCGCCTTCATGCCCGCGACCCCGGGGTGATCGGCATGGAGCCGCTGAAGGACTTGGTTGCGTAGGACCGATGGGATGACCACACGGTCGCCCCAGAGGAGGCAGCCGGAGTGGAGGGAGAGTTCCAGCTGGCGGGACTTGAAGGCCCAGCAGTCAGGGTGGATAGGCTCTGTAGGCCAATCTCTCAGGACCCATGCCATGACTTGAGAAAGGACAGGGTCAGCTCGAGAGTTGGAGGCCACGTCCGTGGAGGTTAGGGGCAGGTCCAGCTCGGCGATGGATAGGACCAAGAGGCAGGGGACTGGCTGGGGGTCCTCGCAAGGAAGGGGGCAGCGACTAAGGGCATCGGCATGGCCTAGGTGCTTGCCCGGACAGTAGCATAGGGCGTAGGAGTACGCAGCCAGGAACTCCGTCCAGCGGGTCATCCTAGGGGATAGGATGGGGGGGTCGGCCTATCACCCGCCAGAAGCCCAAGGAGAGGTTTGTGGTCAGTGTAGAGGGTAACGTGCCGACCATAAAGATAGTCGTGGAACTTTTTAACCCCGGACACCGCACCCAGAGCCTTCTTGTCTATCTGGCTGTAGTTCTTCTTGGCGGAGGAAAGTGTCCAAGAGTAAAAAGCTATGGGGGCTTCTGAGCCATTGGGGAGGACGTGGCTCAGAACCGCCCCCAAACCCACGGGGGAGGCGTCACAGGCCAAAGTCAGGGGCAGCTTGTCACTGTATTGTACTAAGACTGCCTCTGAGGTCAGCAGGGATTTGACAGCCGCGAACGCATGCGCTTCGCGGCTGCCCCAGCGCCAGGCCATGGATTGGTCGAGCAACCGATGCAGCGGCTCGGCTAGTGACGCCTTGTGAGGAATAAATGGCGCGTAAAAATTTAAAAGGCCGAGGAACGCTTGGAGTTGCGCCTTTGAGGTTGGGGGGGGGTGCGTTCCTTATGGCGGCAATTTTTGAAGCGGTGGGGTGGATTCCCTGGGCGTCAATCAAGAAGTCCAGGAATTCCACTTGGGGCACAGCAAAGGAGCATTTGCTGTGCTTCAATTTTAATCCCACGCCCCTAAAACGGTCGAGGACCTTCCTTAAGACTTTGATGAGGTCTGAGCGGCTGCTTGCAGTGATCAGGACGTCATTAAAGTAGGGAACAACGCCAGGGAGCCCATGGAGCAAGCGCTCCATGAGGCTCTGGAAGATCCCCGGGGCAACAGATACGCTGAATTGGAGGCGGCGACAGCGGAAAGCCCCCCGGTGGGTGACGATGGTCTAGGCAGCTGCCGCATTGTCATCCACAGGGAGCTGCTGGTAGGCCTGCGCCATATCCAGTTTGGAGAAAATGCAGCCCTGCCCCACTGAGTGGAGCAGATGCTGCACGACAGGGACTGGATAGGGGTTTGCCTGGAGGCCAAGGTTGATTGTCGACTTGTAGTCGGCGCAGATCCTGATGGACCCGTCGGCCTTCACGGGGATGACTACGGGGGTCTCCCAGCGTGAATGGTCAACGGGCTCCAGCACTCCCTGCGCCAAGAGCTTATCTAGCTCGGCATCAACCTTTAGCCTCAAGGCAAAAGGCACCCTGTGGGCCTTCAGCCTGATGGGGGCAACCTGGGGGTCCAAGTTAAGGGAGATAGGGGTGCCCTTGTATTGGCCAAGCTGCCCATTAAAGATGTCAGCATAGTCCTTAAGGACTGCTGCTACATCAGAGGGTGTGTCCACCACACTGTGCACTCCTGTCAGGGATAACCCTAAAGGAGAGAACAATCAAGGCCCAGGATTGAGGGAAGCGGTTTTAAAACAATGAGGGCTGGGAGAACTGCACACTGGCTCCCATAGGAAACCCGTACCCCATAGCACCACAGAATGGTAATATTCAACCCCTGGTAGTCCCTTAAGATGGCGTCCGGTGGAGAAAGCTGGGACTTGGACACATGGGGGCAAAGTTTTGTGAATGTAGCCCATGAAAGGAGGGAGCGGGAGGAGCCAGAATCGACCTCCATCAAGCAGGGGGAGCCCTCAATGGTGACTGTAATGGTGATCTTCTGCTTACCCACTGAGGCCAGGTTGATGGACACCGCAGGGGTATAGCAGTCTTCACGGCGTGGCTGCTGACGTCTGGCTGGTTGATTCTTTGGAGGAGGAGGACGACTGTAGACTGGAGGTTGTTCGGCTGGTGAGAGAGGAGGCAGGGCGGCCCGGCAAACCTGCGTCAAGTGACCCTTCTTGCCGCATCGGTGGCAGACGGCGGTCTTGAAAGGTCAGGTAGAGCGGGTATGAGAGCCACCGCAGCCTATGCAAGCAGGAGAGGCTGCAGGAGTGCGGATCAGCGCCGGCTGCTGTTGTTGAGGCCGGTGAGGGGTGGCCCGTAGGCGATCCACCTGGTCAGTGTAGAAATTTTCCGGCAAGGGTGGCAGCTCATCAATTAAGTTAGTAATGTATTTAGATGGCTGTGGTGGTGCGGGGTCAGGCCCCGGCAAGGCTGGTAAGGCAGGCAAGGCTGGCACAATAGAAAAAGCGGCGGCATGAGGTAAATAACGGTCGATCTCTACTGAGGAGAGGTCGGCAAGTTCGGCGGCCCTGGCTTCGTCAATGGCGTAGACTAGGGTGACTTTAGGTTTTCCAAGGAGTCGGCGCCTCAGGAATATATCCTTGAGGCCGCACACAAATTGCTCCGCTAAGTTGTCTTCCAAGTCAGGGAAGTCACATTGCGCTGCGGCGACTCGCAGAGCCTGCAAGAATTGATTGACCGATTCGGACGGCTTCTGCACTCGCCTGCGGTAGGCGAAACGGCGGGCGATCTGAGATGGGGTTGGGGCATAGTAGGCTTGGAGCCCTTCAGTTAGTTCTTCCCAAGTCAGATCATATACAGCTCTAGGGGCAGCGAATGAGCGGGCCATTGCGAACATCTCAGGACCGCAGGCGGTTAAGAAAAATCCACACTTTCTGGCCTGAGAGTAGCCTTGCCGGTTGTTGGCGATGAGAAAGCATTCAAATCTTTCTAAGAATGCGGCCCAGGACTCTCCGCCAGCTCCGAATGGAGCGAAGGCTGGCATGCCGGCCATAACAGCTGAGGTGGCGAGGCGGCTGAGGCGATTTGAGGCAAGGTTTTCTTGTCCGGTCTATGGGCCTAACACGATCGTTGCTTGCCCTCTAGGTCGTGCTCAGAGCCGGTGATCCCACTGCTCGTCGCCAGTGTTAGATCGGCGGCAATAAATATGAAGAGGCGTCTGAGGTAACCTTCAAGAACCGTTTATTACAGGCAAGAACAGAAACTGTAAGTAGACCGGCACCTCTCCTCCGTCTGACAGCCTTTTATACTGAGCTGTCAGACGGACGAGCCAATAGCCTCGCGTATGACAGCCCGGCAACTTGCAGGCGCGTCTGATTGGCTAAGACGCGCCGCTATAACAATGAGGCCTTGCTTGAAATACTCAGCAGATCAGACCAATGCTTAAAAAGTGCTCTGAAATGTCAAAGGAGAGCTGATGGCATGACAGCACGACATGCAATCTTGGTGCTCCGAGATCACAGTTGAATTTCTGCTGCTGGATGGTCCATTTGGACCTAAACCGTCCCGCAGAGACAGTGATTGAGAAGGACACTTCCTGCTGATCTCAGGGACACCACAAAGTCCCTCAAAGATCCAGGAATAGCCTTTTTTTCCGGTGACAGAAACACAGCTAATGAAGCTGCTGAAGTTGGGACAGCTCCAGAACAGGAAGAAAGCGGAAAGAGAAAGTGTGTTGAATTGGTAAGGAAATTTTATTATTAGAGGAAGAGACTACCCAAGAAAAAAAATTAAATTAAGTTAAAATTGAAGACAGAAGACTGTAGGTGGCGAGACTGATCTGCACTGAAATTAGTGTGTTATCCAGTTTCTATTTTTTTTCACGGATGGAAGTTTTGCAGGGGCTCCCTATTTTTTAAACTAATGGATTAATTCTTTCTTCTTTTTTCACTTTTGCTTATACCTATGGATTAAAATTTTCCTTCTTTTTTATAATGCTTGATTGGATTGATTGGATTGTTTTTGATCTCCATTTAAGGGTTTTTTCTTTCTTAAGCTTGGAATATAAAGAAGATAATAAGAAGGATTATAAAGAGGGTTGTAACAACAGGAGGAAAAGCAGTGACACTGCCACTTAGAGGCTGGAGGCTAGATACATTGTTTTTTCTTCATTCTCTTTGATCACTTGAGATTCAAGGTTCTTTCAGTTTGTTTACTGACAGTGATAGTAGGAAGAGCACAAGTTGTTTATACAGGTGCCTTTTGGAAGTTCTATCACTAGCTATTGGAGGGAAGACAACATCTTGACTTGAAAGATAATAAATGAACCTGTTTGAAGTTTATTAAAATAGCCTTGAACCTTATAGTGGCAGTATCTGCAAAATTGAAAGAATGGTTCAGCAGGAAAAAGAAACTGTAAGATTGCAAATGATTATGTTTGAAATTCAAAATCTATTAGTTGTGACAGAGAGAATTGAAAAGAGATTGGAGAATATGGAATACAAAACAGAAAAATCTGATGGAGAAACTGAGGATGTTTACCAAACGAAGAAAGTGGAGGACAGAGTTCAAAAGATGGAAGAAAAAAATGAGTAAAGAGATAAGTAAACTGTGGATACTAACAACAAAGTGAGTGTGATTGGTAATGGCAAAAGTGGAATATGGAAAGGGGAGATAGATGGATTGGAACTCTACCCCAGACTTCAAAGCACAGAAAAAGAAAAGAGAGAAAAATTGACGGAGATAAGGAGAGAAACTTAAAGTTTATTGGATAAAGCTAAATAGCAGTAAACAAATAATATGCATTCCACCTAAATAAAAAAACCACATATTTACAGAATTTCATAAATGTGTAAGCTGTTCACATGCCAAGATTAATGCAAGATTAAAAAGCTGATAGTGGTTTGGGGACATCAGAACACTGAAAGCTGTGTGGTATACACTAAAACCCCAAATATATTGAATTCAGCAAAAGGCCAGTTACCTAAACAATCGTTTAGTTCCTGCAGGAAAGGTTGACATGTTCTCATTCAATTTGCTTATATTTTTAGGCACAAGCAGAATTGCTCGTCAAATACAGCAGTCCATAGTGAGCTACATATACAATCGGGAGTCAGTGAATCTTTTCTACAGCACCAATAATATAGGGTTTTATTAAGCATAGAGAAGTTAAAGTTTCAAGCTCAATTTGTAAACGGAGGCAGTACTTGTTTGTGTTGCAACAGTGCAGGAATTTGTACGGGAACAATAAGGCCATGGCAGTTATAACTCAAAATTTACTGTGCAGAGGCACATTTTTAGGTTGTAACCTCAGTCTAATCATTATGGGGGGAAAGGTGCAATTTAGTACAGAATTTGTACATTACACTTGTAATGCTTTAAGCACACTTTTAAAAGTAATCTAGATTTGCTGCCACTGTAGCTTCTCATTTTACTTTCTCCAGATGATCTATGACAGAACTGCCACAGGCTTATACAAACATTTCATGTATTACTGTAAAGGTACCATCTATGCCTTTTGGCAAAGAATCCTTTGCCAAAATAACAGACTATCTATATAAAGCCAGAGAAGTTTCATTATACATGCAGGTAACAAAAGAAAACATACTATAGCTAATAGCAGTACTTGATCCAATATAAAATGTTCATTTTTGAGAAACAATTTGTACTTGAACAAGCACATTAAGAAGATACCTATGGATGCATCAAACATATATTAAACAAGGGCTCTGAAACAGCATTTAAATACATACAGGTGTTCCTTAAAATAATAATACAGCGAGGAGCAACCGAAACACTTGTACTATGTATTTGCATACTGTAGCATTACTGCATCAATAACTTTAGCGTTGACAAATCTGTTTAAATATTGACGTAATATAAGAATGTAAAGATATGAAAGTAGTGTTAATTTTTCCATTTCAAATAACCTCTATACTGCAGAAGCTGAGAAGGACAATAACTTCATAAATGTCCTTGTGCTTCAAGACACAACTTAATGTTTCATAGCGTTTGAACTTTATACATGATTACACAGTGAGAAGCAGGCAAACCTAGTGTTGTCACAATAGCCTAGGTATTTAGCACCAAGTGCAACTGTGCACAATTACTCCATTAATAGAAGAATAAGGTAGACAGTGACACATATTTTTGTGCTGGAAATCAATACGACATCCAGAATGTCATACAGCTATAGCCTTTGTAAAGCATTTCTAGAAGGAAGATGTGACTGTTCCATCTAATTCAACGTTACATAGTGTCTGTTTATATGTTCTATTTTTGAGAGGCTGATTTTGAAATATTTTCTTCCTTGTTCCTCTTAAAAGAGCTTTAGCAAATATAAAGAAATTAGGAAATTCCCTGCAGAATACCAAGAAAAAAAAAGCTGACAACCTGAAATTTTTATTCATTGGGAGGAATACAATTTGAGAATTTTTTATAATTTAGTAATTTAATTCTAGCGCCTCGTACTTTCCATTGAAACCTTTTTACAATAAACATCACATGCATCTGAGAGGAAAAAATAGTACAGTATCTCATTTAAAAAGTGTTGGAAAAGCTTTAGAATAAGACTTGACATAATCCCTGTGCTGCCATGTGCCAGCATTTCCAATGAGCGGCTACATACAAGAATGGAATAATTGTACAGAAAATCTAATATAAAAATCTGGAACCCTAAGATAGTATTTTTTCCTCATCTTTTCCCAGACCCCCATCAAAATCTTCTGAATATAATGTCCCATGAAGTACCTATGGGGGGTGTCTCTTTCTTGTCAGAGGGAGGCATGCCATCCCTGAGGGAGGTCATGTCCCTCTATAGCCAATAGGCGCCTTCTACTCAACATCACCCAATCCTTCACCCATGTCATAATTGCTGCATTATAGTATGCTTCCCAGTTGGGTACTCCGAAGCCTTCCAGTTCTCTACGTTTTTGCAATATTTGGGCTTTAATTCATGCTTTCTTGCCTTGCCATATAAATTGAGCCACTATTGTCTCCAAAGATTTTTAAAAAAATTTGTCCAATTTAGTTGGTGCCATTTGAAACAGAAACAAAAATTTTGGTAATACATATGTCTTGACTGTCGCAATCCTGCCCATCAAAGACAGTTGTTTACCACTCCAATTAGTCATATCTTTAGATACCTGCTGTAGCAATTTCATATAGTTATCTACCTTCATAGAGGAACATCTCTCCGTGAGCCAAATTCCCAAGTATTGTATTTTATGGGCCATGTTAATTCTAGCCATTTCTTCTTTTTTCCTATTATCTAGTGGATTAGGGTTTTTTCCTCTGTGTGCCTGTTGTATATTTAATAGCTAGGCCTCTCATATAAGCCTTGGCCGTATCCCAAAGTATTTGTGGAGTTACTCCTTTCCTATTTTCTTCAAAAAAAACCACCTCATTTCCCTTTTAAACATTTGCTGAAATTCTTGTTCTTTCACTATCTCTGTATTCATCATCCACCTTCTCTTCCTCCCCTGCCTTACTCCTTTCCACACCAATAAGAGTGGATTATGATCGGCCCAGGTATTAACCTCAATTGCTGCTTCCTTAATCAAGTCCCCAATTTCTGGTGTCAACCAGGCCATGTCGATCCTAGAACAGGATTGATGTCTATGTGAAAAGAAAGTAAATTGTTGTTTCTGTGGGTGGAGTTCACGCCATACATCCTTTAATTCATATTCCTCCCTCATGTCTTCAAATAGTACAATATCCCATTTAAACACTGTCGGAAAAGCTTTAGAAGAAGAGTTGACATAATCCCCGTGCTGCCATGTGCCAGCATTTCCAATGAGCGGCTACATACAAGAATGAAATAATTGTGCAGAAAATCTAATATAAAAATCTGGATCAGGAAGACCAGAGACCAAAAAAAATATTCTGGAGAAATAGTACCCACTGCCACTGTCTGATGAAACGAATAAAAAACATTTGCACGACTTATGACAACTCTAGTCAACACTTCGACAGAAGTAGGATTATAAGTCATTCAGCAGTGCATATATGGAGGCATGAACTGTGAAAAAAGGCAATTCCTTGGACACAGGAGGACTATCCTGGATAATAATTCATCATGGAGGGAGTAGACAATTGAGAATATGGCCAAATGAGCAGCTATATGAATGTTTTCAGCTTCTTCGAGACTTTGAGTGCTAAATAAGCCACTGAAGTGTGATATCTATATTGTCCTTTTCTTTGCAGGAAATGGAGTAGCAGCAGATTTCTCTGTCTTGAATAGCAGCCAGGTTCATTTCTTCAATAAGCTGCTTCTCATCCAGTGCATTAACAAGGTCTCTTTTGTTTCCAAGTAATAGAACAGGAATTCCTTGTAGCTGTGGTTTGTCTAGAAGATTGGGCAACTCATTTCTAGAAGTTTCTATTTTCTCACGATCTGCTGCATCTACCATACAGACAATAGCATTAACTCCTCTGCAGTAGCATTCCCACATACTTTGGAATCGTGGCTGTCCTCCTATATTAAGGTGACCAGATTTTCAGATTGGTAAAGAGGGACACCATTGACGGAGGGCGGGGGGGGGGGGGCTTGATTAAAAATTTTATATTTTGTCAAAAGGTCACCCCAGGACACTGAAACCAGCATAAATACGAATCTGTTGCCAAAATTTTGATCACGTGACCATGAGGATGCTGCAACGGTCGCTAAGTGTGAAAAATGGTCATCAGTCACTTTTTTCAATGCCATTGTAACTTTGGTCACTAAATGTTTTCCCCCTTCTCGAGATACCTCACTTCTTCCTTCATTCCTCTTGCTTATCTACCTTCACCTTATCGGTCTTCTGCTCTTTCCATCTCTTCCTTCCTTTCTCCTTCCGTCCTCTCTTCTTTCCTCACTCACTCCCTTCCTCCTTTTCTCTTCCTTCCTCCTTCCATTCTTTCAGCTTCCTTTCTTTTGCCTATCTACCTTCTCTGTCTTTCTGCTCTTTCCATTTCTCTCTTCCTCTTCGCTTCTGTTCCTTCCTCCTCCCATCCTTTCACCTTCCCTCCTTCCTATTTCTTCCTTCTTCCTTCCTTCTGCCTATCTACCTTCACCTTCTCTGTCTTTTTGCTCTTTCCCTGTCTTCCCCTTTCCTCCCTCCTTCCCTTCTTTCCTTTCTAGTTCCATCTTTTCTTCTTTTCTCTCTCCCTCCCTTTTTCTTCCTTCCTTTCTTCCTCCTTCCTCTTGCCTATCAACTTCAACCTCTTTGTCTTTCTGCTCTTTCCCTCTCCTCCCCTTTTCTTCCTACCCCCTTCCCTCTTTTCTCCCTCCCTTCTTCTTTTTCTTCCTTTCTTCTTCCATCTTCCTCCTTCCTCCTTCTATTCTTTCTCCTTCCTTCCACCTTTTCTCCTTTTATCTTCTCCCCCCTCCTTTCTTCTTTTCCTTCCCCCTTCCCTCCTTCCTTCCTCTCCTTCCCACTCTCTCCTTGGGAGGGGTTGGGGTTGGGGGGCCAGCAGAGACCAAATAAAGTCAGAAAATCTTATTAAAACTTTCTTATTTGTTGGATCGCATTGCTGCGAACTTATAAACCAAATCAGGGGAACATTTTGCAACCGAGGGTGCTGCAAGGAGAGGCAGCCCTGCCCCAGTTTTGCAAGGAATGATAAACGGTGCTTTAATCTGAAGCAACTACAATCGGAACCGCAGACAGGGAAAGAAAGAAAGAATGATCCTTGTAGCACAAAACCCACCTTTGCATGGTTGTGAGAACATAGGTAAAACAAAACAAAAAAAAGCACAGCATCCCTCCACCCTCTGAATGGGACTCAGCGTGACTCCGATTTGAATAGAAGGACAGCGTGGGGGGGGAGATAAGCACCTTAATTTTCATTCTCTGCGACCATGATGCTTTGCAAGGAACATTCCCCAGGCTTTTTGCAGATTTTTCCTTTCGTGCTTAAAAAAAAAGAACAGGACTTCTTTAAAACGCCACAGAATGAGCTTTCAGCCTGACAAAAATGTCCTCCTCCTCCTCCGTCACTAACAGCTGGGGGCTCAGAAATCAGAGCAAAAATACAGTCCTCCATCTCTTCCCTCTTCCTGGATTCACTCCAAAGTTTTAAATCTCCCTTCTGTGCATAAACACTCCCTCCCCCTGCCTCTCTCTCTGTATCTGTTTGTCTCTCACTCTCTGTGTGGCTCTTTGCCTCTATCTATCTCCCTCCCTTCCTCTGTCTCTCTCTCTGTCATTCTCTGTGTGTCTCTGTCTCTCTTCACTCCCTCTGTGTGTGTGTGTGTGTGTGTGTGTGTGTGTGTGTGTGTATCCCTGCCCCCGCGGATGGGCTCCGGACTAGAGGAGCCTAGTTTTCCTCCTTTTTAACCAGGCGATCTTCAGCTGCTGCACAATCCCAAGGGCATGTGCTGCCCAGTTTGCTAAATCCGGTGCGGCTTCAGAGAAAGAAGCTGTGTGAGAAAGTCCCCCACATCCCCACTGCCTGAACATTTGAATGAAGGAGGCTGCAGGCTCCTTTGTCCTTGGCTATGCAATTTTCTTTCATTCTCTGCTGCCTGAACGAGTGAATGAGGCAGAGGGAGAATGAAAGGAGATTGCGTCCCTTCTGTCTCCCCGTTGCTCAGAAAAGCAACTCCAGGGAGGTCCTTTGGTGGTGGCAGGCGTCCTAGAACCTGCCTGCTAGCAAAGGACCTTCCCAGAGTTGCTTTTCTGAGCAACGGGGAGACAGAAGGGACAAAATACCGGCCGGCTGGGACGAGTATACAGGGCTGGGGGCGGGGCAGGCTTACTTCTGGGTCCGGTCACAAAAATCAGGACTTTTTAAGAACGCTCCGGGACACGGGACAAATTGTGCGAAAGCGTGACCGTCCCGCGAAAATCGGGACGTCTGGTCACCTTATCCTATATCCCAAATCTTTATTGTGACATTACCCTTGGTAACTTTCCGCATGTTGAAGCCCACTGTAGGAATCATGTCTTCACTGAACTGGCCTGACGCGATGACATTGACAAAGGTGGTCTTGCCCAAGTACTGCAGCCCGACCAGCGTCAGCTCCATCTCTTCCTTCCAGAAGAGTGAACGGAACCAGTCCAGCAGCCGAGACAACAAGGACAGCATGGTGGCAGTGACAGCAAAGCCCAGCCCCGCGTCTCTCTCCCCTGCATCTGGCTCACCGGCTCAACTCGTTCCGCTTCACCTTCCGTCACCACGACACCGACTCCTGGCGGCTGCAGTTATTCCCCTCTGGCTCCTCGCCTCCGTGGGTCATATGATGGCTTGGCATGCTGTAAGGACAAGAACGGCTTCCGTCCCTACGGCTTCCCTCACAGCGGCCTCTGCCGGCAGCAGGGAGGCGCCGCACCCATGGAAGACTCAGGAGAGAAATCTTGACAGAAGCACAGCGATAACCAAAGATAAGCTGATGGAAAGAGCAGATATTGGGTTTCAAGCTTTTATGAGATACGAAAGGAACAACATGTTGTCAAGAGAAGTTTACACAAGATTTATTAAGAAAGTAGCTAGAACATTAATGCTACAAATGGCAAGCAATATAAGACCGTAATATTACTGGAAAGATACAGGTTGATGCAATGAAACTGTATAATAAAAAATTAAGCTAAATTTAGTTTACTAGTAGTATGTATAAAATGAAGCGACAATAGCTATAGTTAAATAATGATTAATAATGATAACAATACATATATATTAATTTGATAATATGAAATTTTATATAAACAACACATGGAGATTATGAGAGGAGGTTTAAAAGTTTTATCTAGAATATGTTATAAAGATGTATTGTGATTGGATGATTTCAGGATGATTAAATGGAATGTTATCATATAATTCTATTCTAGATTTTTAATATATATAAAAGGATGCAAAAACAATTATAGTCAAATTAAGGTTGAGATATAATAATTATGATATACACGAATATAGGTGAATTTAAAATATGTGATTTGATATGAAAAGCAGGTGGTGACTATGGAAGCGATGCATGGAAATACTGTAACCAACTGACACACTTTCTACAATTTGTAATGGAAGATGGTTTTTTATTTTTTTATTTTTATGTTTGTTTGTCCTTGTTCAAATAAAAATTGTTTTTTTTAAAAAGTGCTCTGAAATGGGAAGGAAAAGCAGTATTCTGTATTTTCTTCCAGAAGTAAGAAAAGCAAGAGTAAAAGCAAAAGTTTGTATGACTTCTGTATCAGGTTCTCTTTTTCAAAATTGGCCATTCTTCTGAGTTCCCAAATTCCGATCACTGTAAGGGTCCACTATTATAGTAATCTAAGAATTATTTTAGTAAAAATGCAGCATCCCCAGCTCTGTAGGGACACAACAAAGATATTCTCGTGTTAATGATCAGGTAAAATCTTCTTTGATTTATCTCAGAGGTGGTATTCAGCAAATTCTGACCAGTTTTGGAGAACTGGTAAGGGATATTTTGAGTAGTTCGGAGAACCGGTAAATACAACCTCTGGCTGGCCCCACCCCCATTTATTCTCTGCCTCCTGAGTCCCAGCTGATTGGGAAGAAATGGGGATTTTGCAGTAACCTTCCCCAGGAGTGGGGAGGGAATGGAGATTTTACAGTATCCTTCCCCTGCCACACCCACCAAGCCACGCCCAACAAGCTACACCTACAGAACCGGTAGCAAAAAAATTAAATCCCACCACTGATTTATCCCATATGTTGACAGCTAATAAGTAAGGATTTGCTTAAAGTCAGATTCTTGCAGTCACCATGGACATTTTAAAAGGATCTGAATGCAGAGAATTCTCTTTTTGCCTCTCCATCTGGTAGAGCAATTAATGTACCCATTTACCTCATTGAAAGGAATGGAAGCCCATGATTATAATCTTTTTAACTTCTCTTGGACAAAACCTCCATCCTTGGGTGGGCTAAAATCTCATGGGCATTGCTTATAGCAGTGGTCCCCAACCTTTTTATCGCCGCGGACCAGTCAGCCTTTGATAATTTTACCGTGGCCCGCTGAGCGCGCGCAGGGGTGGGGGGGCGTTGTTCGCGGTTTCGGTGGAATACGTCGATGACCAGCGCTAGTAGCATAGCCTTGCGCAGGCGCAGTTCAGTATGGCTAGCGTAGATAGCGTAGCACAAACTGCGCCTACGCAAGGCTACGCTACTAGCGCTGTCTACGCTAGCCCTACGTAGCTGCGCAGGCGCTCTTAGGTTTTTTTCAGGAATCAGCCAGCACTGAAGCGCTGAAAAGGAATGAGAAGGGCGGCGTTGGACACAGGGGGGCGGTGGGCCGCTGGTGACGTCAGAGTGCCACCAGCGGTCCAGTAACACCCCTTGTGCCAGTTAGCCCTAATTTGCATACAGAAAGAAACTATGGCCCCCGGCCGCTGCAGCGATCATGGCCCCCGGCCGCTGCGCGGCCCAGTGCCAGGTACTCCACGGCCCGGCACCGGTCCGCGGACCGGGGGTTGGGGATCACTGGCTTATAGGACCTTGGGAGAAGTTGAACCTACAGGACCCAGAATGCAAAACTTGAAATGACCACTTCATGGCTGCAGAGGGATACAGCAAATACTACAGGAGGCCCAATTTCGAAGCTTCAATTTTCTAGCTTTCTACAAGTTACTCATCAACTGACCACATTGAATGGACTGCCACTGTCTAGCTAACCATAAAGTGTCAGCAAATTTGATTTTACCACCAATGGTTTCTCATTCTTGGTTTCTTTCTAATATTCAAATAATTGGGGAAATTCTCTACTTGTGGGGAAAAGCCAACTGTCACTTTGTCCATTTGTCCAATCAAGCATACTAGAATAAACAGTTGATTTAACCCTCCATGCATATGTGCGGAAGCGCCATAGAGCTCAAATACCGGTAAGGAGCATGGGCGGGCGGACAGGCCCTCTGGAGCACTGTACTGGAATGGTACCCAGTGCTTCCGGCAGGCACTGGTACACCGGTACTAGGGAGTACCAGTTGTAACCCACCACTGGTAAATGGACTCTTTCAAGACCACCTGGTTTTATCTCTCATTCTAAAGTTGTATTCTGTTGATATCTAAAAGTTGACATCAAAATCTATTACATTCAATGGCACAGTTTTTGTTCCCTTTAGTGTCCGAAATTACCACTCTATGCAATGTAAGGGAGATAAATCGAAATGTGTCCATTAATGCATTTTTGGCTTGTAATAAATTATACAAATTATGGACATTATTTTTCAGTATATCTTTATACTGAATTAGCATTAGCTCCACAACTCAGACTGATTTTATAGGAATTAAAGTTTCTGCAAGATTCAGAAATTTACGTATTTGAGTTTACTATTAACCTCACTTTCTGGTTTGTGAGTATCACCCAGAAATCTTTTAAGCTGTTAATTATAGAGGATGTAATTTCTGAAATCAGTAAATTAGTAAGTTACAATTTTTTAAAACTTAGTACAACATGGTACATTGATTCAGACATTCAGTGAGCTGTTTACGGTAACTGAGTTGTTGTTGTTGTTGCATTTGCTAGGACTGAGAGATAGCAGTTTGGTGTAATGGTTAAAACCCCTGGCTGGAGATTGGCTAGACCTCTAATCCTGTCTTAGTCACAAAGATAATTGGATGACTCAATTCTTGACAGTCAGGTCCAGAAATAATCAATACAGGTATTCAATACATCAATACAGGCCGCGCGAGCGATCGTGGGTGCACCTCGATTCACCCACGTAACACCTATCCTCCGCGAGCTGCACTGGCTGCCTGTTGATCTCCGGGTGCGCTTCAAGGTGCTACTTGTCACCTACAAAGCCCTTCATGGTATTGGATCTGGGTACTTGAGAGACCGCCTACTACCAATTACCTCCACTAGACTGATAAGATCACATATATTAGGCCTCCTCCGAATTCCATCAACCAGCCAGGGTAGACTGGCAACTACCCGGAGGAGAGCCTTCTCGGTGGCTGCTCCGACCCTCTGGAACGAACTCCCCATGGAGATCCGGACCCTCACCACCCTCCAGACCTTCCGCACCGCCCTTAAAATCTGGCTATCCCGGCAGGCCTGAGGTTAAAGACTCTAACCCCTACTCGAATTGTATGACTGTTGAGTTCTTAAATGATGTTGTGTCTTTATGTTGTAAATTGTTCGCCCTTCCCCCCCCTTTGAACTGTGAGCCGCCCTGAGTCCCCCCAGGGAAAAGGGCGGCATACAAATAAAGTGAAAACTAAACTAAACTAAACTAAACCTTGACTTTTGACCTCAACTGAGATCAGAATTTCTGTTGCCAAGCAAGGCAATTGCTAAGAGAGCTGCAGCCGATTTTATGAACCTTTTTGGACACGGTTCTTAAGCAGATCACTGTAGTTGTTAAGTGAATCACATTGTTGTTTAACTAAGATGATTAAAGCCCTGGAGACTAAAGCATATGAAGAAGGGTTGGAGGATTTGGTCTAGAGAAAAGAAGAACTACAAGAGACATGTTAACAGTGTTCCAATATTTGAGGTGCTGCCACAAAGAAGCGGGGGATCTATTTAAAAGGCAGCCGAAGGCAGGACAAGACACAATGGATGTAAACTAATCAAGGAGAGAAGCAACCAGGAATTAAGGGGAAACTTCCTAACAGTGAGGATAATTAATCAGTGAAACAGCTTGTCTTCAGAAATTGTGGGCGCTCCATAACTGGAGATTTTAAAGAAGAGACTGGACAGTCACTTGTCTGAAATGGTATAGGGTCTCCTGCTTGAGCAAGGGGCTGGACTAGAAGATTTCTAAGATCCCTTTTAGCTGATCAGGCATAGCCTCTTTTGACTTATGTCTTAGTTTCAAGAAGAACTAGAGACTAGCATCTTTCAATGACCATGGGGAAATGGGGGGCTTTGACTTTTTCAGGGAATAAGTGTCATTCTTCCCCCCTACCCTTTACTGACAATCATGGACGCTGTTGTCTCCTTGCAAGTAAGAAAGAATTCTGTTGCCTGCACATTTAATTGAAAGGAAGACTATTCCAGATACCTAAAGAAAATCCATGCAGTTACTGATATAAATGGACATCAAATATATTTAATGGATTTATAAGCAGTTGTAACAGAAACAATTCCACTTCTCTTCTGTGTGATGTACAGGTAGTCCTTGACTTACAACAGTTCACTTAATGACCATCTGAATTACAAAGGCACTGAAAAAGGTGACATGACCATTTCCCACAGTTATGACCATTGCAACATCACCATGGTCATGTGAGTTACATTCCAGTGCTTGACAACTGACTCACATTTATGACATTTGCTGTGTCCTGGGGTTATGTGATCAACCTTTGCATCAAAGAGGAAACCAGATTCACTTAACAACCGTGTTACTACTTTAACAACTGCAGTGATTCACTTAACAAATGTGGCATTACCCAGTTAAATGGTATCAGGCAAATTACTCCTTCCTTCCTTCCTTCCTTCCTTCCTTCCTTCCTTCCTTCCTCCCTCCCTCCCTCCCTCCCTCCCTCCCTCCTTCCTTCCTTCCTTCCTCATGGCATTTATTATTAATGGTATATTTTATGTTAGATGTGAATTCATTCCTGCAAGCCCCTCTGTTTTTATTGCTTATTCTAAAGTTAGATTCTGTAGATATCTAAAAGTCAACATCAAATCCAAGCTATTCAATTGCAGAGTTTTTGTTCCCTTTAGTGTCTGAAATTGCCACTACATACCATGTAAGGGAGATAAACTACATTGTGTCCATTAATGCATTTTTGGCTTGCAACAAATTATACAAATTATATAAATTGCTTTTCAACACAACTTTCTCAGTATTAGCTCATGAACCCAGATTAATTTTATAGGAATTAAAAGTTTCTGCAAGATTCAGAAACTTATGTATTTGAGTTTACCATTAACCTGACTTAGAGCTGAGGTGGCGCAGTGGGTAGAGTGCAGTACTGCAGGCCATTTCAGCTGACTGCTAGTTCGGCAGTTCGGTGGTTCAAATCTCACCGGCTCAGGGTTGACTCAGCCTTCCATCCTTCCGAGGTGGGTAAAATGAGGACCCGGATTGTTGTTGGGGGCAATATGCTGACTCTGTAAACCGCTTAGAGTGGGCTGAAAGCCCTATGAAGCGGTATATAAGTCTAACTGCTATTTCTGGTTTCTGAGTATCACCCAGAAATCCTCTAAGCTGTCAATTACAGAGGATGTAATTTCAGTAAGTGGCAAGATTACTTTTTAAAAATTTAGTACTTCATGGGACATTGATGTTTACAGTAAGTGACGTTTTGGTTCGGACTGAGAGGCAGGCAATTCAGTGTAGTGATTAAGATTGGCATGTACTCGAGTCCTGTTCCAGGAAGAAGACAGCAGAGACAAACGACTTCTGAAATTTTGCCAATGAAAATGGAGAATGTGGTCCAGGAAGTCCCTAAGAATTAAGTCTGATTCAAGTGTAAGAACAATGAATTGTAAATCATGATTTCATGAGGATGGTACTGCAGATACTTATAAAAGAGTCCTGGTTTCTAGGAGGCCACAAATTCTGAAGAAATTTCTGTTTCAAGAGGCCAACTGGTTTACTCTTCCATGGATCTCTCTGTCAGCACCGCTCTTCTCCTGACCATCTCCTGCTGCCTGGGGAATACTGAAGCCCGACGTTACAATTATATACTCACTGTACCAAATGGGGGTGCCTGGGGTAACGGGGGCTCAAGTGAGTTTTGCCCTGAAGGCTATACAAATGGCTTCTCCCTAAAGGTAAAAACTTATTTTTCAGATGCTTTTTTATTTCTTTCTGTTTCTTTGAAATTCACTTTTAAGTTTTTCACTTTGTGTTTTAAGAAAGGCCACAGAATGTGTGTTCATGCTTAACATTTATTTGATTCTATAATCAAAGAGAAGCACCGATTGTCCCATATTGATGGGTAAATGTTGGAAATTCCAAGAACTGAAGGCTGAACAAAACCAAGGGCTGATCTGGAAGTTTATCAGAGTCTTATTTTCCTAGGTAGTACCACCCCAAGAGAAAGGTGACGATACAGCTCTGAATGGAATCCGTTTGTACTGTGACAAAGGCAATACAATTGAGTCTACAGTTGGACCGTGAGTAACCGATTTTCTTGTCCTATATTATTTTCTTGTGAGGAGATGACTGATTGTTAGTGTACCGCTATTAATTTCAGAAGGGGATGCACTGGAAATAAATGAATTAATAAATCTGATTTTCATGCACTGTTGTGCAATGGTCTCTCTGAATTAGCAGCTGAGACATGGTTGGAGACTTGTTTATTCTGGAGAAGTCCCAAAGTAGCTGCTAATATTTTGTGTGCCACAGCAGATGTATCTCCAACCATTGCTCTTTCCTGACATTCATTCATGCCCCAAACACCTCTTTATTGACTCAATGACCCTTGGTGGTGCAGTGATTTGAGTGCTGTACTGCATGCTACTTCTGCTGCCTGCTGGCTGCCTGCAATTTGTATTCTTTATTTTTTTCCCCTAAAAGCTTATGTCAGCAGCCACAAGATCCTCTTTCTTTGTTCCCCCCTACAATAGCCCAATGAGTTAAGTTGAAAGTCAATTATAGTCCCAGAGATAATGAATTTTGATATTCAGACATAGAATTCAACTGGTTCCTTTTAGCCATAATGCTTGAGTTTTCAGGCCTGATGACAAGAGCTTAATCAACAAACCAAAGAGATGTGTATCCATCTTTTATTGGCAGGTGGGGAGAATGGACTGCCACCCAGTTCTGCAACTCAGGCTACCTGGTCTCTTTTTCTATGAGAGTGGAAGGCCCTCAAGGAGAAGGTGATGATTCGGCAGCTAACAACATCCAGTTCGCCTGCAGTGATGGTCAAGGCATGATGGGCGAGGGCCTGAGTTGGGGTGATTTTGGCCCATGGAGCCTTCGCTGCCCCTTGACTGGTATATGTGGGATACAAACAAAGGTGCAGGCAAGACAGAGCGAGGATGATGACACAGCACTCAATGATGTGCGTTTTTACTGCTGTTAATGGCTGATACATGTTTTGTCACCTAGAAATACGCTTTTGCTATACATTTCCAAAAACTGTTAATTATAGTCTAATATTAACTTGAGGAGAGAGTAAAATCTTTGTGCAAAATGTGGTAGTACAAGGTAATCCTCCCATCCCTCTGTGTATTTTGAAATGGGCTCATATTGGAGAGAAAAAAATGTTGTGGCAGAAACCTCAAGCATTGCAAAGATTGATGATCTCTTCTCTATCATTTTGAATCAAGTCACAGAAGCAAACTGTAATTCTGTATTACTGCTTTCTTGCTTGCAAATAAAATTGTGTTGCATCTTCAAAGTCATTCCTTTTTTTCATTGAGCCACGTTTTGGGCCACGATAATACGTATGTATTTCTTTGGGTTTATTTATTGGTGCATTTCACTTCAGAGAATAGAAAGAAAATAAACTATAGGTGGACCAGCACGAGTTAAAAACCAACAAAATTGATGATATACGTGTTTTTATTAGATGAGCTACAAAAGTTTTCTTCTTAGACAAAGCCTACAAATGATCACTTATCCAAATCACTACTTTTCTGTTCTTGAAATACTTACATAAAAATTTATTGAGATTGATTTGATTTTATTGAGTTTGTATGCAGCCCTATTCCCGAGAGACTCAGGGCGGCTCACAATAAAAAGGGAAGGGATACAAAAAATAAAATAAAACAACAATTTAAAATTCTACAACAGCCGTAACCTCGAATGGGGCTGGATAGTTCAACGGCCCCAGGCCTGCCGGAACAGCCAAGTCTTAACTGCATTGCGGAAGGCCAGGAGGGTAGTAAGGGTCTGGATCTCCACGGGGAGATCGTTCCAAATATCTCTCCTCCAATCCCATGCCTTTCATTGGCTCTGAATTTTTATGTTTATGTATTTATTGATTTCATTTGTACATCATTGCAACTTAATCAGGCTCTTGGTTGCTTACAAATTGACACAAACCCAGTTTGTCAAAAAGTTTATCAAAGGTCAAGGAAGATGCCTCTTCCTGAGGTCTGGAACTGAAAAGCCATCCCTTGACCTTGTGAATATGAGGAACTCTCAGCTGCTTATCCCAACATGACCACAAGCCTAATTCCACTAGGAAAATGTGTCCTTTTGTTAACTGATATCAATACCAGACCAACAATGAAGTCATAAACAATCTCCCAATCCAGAAGCTACCAACTCAGTCAAACAATCAAGAAGTAAGCAAAAGGTTGGTCAATAAACAACTAAGAAGAAAACTACACTCCCACCATCAAAGCTGTTATGTAAACAGAAATCAAACCCTCCTCACTTCTAGTACTGAAGATATCTCTTTGTTTTAATGAAACATCCACAATAAACCAACCAAGCAGTATTTCAGCATCATACCTCAAACACACGAGATCAGAGAATGGTTTTCAACAAGAATAGAATAGAATAGAATAGAGTAAGTAAGTAAGTAAGTAAGTAAGTAAGTAAGTAAATCTTTATTGCGGTCAAAGACCAGCAATACACATTAGTTTTTGCACTGTGTTAAAAAATACTGACATTAAGATCTAATTAAAAGGTATTGACGGTAAAAAGGAAAATAACATACATGTTCTCAGATTGTTCGGGTCACTCCCTGGTTTACCTGGGTGCAACACTGTTAAGTATAGGAGTAAATACAATGGTCCAAAGATTGTTAGAGATATGTCCAGATAATTGGTACAAGATGACAACTATACTTCTGTAGCCAATTTTTTTCTTATGGTTTTCTTATGGCTTATGGCTCAGCACAGACTTTATGCAAGATGGAGTTAGCTTGTCTGGGTCTGGAGCTTCTCCTGGCTTTTGTCTGTGAAACGGATCTTGCACTTCCTTTTCGGTGATCACCAGGGGTTGTGAACCCAATGGGTTGGGGTCCGTTATAGTAGGTTTGGGTTTTGTTGGTGTTACTAAGAAAACAGAGGTCAGAGCTATGTCTTCAACAAGGCTCCATCCCATTGTTTTTAGTTAAGACAGGCATGGCTTTGTTAGGGAAGGACCCTCATTGAGGGTCTTTGCTCTCTTTCTCCATGTCTTTGGGTTTGAAGGCTGTACTTTATTACCTGTTTTCTCCAGCTTCCCTATGGTGTCTGTGTCCAGCTTTGGTATTGCTAGTCTGGAGTTTTCCCAAGGCTGACACTCCACTGGTTCAACTGGTTTCAAACACCCAACCATACAAGCATGACATTTTGTATTAAGTGAAGCTTCTGTGTGGTTTTTAAAAGCAGCCACACACACATTGAATTGCTGTGGTCTAAACAATTATCCTATAAGGTTGAGTATTATCAACTTTTTAGATTAGATCCAGAGAGTAATTTCTTTACAGTCATGGCTTTCAAAACCATTCCTCTAAGCACGATGAACTCTGAAATTAATCCATGATCTCTGTATAGTTTAAGAAAGTTTAGATGATATTGTTAAATGTTAACATGGCAAGAATCAATACATCACACTGAAATTACGCTTTGAAATAAGGCATTCACAAAAGTCCCTACAAACAAATTCTTTTTCTAAATGAGAGATCAGAACACTGTGGTTTTTTTATTTTAATTTTCTTTTCTGGGCTGTTCCCTATTTCTGCGAAGTAAAAATTTCTGCAGAACTCAGGTAATGTGAACAGCTGGAAAGTAAACCAATAGCTAAATAATCCCATAAAGATTCTTCCTAAATATAGGCTGGCTAAATAAAACAGTTTATGTTGAGTCACATCAATCATTGTATTTCCCCATAAGTAAACAATTATATTAAAATATAGTTTATGTTTTATTTTGGTTTTTAAATGTGCACTGTAAATAGTAATAGGAAGCTAAACAGAAATCTCCAATAATGTAAACATATAATACATAATACATTAAAAAGGAAACAACACATGGATTTTAGCATTGTGTTGAAGTAATTGTGACTTTGAAGTAATTGTGACTTTGAAGTAATTGTTGTGACAATCATTGTGACTTTGAAGTAATTGTTTTTTCTCCCCCAAGAGTGAAAAATATGTATTTAAGACCGATGCTGACCAATGTTCCCTCTAATTTTTTTTCAGGGTGAGCGGAAAAGTACAGTGTGTGAGCGGCACAGTTTCATGCCTGAGCACCTAAGAGAGCAACAGTTTGAACTTCTGTCTCGTCTGCTGGACATTTGCGCAACATTCCAAGCGCCAAGCACCAATTGTGAGCGAGGTTTCAGCCTGATGAATGCCAGGCATGAAAATGTGCTACTCAAACACTATACTTTTCCGCTCACCCTGAAAAAAAAAAAGACTTCTGCTCAGCTTTTAGATCATTAGACTGGCTAGAGAGAGACATGGCACCAACAGGTCCTGGGTCCTGGCATTTTGCAGGCAACCTGTCCTCTCACATTCCTTTGGAATGCAACCCATCACATTTGAATTAGATTTTGCCAATTATCCTATTAAAAGATAATCCTATTATTCTAAAATATGACTAACTCGATATTAAAAATGTAAATATTTAATGCTGATAAATAATAGCAGTAATTGTTATTTAGTATGATTAAAATCAGTATTGATATATCAATATATCTATCAAAATTGACAATAAACACTAAAATAACAATACAAATATATAATGTGGAATATAAATGTAATAAATATAATATATAAATGCAACATAAATGTAATAAAATAATTTATCATGAAACTCTCCCCCTTTAAAGTAATAAGATCAATTAAATAGTCTAACAAGTTTGGACAATATGCTATATGTTATGTTACTTAAGAATATATATGCCTCAGAATCAGATACAACATCCACATCATTTCCAACTGAGTCAATAAAATGATATGCCATGCCAAAACTATTTTAAATAAAGATATGAAATTAATCAAGTATTGCATTTATTTTTCAAAATGAATGTAGAATTTTTTTTATTATTTAAGTTTTGTACCCTATCTTTTCTAACTAACGTTAACTTTAAAAACATGTTACATCAGACCACAATACAAGTAATTAAATGAAGACTAAAATAAGTGTTTTGGCATATTGAGCTTTTTATATTTCTTTCTTATATTGCTTCCTTAGTTGAGAACTTGCTCCTCAGCTTACTTACGCATTAACTGTTTGTTGCTTTTATGGCTTATTCATTCACTGCTCCATCTTCAGTTTTTTTCACAGGGGGCAGGGCTTCCTTCCTTCCTTCCTTCCTTCCTTCCTTCCTTCCTTCCTTCCTTCCTTCCTTCCTTCCTTCCTTCCTTCCACTCCTTTGGCCACCAATTTTGATCCAATTCTCATTCTCATTCTCATTCTCATTCTCTCTCTCTCTCTCTCTCTCTCTCTCTCTCTCTCTCTCTCTCTCTCACACACACACACACACACGTGTTCTTTGGGGGGGGGTTTGAATTACTCCGCCTCACTGCGCAAAGTCGGCTCAGCATGTGTTCGGCCCCTGCTTACGCCGAATCAAATCTGCAGCCGGCGGGACCATTTCAAAGCCGCCAGTCCTCTTGCTCCTTCTCCTTCACCGGCAAAGCAGCGGCGGTGGTGCCTCCCCCTCCGCTCGGAGCACCTGAGCTGGCTCCCGCGTTATCCCTGCCATCGCCTCTACCTCCGCCGCTTTCCTACTAGCTCCTGCGGCCTCAAAAGCACGGCAGAGGAGGAAGGGGGAGGGATAACGCGGGGGCCAGCTCAGGTGCTCCGCGTGGAGAGAGAGGCACCACTGCCACGGGCGGCTCATCAAAACAAGTCTGGGGAGGTCCTTTGCAGGCGGCCAGTTCTAGCCGCCTGCAAAGGACTTCCCCACGTTTGCTTTGGTAGAAAGCTCTGCGCTTTCTTAGAAATCTCTGCGTGGGGGTTTCTAGTCACGTGTGCGGCCGCGCAGGCGCGCACCTTAGAGGGAACAGTGATGCTGACATACTGACATTGCATCTCAGAATTACTGAGCATTGGCAGGAACTGATAGGGATATTTAGCCCTTTTCTATCTAATCAAAGAAAAGCACCAATTTATACATACATACATACATACATACATACATACATACATACATATTAATATAACTTTTTTTAAAAAGTTTTTATTAAATAAACATTAAAAAGGTTGGACATAGTGTGATATTTCTGGCATAGTCATTTCCATAGAGTTCTTAGATTTTATAACAATAGCAGTTTACATCCATTACATAGGTATGTGTAATCAGTCAAATTACCTACCCACTAATCCCTTTTGTTATATAGTTACTATCAGTACATATACATATCCAATTCCTACCTATCATATAATATTAATACCATATTTCCAATTCTTAACTTATCTGCCCCATGTAGAGCACGTTGCAGTAGTTTTCTATTAAATGTTTTTATTTTCCATTTTTCATTTTCATACAGCCACATATATACTGTGCATAACCGGGGCCATACAACATTAAACAATAATCACAGCAGTTCCTCTTGTCAGCAATACATATATATATATATTTATTTTTATTACATAGACAACACATACACACAACAATAAAAAAAAACAAAAACAAAAAAACACACACACACACACACAAACCATCATCACATACAGCATGTCGTTTGGTTACAGGTGTTTTAACATTTATCATTCTTATACATTTATTATTTCATTTAATAGGTTATAATATACAGTTTGGGTTGCTTTGTTTACCATCCCTTCTTCCTGTTTTAACACCACCTTATTTTCCCTTTCTTTTCTCCCTCCCCCCTTCTCTACTTTCTTCCTTCCTCCTCTCCTTTCCCTTCCTTCTTCCTGTACCTTTCTCCTACTCCTGCTCTTCCTCTTCCCAGAAAGGCACCAAATTTGATATGGGATATGAGGAGAGATGGTCAGTTAAACTTTAAAATTCAGTTGTGCCGGAACTGAGTGGAGTGGTGCAGCAGGCAATGGGATGTACATGCGTGGCCAGCGTGAAGAACAGGGCGGCGATGACAGTGGCTTTTCTGGCATGTTTGAGACCTCTAGTAATTTTCGGCAGCCTCCAGCCAGTCATCGCTGCTGGGAAGCAGTTGACCAAGAGGCAACAGTTGAGAGGCTTCTCGCAGTCACATTGAAAAAGAGAGTCCGGACCAGCCGCCATGGGAGGAAGGTAAGCCCAAAGAAAGAGGCGGTCGTGGGGGAGGAGGCGAGAAAGGACCGGGGCCTCTGAAGGAGCAGAAACAGGACTGGCAAAGGGAGAGCAGGCGGCATACAGGAAGAGGCCATTTGACAGATTAGGCCAGCCCTGGGCAGAAAAACAAGTCCCCTATTTTTCAGATATTAAGATGCACTGGAGTATAAGACGAACCAAGGTTTGAAGAGGGAATTTTTTAAAAAAGTTTTTGTACTCTGCAAACCTCCCCAAAATGACCCCTATTTTTGCAAAAAAACCCCGGGCCTTTTCTTTTCAAAAAAGGGCACGAATAGTCCTTAGGAGGCTTGTAGAGTATTCCGGGGGGGGGGTGTGTGTGGCAAAATTGAGCAAAAAACGGTCCATTTTTTGCTCATTTCTGCCCTCCCCAGCCCCCAAGAGCACCCTGAAAGCCTCCTACAAGCTATGCACGGCCATTTGGTGAAGGGGCGGGGTTTCAGGAGGCAAAAAATGCTGTATTCAGTATATAAGATGCACTGAGATTTTCAACCTCTTTTTTGAGGCAAAACGGTGCGTCTTATACTCTGAAAAATACAGTAGATAGGTAGAAATTCATTTTTTTTCCTACCGAGTTCTATGGCTGTGACTTGTTGTTGGTCATATGACTGAGTGGGTGTGACCGTGAGTGAGATCGAGTTGGCTACACCCACCTAGTCACATGACACTCCCACCACCACCAAGCCATGCCCACAGAACCAGTAGGGAAAAAATTTGAATCCCACCACTGGGTCAATCATTGGCTTTCCCCATAAGTAGACCATAAGTTTATTAAAAGAGAGTTTATCTTTTATTTCAGTTTTTGAAATTTGTACTGTAAATAGGGATAGGAAGCAAATCAGAATGTCCAATAATGTAAACATATAATAAACATCTATGTTCAATACAACAAAAAGGAAACAACACATGGTTTTTAACATAATATATCCTGGTTAGTTGCATTCAACAACTCATTGTGACTTTACAGGAATTGTTTTTCCCCCCAAGAATGAGAAATGTGTATTTCAGATTGATGTTGACATACTGACATTGTGACTTCAAATTATTGAGCATTGGCAGGAACTGATAGGGATATTTATCCCTTTTCTATCTAATCAAAGAAAGGCACCAAATTTGACAGGGGATATGTGGAGAGATGGTCAGGTAAACTTTAAAATCAATATTTAAAATCACATTGTCCAATATGGCTACAACCATACATTATGTTCAACCAAGTTGTTGATACGCCTGTTGGCTGCACTTCAACAGACACAGATTGGCAGTGGGTATGGTGGTAGGTTGTGTGTGCACAGCTTAATGCACTGTATACTATACTGTATACTTGTGACCTATTGCGTTATGCTTTGAGAGAAAGGCAGGCAGGCTGATGTTTATTTATTTTATTTTATTTGGTTTGTCAAGTTTGTATGAGAAAACAAGTATAAGTATGAAATAATATGTAAACATATAAGTATAAGCAGGTTTAAGTACAGCATAAGAAATGAGTACAAATAAATGGGAACAATAGGACAGGGATGGTAGGCATGCTGGTGTGCTGATCCACGCTCCCTTACAGACCTCTGGGTTGAGGTCCATGGTAGACCGTTTGAGGTTAAAGTTACGAGGGTTTTAGGATGTAACAACAGTTTCAGGCAGTGCATTCCAGGCGTTGACCATTCTGTTGCTGAAGTCGTATTTTCTGCAATCAAGTTTGGAGCAGTTTACTTTGAGTTTCAATCTACTGTTTGCCCGTGTATTATTGCGGTTGAAGCTAAAGTAGTCATTGACATGCAGGACGTTGTAGCAGAATAAATATTTAATTTTAGACTGACTGTATTTTTTACTGCAATGCTGGAATGTTTTGTGGGGAACTATGATCACATATTCAGATTCAGATTCAGATTTAATTTATTTGTATGCTGCCCTTCTCCGGGAGGGACTCAGGGCAGCGAACAACTCAAAAGGGGAAAAGGGATACAAACACAATACATATAATTAAAATACACAAGAGTCATACAGCCATACAAGTCGAGAGGGGAGGGGAACTCATCAACCCCAGGCCTGCCGGCACAGCCAGGTTTTGATGGCTTTCCGGAAGGCCTGGAGAGGGGTGAGGGTCCGAATCTCCGCGGGGAGTTCATTCCAGAGGGACGGAGCTGCAACAGAGAAGGCCCTCCCCCGGGTAGTAGCCAGATGGCATTGGCTGGTAGACGGAACCCGGAGGAGGCCGACCCTGTGCGATCTAACAGGTCTGTGGGAGGTAATTGGCAGAAGGCGGTCTCTCAAGTACCCAGGTCCAATACCATGAAGGGCTTTATAAGTTACGACTAGCACTTTGAAGCGTATCCGGAGACCGATCGGTAACCAGTGCAGCTCGCGGAGGATAGGTGTAACGTGGGTGTACCGAGGTGCACCCACATTCGCTCGCGCGGCTGCATTCTGGACGAGTTGTAGTCTCTGAATACTCTTCAAAGGCTGCCCCATGTAGAGCGCATTGCAGTAGTCCAGTCTTGAGGTCACGAGGGCATGAGTGACTGTTGCGAGTGCCTCCCGGTTCAGGTAGGGGCGCAACTGGTGCACCAGGCGAACCTGGGCAAATGCCCCCCTGGTCACAGCCGACAGGTGATGTTCTAAGGTCAGCTGTGGGTCCAGGAGGACATATGATAAATAGCAAATGAACTTCATAACTTAATATTTACTTACCAAAACAGATAAGCAGAATAAACTTCAGTGGGGAAAAAAAAGAGCAGGATTGGAGCAGCTTCTAATTTTCTGCAGGCTTTTGCTTGTGGGTAGTGTGTGTGTGTGTCTGTGTGTCTGTGTCTGTGTGTGTCTGTGTGTGTCTGTGTCTCTCTCTTTCTCTCTCTCTCTGTGTGTGTCTCTGTGTATGTAAAATCTATTCAGAATCTATTCTATCAATGTGGGATCCAACTATTTAACAATTTCTGATGATGTCTGATTACCAAGACTTCATAATTTTATGTGTTCAAGGGCGGTCTTTGTTGCAGTTTCTCCGTTGAACTTCTGCTTATATTGTCTTACAAAGAGGGAGACTAATGAAATAGGTTTATTGGATGCATCGAGTTCAGCGTGTTCACACACCAAAATCTGAACTGCCTGGGCTCTGCCCAGGATCCTACTTTTATGCCGTGTTCCACACTGTGCATTCTCAAGGCGTTTCCATACCCGACACAAGCATGACATTTCGAAAAGGGGAAGTTCATTTGGAATGTTACAGCGAAGTACATAGGAAAAATGCAAGAAAGAGCAGTTCCTATAATGTCTTAAGCTGTCAGCAGTTTTTACCTCTGTTCTATCTCTCATCCACGTCTGGCTTCCTGTGCCCCTCCTTTACAGGGTCTTGCCACACTGTTCAGCCCTATTTTTAATACTTATGAGGAAGTTGGAAAGTTCACTCCAGCTAAAAGTCAACTTTGGGACTCCAGGGCACTAGAATGAAAAGCCAAGCTAATATGAATTTATAAGGTCCATTCTATTAAGACCACCTAACCTGGCCAGCCACTGGTGGGTTTACCTGTGCACCCCCTCCTGCATCAATATGATAAATAGCAAATGAACTTCATAACTTAATATTCACTTACCAAAGCAGGTAAGCAGAATAAACTTCAGTGGGCAAAAAAAAGAGCAGGATTGGAGCAGCTTCTAATTTCCTGTAGGGTTTTGCTTGTGGATAGTGTGTGTGTGTGTGTGTGTGTGTGTGTCTGTGTGTGTGTCTGTGTGTGTGTGCATGTCTGTGTGTGTGTGTCTGTCTCTCTCTCTCTCTCTGTGTGTCTGTGTATGTAAAATCTATTCAGAATCTATTCTGTCAATGTGGGATCCAGCTGTTTAACAGTCTCTGATGATGTCTGATTACCGAGACTTCATAATTTTATGTGTTCAAGGTCAGTCTTTGCTGCAGTTTCTCCGTTGAACTTCTGCTCACATTTTCTTACAAAGAAGGAGGCTAATGTACTTTCGAAAAACTGTTGTAATATACAGAAAGTGTTCAATCAGGTGAATGGATGAGGCAGACTCAGGCTTAGCAACAAACAACATCTCTTTATTGGAATCAACTATGTACAATCCAGCACCGCTCTGTTTGATGGCAGCCCTTTTATAGGGAGCTTCAAATGGCTCGGCCAATCACCATTTAGTATTTTCCCGCCAGATCCATGGACCTTGGTGGAACCTACCATACTGACTATCAGTATGTAACAGAAAGTTTGATGTGACACGAAAGGCTTCTGAATACAAAAAAAAATGTGGTGGAGTTTCTTTCTGGAATATGGCTAGGACCAAATGTTTATGACCAAAGTTTGCATTCTAAAATTGACATAAAGTTTATACATTCCAAAAAATATTGTTTGACCCAATAGAAGCATTTAATTTTTAAAAAATTATTCCAGCAATTATATTTTAGAAAAAATGTATTTTACAAAGAAAGCAATTTGTTTGTAAGCTGCAAATGTTTAAATAAGCAGTTACTGAGGTTTCACTTGAAATCTTACAGTACTTGAAAAGTAATAGTCTCAGCTTCCTGTAAGTGAAAATTCACTACGGACACGGGGGTGGGCCGGAGCATTACGGTCCTAACAGGGAGGGGCAGATATGGCGGGGACTTTAGGGCTGGCCATTACCGGGGAAGGAGGGCTCGCTATGTTACAGAGATCCCTCCTTCCGGCCCTATGAGTCCCACTCCAAGGCCAGATGGCGTGAGAATCAGGATCCTGGTCTCAGGCTGCTGTCGCTAAATGCCAGGTCTGTAGTTCACAAGGCTCCCCTCATCCGGGACCTAATTTTAGACGAGAGGGCAGACCTGGCATGTATTACTGAAACCTGGCTGGGCCCGGAGGGAGGAGTCCCCCTCACTGAAATGTGCCCAGAGGGTTTTCAGGTGCTTCATCAGCTGCGAGCCCAGGGAAGGGGTGGAGATGTGGCTATTGTTATCTGAGAGTCTTTAGTACCTCGTAGGATCCCAGCTCCGGAGCTTGTCGGGTGTGAGTCCTTGCTGGTGAAGTTGGACCTCAAGGGTCAAGTGGGGAAGGTTGTTGAGAAATTGGTGGCCTTTCAGCTCCGGCGGTCCTTGGAGGAAACCGATTATCTAGATCCCTTCCAGTCGGGATTTAGACCTGGCTACAGCACGGAAACCGCTTTGGTCACGCTGACCGATGATCTCTGGAGAGCCAGGGATGGAGGTCATGCCTCTGTCCTAGTGCTCCTTGACCTCTCAGCGGCCTTCGATACCATCAACCATGGTATCCTTCTGCGACGACTGCGGGAGGTGGGGGTGGAAGGCACTGTTTTACGGTGGTTCTCCTCTTACCTCTCGGACAGGTCGCAGTCGGTGTTGGTCGGAGGGCAGAGATCGACCCCTAGGCCCCTGAATTATGGGGTGCCGCAGGGTTCGGTCCTGTCCCCCCTCCTGCTTAATATCTACATGAAGCCGCTGGGTGAGATCATTCGACGGCACAGGATAAAATACCACCAGTATGCGGATGATACACAGTTGTATCTGTCCGCCCCGTGCCAACTCAGTGAAGCGGTTGACGTGATGTGCCAGTGCCTCGAGGCTGTTAGGGCCTGGATGGGGGTTAACAAGCTTGTACTCAATCCGGATAAGACTGAGTGGCTGTGTGTTTCCCTCCTACTAATTGGCCAAGTTTTCCATCTCTCAGGCTGGGGGGTCAAACAGTACGCCCCTCAGACAGGGTTCGCAATTTGGGAGTCCTCCTGGACTCACAGCTGACTTTCGAACAGTACTTGTCGGCTGTGACCAGGGGAGCATTTGCCCAGGTTCGCCTGGTGCACCCTACCTGAACTGGGAGGCCCTCACTGTAATGCAATTAATAAAATTGAATAGCATTTTAGGCAGTAAAAAATTTATGATGGAAACAATGTCCAATTATGTTCACTGAGTCTTCTTGGAGCCACACCTTCTTTGGGGGTTGATATGTTGGTGAGGAGTGCATTAAAACTGAATTTGTATGACTTCCTTTGCAATTTAGCTTAGCACTAATACCCACATGCTCCCAGAGAGAGAGTGTTTATCAGATTGTTCAGGAGCCTAATACTAATACAACACAACCTTCAATAATAGGGTTTGGAATAAAAGATACAATGGTACAATGGTATTAATGATGATGATGATGATGATGATGATGATGATGATGATACGGAAAAGATGTGATAAAATCAAGAATGGAGAGTTGGCAGAACAAAGCACTGCCTGGCCAATTTCTGGAAAAAATAAAAGATAAAGTGGACAGTGAACAAACTTGGTTATGGTTAATAACAGGTACATTAAAGAAAGAAACAGAGTCACTAATCCTGGCTGCACAAAAACAAGCTATCTGCACAAATGCCATTAAGGCCAAAATCGAAAAATCCTCTGATGATGCCATTTTTAAAAATTCTATACACAATACTTTGAAATATATTGTGCATAGAATTTTTAAAAATAGTTTTACTTCAATTTATTCTGTGTGGAATAGTTTGAAATGTTTTACTTCAATTTATTCTGTGTGGATTCTTTTTTAAAATTGTCTTAGACTATTTAAAAAAAGATTCTATCCAAAATAAATGGAAGTGAAACCATTTTTAAAAATCATATGCACAATACTTTGAAATATATTGTGCATAGAATTTTTAAAAATAGTTTTACTTCAATTTATTCTGTGTGGAATAGTTTGAAATGTTTTACTTCAATTTATTCTGTGTGGATTCTTTTTTTAAAATTGTCTTAGACTATTTAAAAAAAAAGATTCTATACAAAATACAAAATACCAGCTGCAGTTATTCACTTAAGAACTGTGGCAAGATGGCTAAAATATCGGCATATCTTAAAGATCACTCAAATGAGAAATATAAACGAGACTGGAAAAAATAGATTGACTATATACAAAATAAATACGGGACCAAGAAATTCCAGTTAGCCTATGCTTAAGATCAGAAATGATTTAAATTGTTTAAAGTTAGCTCAGCAAGAAGAAGCTAAGATCAATGTAGAGATGTCATTAATTTCTTTATTTCTTTTTTC
This sequence comes from Thamnophis elegans, assembly GCF_009769535.1. Lineage (NCBI taxonomy): Eukaryota > Metazoa > Chordata > Lepidosauria > Squamata > Natricidae > Thamnophis > Thamnophis elegans. The sequence continues at coordinate 17,967,139 of NC_045546.1, read as the reverse complement.
TCAATAGATTTTAGACTGTGTTTGTTAAAAATCCATACCGTGTACGAGTTCTGGGAAGTCGGGGGGGGGGGGGAGGAGGACGGGGGTTGAAGGGGAGGGGGAGGGAGGGGTATACTTTAGGCTAGACAAGAATTTGGTGGTAAACTAGAACTATTTTGACACACAAAAAATTGTATTCCGATGTCTTACTGATTGAGGAATGATGAAATGTTTGTTTTAAAAGAAATAAAACTTTTGAACCATTAAAAAAAAATAAGTAAGTGCTTTTTTAAGATAAGGATTATGTTAATAATTGATTTATTTCCTTGTTCTCACTTAGAATGACACATGCTACGTACAATGTTTCTCATCTTGGCAACCTTAAGCTGTGTTGAAATCAATTTCCAGAATTCCTCAGCCAGGGTACATCTATTTGAAATGGCCAAATTTGAAACACTGACCTAATGGAAAACCTCCAGTTTTAATACATATGTAAATGGCAGTGGTGGATTCTGGATCCCAGTGCAACCAGTACGGTGCAACGGGGCGCGGCGTCCACCACATGAACGTGCTCAGCATGCGCACACATGTCCTTACCTCCTGTGATGCTCCGTGACGCCTCTGTGATCCCTCTGCGATGCTCCAGCTGCTTGGAGGAGCGTCGGGAAGGTGCTGTACCCTCCATGCATGTGCGCGGAAGCGCCAAAGAGCTCAAATACCAGTAAAGAGCATGGGCGGGCGGACAGGCCCTCTGGAGCACTGTACTGGAATGGTACCCGGTGCTTCCGGCAGGCACTGGTACACCCATACTAGGGAGTACCAGTTGTAACCCACCACTGGTAAATGGACTCTTTCAAGACCACCTGGTTTTATCTCTCATTCTAAAGTTGTATTCTGTTGATATCTAAAAGTTGACATCAAAATCTATTACATTCAATGGCACAGTTTTTGTTCCCTTTAGTGTCTGAAATTACCACTCTATGCAATGTAAGGGAGATAAATCGAAATGTGTCCATTAATGCATTTTTGGCTTGTAATAAATTATACAAATTATGCACATTATTTTTCAGTATATCTTTATACTGAATTAACATTAGCTCCACAACTCAGACTGATTTTATAGGAATTAAAGCTTCTGCAAGATTCAGAAATTTACGTATTTGAGTTTACTATTAACCTCACTTTCTGGTTTGTGAGTATCACCCAGAAATCTTTTAAGCTGTTAATTATAGAGGATGTAATTTCTGAAGTTAGCAAGTTAGTAAGTTACAATTTTTTTAACTTAGTACAACATGGTACATTGATTCAGACATTCAGTGAGCTGTTTACAGTAACTGAGGATTTGTTGTTGTTGTTGTTGTTGTTGTTGTTGCATTTGCCAGGACTGAGAGATAGCAGTTTGGTGTAATGGTTAAAACCCCTGGCTGGAGATTGGCTGGACCTCTAATCCTGTCTTAGTCACAAAGCCAATTGGATGACTCAATTCTTGACAGTCAGGTCCAGAAATAATCAATACAGGTATTCCTTGACTTTTGACCTCAACTGAGATCAGAATTTCTGTTGCCAAGCAAGGCAATTGCTAAGAGAGCTGCAGCCGATTTTATTGAATTGAATTGAATTTATTGCACTTACCGTATATACTCGAGTATAGGCCGACCCGAATATAAGCCGAGGCACCTAATTTTACCACAAAAAACTGGAAAAGTTATTGACTCGAGTATAAGCCTAGGGTGGGAAATGCAGCAGCTACCGGTAAATTTCAAAAATAAAAATAGATACCAATAATGTTTTTGAATATTTATTTCAAAGAAAAACAGTAAACTAGCGGTGTATTCAATGAAATACTTCACTCACCTCATGATGCTGATGTCCCGCTGTGATGATGATGTCCCGTGCAGCCGCGGGAGCGATGTCCCGCCTCCTATGACACATGGCACAGTGATTCCTATCATTGGATCACTGTACCAGAGGAGGTGGGACATCGCTATGTGGCTGCTTGCCATAACAAGGAGGAGGTGGGACATCGTTGCAGAGCGGCAGGAGGGGGAGGAAGGGGAATCGTAAGGCAGCCCTGCATTACATTAGAACGTGAGGAGGGGGGATGGTGCGGTGCGCGCTGCGCGGCAAACTGACACAGAGGGAGGGGAAACTCACAGGGGCACTGGGCCATTCACGAGTGTCACCCAGCGGCATGGCCCCGCCCCTTTTTCTCCTCCATTTCGGGCAAATTTTTCACTGACTCGAGTATAAGCCGAGGCGGCTTTTTTCAGCCCAAAAAGTGGGCTGAAAAACTAGGCTTATACTCGAGTATATACAGTATATGTTGCCCTTTTCCCCGAAGGGGACTCAGGGCGGCTCACAATCCAAGTCAGGGAAGGGGATACAGATAAGGGATAAAAAGACGAAAAAAACAATACACAATTTAAAAGCATACAACAACCATACCATTCGAGGAGGGGGGCAAAAGCTCTTTAGCCCCAGGCCTGTCGGAACAGCCAGGTTTTAAGGGCTTTGCAGAAGGCCTGGAGGGTGGTGAGGGTTCGAATCTCCACGGGGAGCTTGTTCTAGAGGGTCGGAGCAGCCACAGAGAAGGCTCTCCTCCGGGTAGTCGCCAGCCGGCATTGGCTGGCAGATGGAATTCGGAGGAGGCCTAATCTGTGGGATCTAATCGGTGTATTGGAGGTAATTTATGAACCTTTTTGGACACGGTTCTTAAGCAGATCACTGTAGTTGTTAAGTGAATCACATTGTTGTTTAAGATGATTAAAGCCCTAAAAGCATATGAAGAAAGGTTGGAAGATTTGGGTTTGGCTAATCTAGAGAAAAGAGGAACTACAAGAGACATGTTAACAGTGTTCCAATATTTGAGGTGCTGCCACAAAGAAGCGGGGGACCTATTTAAAAAGCAGCTGAAGGCAGGACAAGACACAATGGATGGAAACTAATCAAGGAGAGAAGCAACCAGGAATTAAGGAGAAACTTCCTAACAGTGAAGATAATTAATCAGGGAAACAGCTTGTCTTCAGAAATTGTGAGTACTCCATAACTGGAGATTTTAAAGAAGAGACTGGACAGTCACTTGTCTGAAATGGTATAGGGTCTCCTGCTTGAGCAAGGGGCTGGACTAGAAGATCTCTAAGGTCCTTTTTAGCTGATCAGGCATAGCCTCTTTTGACTTATGTCTTAGTTTCAAGAAGAACTAGAGACTAGCATCTTTCAATGACCATGGGGAAATGGGGGGCTTTGACTTTTTCAGGGAATAAGTGTCATTCTCCCCCCCCCTTTACTGAATTAAAAGTTTCTGCAAGATTCAGAAACTTATGTATTTGAGTTTACCGTTAACCTGACTTTCTGGTTTCTGAGTATCACCCAGAAATCCTCTAAGCTGTTAATTACAGAGGATGTAATTTCAGTAAGTGGCAAGATTACTTTTTAAAAACTTAGTACTTCATGGGACATTGATGTTTACAGTAAATGACATTTTTGTTCGGACTGAGTGGCAGGCAATTCAGTGTAGTGGTTAAGATTGGCATGTACTCGAGTCCTGTTCTAGGAAGAAGAAAGCAGAGACGAAGGACTTCTGAAATTTTGCCAAAGAAAGTGGAGAATGTGGTCCAGGAAGTTCCTAAGAATTAAGGCTGATTTAAGTGTAAGACCAATGAATTGTAAATCATGACTTCATGAGGGTGGTACTGCAGATACTTATAAAAGAGTCCTGGTTTCTAGGAGGTCACAAATTCTGAAGACATTTCTGTTTCAAGAGGCCAACTGGTTTACTCTTCCATGGATTTTTTTGTCAGCACTGCTCTTCTCCTGACCATCTCCTGCTGCCTGGGGAATACTGAAGCCGGAAGTTATATACTCACTGTACCAAATGGGGGTCCCTGGGGTGACTGGGGCTCAAGTGAGTTTTGCCCTGGAGACTCTGCACATGGCTTCTCCCTGAAGGTAAAAAATTATTTTTCAGATGGTCTTTTACTTCTTTCTATTTCCTTGAAATTAACTCTTCTTCAGTTTTCCACTTTGTGTTTTAAGAAAGGCCACAACATATGTCTTGATGCTAACATTTTTTTGATTCCATAATCAAAGAGAGGCATCGATTGTCCCATATTGATGGGTAAATGTTGGAAATTCCAAGAACTGAAGGCTGAACGAAACCAAGGCCTGATCTGGAAGTTTATCAGAGTCTTATTTTCCTAGGTAGAACCACGCCAAGGAAAAGGTGACGATACAGCTCTGAATGGAATCCGTTTGTACTGTAAGAAAGGCAAAACAATTGAGTCTACAGTTGGACCGTGAGTAACCATCTTTCTTGTCCTATATTATTTTCTTGTGAGGAGATGACTGATTGCTATTAATTTTGGAAGGGGATGCACTGGAAATAAATGAATTAATAAAGCTGATTTTCATGGATTGTTGTGCAATGGTCTCTCTGAATTAGAAGCTGAGTCATCGTTGGAGACTTGTTTATTCTGGAGAAGTCCCAAAATAGCTGCTAATATTTTGTGCACCACAGCAAGTGTATCTCCAACCTTTGGCCTTTCTTGACGTGCTCATTGCTCTTTCCTGACATTCATTCATGCTCCCAACACCCCTTTATTGATTCAATGACCCTTGGTGGTACAGTGGTTTGAAGGCTGTACTGCATGCTACTTCTGCTGCCTGCCGGCTGCCTGCAATTTGTATTCCTTATTTTTTTCCCTAGAAGCTTATGGCAGCAGCCACAAGATCCACTTTCCTTGTTTTTCTCCCCCTACAACAGCCCAACGAGTTAAGTCAAAAGTCAATTATAGTCCCAGAGGTAATGAATTTTGATACTCAGACATAGAATTCAACAGGTTCCTAGTCCCAGATTTTAGCCATTATGCTTGAGTCTTGATGCCTGATGACGAGCTTAATCAACAAACCAAAGAGATGTTTGTCTATCCTTTATGGGCAGGTGGGGAGACTGGACCATCACCCAGTTCTGCAAATCAGGCTACCTGGTTTCTTTTTCTCTGAGAGTTGAAGGCCGTCAAGGAAAAGGTGATGATACGGCAGCTAACAACATCCAGTTCTCTTGCAGTGATGGTCTAGTCATGACGGGCCATGGCCAGAGTTGGGGGGATTTTGGCCCATGGAGCCTTCGCTGCCCATCAACTGGTATATGTGGGATACAAACAAAGGTGGAGGGAAGACAAGGCAGGCGTGATGACACAGCACTCAATGACGTGCGTTTTTATTGCTGTTAATGGCTGATACACGTTTTGTCACGTGGAAATACGCTTTTGCTATACATTTCCAAAAACTGTTAATTATAGTCTAATATTAACTTGAGGAGAGAGTAAAATGTTTGTGCAAAATGTGGTAGTACAAGGTAATCCTCCCACCCCTCTGTGTATTTTGAAATGGGCTCATATTGGAGAGAAAAAAATGTGGTGGCAGAAACCTCAAGCATTGCAAAGATTGATGATCTCTTCTCTATCATTTTGAATCAAGTCACAGAAGCAAACTGTAATTCTGTATTACTGCTTTCTTGCTTGCAAATAAAATTGTGTTGCATCTTCAAAGTCATTCCTTTTTTTCATTGTTTTGGGCCCCGATAATATGTATGTATTTCTTTGGGTTTATTTATTCTTGCATTTCACTTCAGAGAATACAGAAAGACAATAAACTATAGGTGGACCAGCACCAGTTAAAAACCAACACAAATTGATGATGCATGTGTTTTTATTAGATGTGGATAATGAGCTACAAAAGTTTTCTTTTTAGACAAAGCCGACAAATCATCACTTATCCAAATCACTACTTTTCTGTTCTTTAAACACTTACATAAAAATATCTCTCCTCCAATCCCATGCCTTTCATTGGCTCTGAATTTTTATGTTTATGTATTTATTGATTTCATTTGTACATCATTGCAACTTAATCAGGCTCTTGGTTGCTTACAAATTGATAGAAACTCACTTTGGGATAAATTGAAATATAACTAAAATCCCTAAATGTAAATAACTCAAGAACATGTTGCCCTGAAACTCTTCAGAAATGGTCCATTCTTAGCTTCTTCTTGAAGGTAGCTGAAAATTTATCAAAGGTCAAGCAATATGCCTTTTCCTGAGGTCTGGAACTGAAAAGCCATCCCTTGACCTTGTGAATATGAGGAACTCTCAGCTGCTTATCCCAACATGACCACAAGCCTAATTCCACTAGGAAAATGTGTCCTTTTGTTAACTGATATTAATACCAGACCAACAATGAAGTCATAAACAATCTCCCAATCCAGAAACTACCAACTCAGTCAAACAATCAAGAAGTAAGCAAAAGGCTGGTCAATAAACAACTAAGAAGAAAACTACACTCCCACCATCAAAGCTGTTATGTAAACAGAAATCAAACCCTCCTCACTTCTAGTACTGAAGATATCTCTTTGTTGTAATGAAACATCCACAATAAATCAACCAAGCAGAATTTCAGCATCTTACCTCAAACTCACGAGATCAGAGAATGGTTTCCAACAAGAATAGAATAGAATAGAACAGAACAGAACAGAATTCTTTATTGGTCAATGAATTTTTCTTTGGTGCATATGTAAGGTGACCAGATTTTCAGATTGGTAAAGAGGGACACCTTTGACCGGGGGGGGGGGGACTTGATTAAAAATTTTATACGGAGCAACAAAAATTTTCATACAACGCAAAAATAGTATTGTAATATTTTTTTTATTTCAACATAACTACAATTTACAAATATAAATTGTAACTGTTGCCAAACATCAAAATTTTGATCACGTGACCATGAGGATGCTGCAATGGTCGCTAAATGTGAAAATGGTCACTAAGTGTGAAAAATGGTCATCAGTCACTTTTTTCAATGCCATTGTAACTTTGGTCACTATACCAGCTTTCTTGCCACAGTTCTTAAGTGAATAACTGCAGCTGATAAGTTAGTAACATAAGTGAATCTGGTTTCCCCATTTGACTTTGTCGAAAGGTCACAAAAGGCAATTACATGACCCCAGGACACTAAAACCATCATAAACACGAATCTGTTGCCAAACATCAAAATTTTGATCGCGTGACCATGAGGATGCTGCAATGGTCGCTAAGTGTGAAAATGGTTGCTAAGTGTGAAAAATGGTCATCAGTCACTTTTTTCAATGCCATTGTAACTTTGGTCACTATACCACCTTTCTTGCCACAGTTCTTAAGTGAATAACTGCAGCTGGTATTTTGTATTTTGTATAGAATCTTTTTTTAAATAGTCTAAGACAATTTAAAAAAAAAAGAATTCACACAGAATAAATTAAAGTAAAACTATTTTTAAAAATTCTATGCACAATATATTTCAAAGTATTGTGCATATGATTTTTAAAAATGGTTTCACTTCCATTTATTTTGGATAGAATCTTTTTTTAAATAGTCTAAGACAATTTAAAAAAAGAATCCACACAGGATAAATTGAAGTAAAACATTTCAAACTATTCCACACAGAATAAATTGAAGTAAAACTATTTTTAAAAATTCTATGCACATTGTGTATAGAACTTTTAAAAATGGTTTCACTTCAATTTATTTTGGATAGAATCTTTTTTTAACAGTCTAAGACAATATAAAAAAAGAATCCACACAGAATAAAACTATTTTAAAAAATCCTATGCACAATAAATAAAATATTATTTTAAAATACATTAAAGAAATAAAAGAAAAAAACCCAGCTCACTTACCAGCAGGCAGGCACTCCAAGTCAATCCAGAATGATGTAGATGTTAGTACAAAGAACTGAGCAAATTAAAATGGTGAAATAGTCCCAGGGAAATATTTTTGAAAAGAAAAATGAGGAGCCACCATTTTTTCCCACACAAGCCAACCTCCAACCTCCGTGCCCCTCCCCTCTGGGAAATCAAGGAAGGAACAGTCACTACTTCTCTAGCCTTAATATTTCCTGCAGCTCTATGGTACTGGGTCATCTTTTCTTATAAAATGAGGTAAAAGGGGCGTGTGGGGTCCATTTTCTTGCTTTAACGTTTTAATATCTTCAATGAAAGTACTGAGACAGAGAGAGAGGTTAGACAGAGTGTCTTTTGTCTTGCCCCGGTTAGGATTTCTTAAGCAAATCCACTGGGCTTTCAACATGAAGCCAGAAAATCGGGACTTTTTAAAAATGCCCCGGGACATGGGACAAATTGTTAAAAATCGTGACTGTCCCACCGAAATCGGGACGTCTGGTCAGCTTATGCATATGCTCTCAGTGTACATAACAAAAAATAAAATAGAATACATTCATCAAGAATCATAAGATACAACACTTAGTAATAGTCACAGGTTACTAATAAACAATCAAATTATACTAGGAAACAATCAATCAACAAGCAATCAAATTATACTAGGAAAAAAATAAAACATTATAAAATTTAAAGATACAAGCAATGTGGTTATAGTCATAAGTCGGAAGAGATAGGTACTAGGAAGGAAGATAAGAATAGTAGCCATATAGTCTTAGTAGGTAATATGACAGTGTTGTGGGAATTAGTTGTTTAGTGGAGTGATGGCATTCAGAAAAAAATCTGTCCTTGTGTCTAATTGTTCTGGTGTGCAGTGCCCTATGGGTTCGTTTTGAGAGTAGAAGTTGAAACAATTTATGTCCAGGATGTGAGGGGTCTCTAGTTATTTTCACAGCCCTCTTTTTGACTTGTGCAGTATATAGGTCTTCAATGGAAGGCAGGTTAGTAGCAATTGTTTTTTCTGCAGTTCTAATTATCCTTTGAAGTCTGTGTCTTTCTTGTTTGGTTGAAGAGGCAAACCAGACACTTATAGAGGTGCAGATGACATACTCAATAATTCCTCTGTAGAACAGAATCAGAAGCTCTTTGGAAAGTTTGAACTTTCTGAGTTGGTGCACAAAAAACATTCTTTGTTGTGCTTTTTTGATGACATTTTTGATGTTAGGTGTCCATTTTAAGTCTTCAGATACGATAGAACCTAGAAACCTGAAGGTCTCTACTGTTTATACTGTGTTGCCTAGTATTGTAAGAGGTGACGGTATAGGAAGGTTTCTCCTAAAATCTACCACCATTTCTCCTGTTTTGAGTGTATTTAGTTCAAGATTGTTCTGGTTGCACCCCAAGACTAGTTGTTCAACCTCCTGTCTGTATGCAGATTCATCATTGTCTCGAATGAGACCAATCACTGTTGTATCATCTGCAAACTTCAATATTTTAACCAGTGACGTGTGGTGAGGTTTATGGCTGGTGAGGCACTGACACAGGGGTTTCAAATTTTTTTAGACTTGTGGACTTCAACTCCCAGAATTCCACAGCCAGGCATGCTCAGTTCCGATTTAAAGTGACAGCATTTGTTTTTCTCCTTTGCAAAAAAGTTTTCCTTCATTCTTTTTCTTCTCCGTCCCCCTCCTTCCTCCCTCTCTCCCTCCCTCCCCCCTCTCTCAAACAGACACACGGACACAGAGAAGTTGGATCCCTCTCTCACTCACTCAATATCAAACAAACACAAACACAGAAGTTGGATTGGATATATTTTCCAATGGCTTGAAAGCAGCTCCTCTGCCATACTCCCCCCATTCCCCTCCTGCCTTTCGATCCGAGCCTTTGATTGCATGCGGAGCCACATTGCCATTTCAAACTTGTAATCAGTGAAGCTGGGCTTATATACTTTTATCCAGGTGTGTGTGTGTGTGAGAGAGAAAAGGCAACGTAGCTCTCTGCATGCAATCACATACCTTTTCCGGCTGTTTCAAAGAGGATTTCAACTCTGCTCTTGCCTGCCATCATGAAAGGAAAAAAAATGTAAAAGAAAAAAGGCAAGAGCTGAGATCAGGCTAAGCTAGTTGCTGCCAGAGTCACCGTGTGGATGACTCTGCTTAACTGTTTAAAAAAGCCACTAAAAAAACACCCTCTACAGGAGGCAGGAGAACGACGTGTCTCATTACGTCAGGAATTTTTTGGCTTTTAGCCCTTGCTTAGCTCTGCTTGAGTGATCATAAAGTCAGACTAAATGAGGCACCTCATTCTCCTGCCTCCTCCTGTAGTTTTTTAGAGGCTTTTTTAAACAGTTAAGCACTAAGCAGAGCCATCCACTGTGACTCTGGTAGCAACTAGCTCAGCCTTTTTCCTTCTACATTTTTTTCTTCTTTTCATGATGACAGTGGTGAGGTTCTGCCTCCCCTGCCTCCCCTGACTGCACGTCCCTGATTTTAAAAGAGGGATCCTTTGAGATGCACTCATTGGTGTATAGAGAGAAGACAAGTGGAGAGAGCACACAGCCTTGAGGGGCTCCTGTGCTAATTGTACAGGTTTGTTGCCTAGCTTCACGTGCTGCTTTCTGAATGTTAGGAAGCTTATGATCCATTTACAATTGTGAACAGATACAGCTAGCTGATTTAGTTTGGTTAGAAGAATATCTGGAATGGTGGCATTGAATACGGAGCTGAAGTCTACAGAAAGAATACTTGTATAGGTCTTTGGAGATTCAAGATGTTGTAAGATGTAGTAGAGTGTTTGAAGCAAGAAGTAGCATAGCATATCTCTAGTGATTTATTGAAGATGTGGGTGAAGATGTGGGCCAATTGGTCAGCACAGACTTTATGCAAGAAGGTAAGTAAGCAAGTAAGTAAACCTTTATTACGGTCAAAGACCAGCAATACACATTAGTTTTTATACTGTGTTAAAAAATACTGACATTAAGATCTAATTAAAAGGTATTGATGGTAAAAAAGGAAAATAACATACATGTTCTCAGATTGTTCGGGTCCCTCCCTGGTTTACCTAGGTGCAACACTGTTAAGTATAGGAGTAAATACAATGGTCCAAAGATTGTTAGAGATATGTCCAGATAATTGGTACAAGATGACAACTATACTTCTGTTGCCAATTTTTTTCTTATGGCTTTCTTATGGCTTATGGCTCAGCACAGACTTTATGCAAGCTGAAGTTAGCTTGTCTGGGTCTGGAGCTTCTCCTGGATTTTGTCTATGAAACGGATCTTGCACTTCCTTTTCGGTGATCACCAGGGGTTGTGAACCCAATGGGTTGGGGTCTGTTATAGTAGGTTTGGGTTTTGTTGGTGTTACTAAGAAAACAGAGGTCAGAGCTATGTCTTCAACAAGGCTCCATCCCATTGTTTTTAGTTAAGACAGGCATGGCTTTGTTAGGGAAGGACCCTCATTGGGGGTCTTTTCTCCATGTCTTTGGGTTTGAAGGCTATACTTTATTACCTGTTTTCTCCAGCTTCCCTATGGTGCCTGTGCTTAGCTTTGGTATTGCTAGTCTGGAGTTTCTCCAAGGCTGACACTCCACTGGTTCAACTGGTTTCAAACACCCAATCATACAAGCATGACATTTTGTATTAAGTTCTGTGTGGTTTTTAAAAGCAGCCCTACATACATTGAATTGCTGTGGTCTAAACAATTATGCTATAAGGTTGAGTATTATCAACTTTTTAGATTAGATCCAGAGAGTAATTTCTTTACAGTCATGGCTTTCAAAACCATTCCTCTAAGCACGATGAACTCTGAAATTAATCCATGATCTCTGAATTGTTTAAGAAAGTTTAGATGATATTGTTAAATGTTAACATGACAAGAATCAATACATCACAGTGAAATTATGCTTTAAAATAAGGCATTCACAAAAGTCCCCATAAGTAAACAATTTTATTAAAAGATAGTTTATGTTTTATTTTGGTTTTTAAATGTGCACTGTAAATAGTAATAGGAAGCTAAACAGAAATCTCCAATAATGTAAACATATAATAAATAATACATTAAAAAGGAAACAACACATGGATTTTAACATAATGTATCCTGGTTAGTTGCAGAACTCATTGTGACATTGCAGTAATTGTTTTTTCTCCCTCAAGAGTGAAAAATATGTATTTAAGACCGATGCTGACATACTGACATTGCATCTCAGAATTACTGAGCATTGGCAGGAACTGATAGGGATATTTAGCCCTTTTCTATCTAATCAAAGAAAGGCACCAAATTTGATATGGGATATGAGGAGAGATGGTCAGTTAAACTTTAAAATTCAGTTGTGCTGGAAGGACTTGCCTAGCCAAGTGCGAGCGGAGTGGTGCGGCAGGCAATGGGATGTACATGCGTGGCCAGCGTGAAGAACAGGGCGGCGATGACAGTGGCTTTTCTGGCATGTTTGAGAACTCTGGTAATTTTCGGCAGCCTCCAGCCAGTCATCGCTGCTGGGAAGCAGTTGACCAAGAGGCAACAGTTGAGAGGCTTCTCGCAGTCTCACCGAAAAAGAGAGTCCGGACCAGCCGCCGCGGGAGGAAGGTAAGCGCAAAGAAAGAGGTGATTAGGGAAGGAAAATATCTAACATATTAAAATTGAGAGACATACTTTAAGTAGAGCAGTCACCCTGTTACTTCTTCCTCTTGCTAAAATTTTTAATCTGGATTATATTCAATTTGCAAAGTCAATGCTGATCTTTAGCAAACTTTAAAAAAATTAGACTTTATACATGGTAGATAAGTATTGTTTTCCTGTCAGTACCTGGACTAATCTAACCAACCTGAAATTAATATTACCAGTCTATAACTCCTGTTTCTCTAAGGGTTCCATTTTTGAGGCTTTTTTGGGGGCCATTTATTTTGGAAAAATGGGCCAAAAAAGCCTCAAAAACAGGCCAGAAAAGCCTTGAAAATGGGCCAAGAAAAGGCAAAATAATGGGCCAAAAAAGCTGAAAAATGGGGCAAAAGGTGAAAAAATGGCCTGAGAAAAAGCCTCCAAAAGGGCTTCAGCAATATTCAGTCTATAAGATGCACAGACATTTTTCAACCCCATTTGGGAGACAAAAAAGTGCATCTTATAGTCCAAAAAATACAGGTATTTATATAGCCATGAATTTTTCAAACAACTGTGGGCAATTTCCAATCAAATACAATAAATCACTTAAAACTTTTTTTTTAGTTGGGTTGTTATTCTTTGTTACTTCTTTGTTAGACAATATAATGCTTTTGTTTTTCTTTGGAGTGCTGATCCACTTTTCAAATTTCTATTACATTCTGCTAAACTGCAATGTTTGCCTTGACTATTATCTTAGTGTATTGTATGAATCCAACAAATTGTGGCTTATTTCAAAAACTATAGGCAGGAAAACCTTAACTCCATATACATACTACTGGTCTCTGCTGTCCTTCTAATAGCCAATTCCTTCTCTACTCTCAAGAAAACTCATTAGCATAGTTTTTATCAATCAGGAGTTTTAAGATCAAAAACTGTACCACTAGAAACTTGTTAGCTTAATCCCATATGAATTTATGTACCATAGCATATCCTAGATTTGAGCAGCATTCAGAGAAAGCATATTGATGCTGTTACATAGAACACATTACATTAATTTAAATGCGTATGAACAATTATAATTAGGTATGCTGTCCAAGAGAGGGCACCACTGATCCAACCAAAATTAGGTTACTCCTATTACAATAGAGGTCACTTAGGTCTGTAGTAAGGGTGACTGTAGATGTTCCCTCAATATTTTAGTCTTGATAGTTTGTACTGAAGGTATCTATCCAGTAGTATTTTAATTAGGGAATATGCATTCTATACTTTTGCTTTGTTGCCTTTATACTAAACTGGCTCTCATTAGACAAATTAAAACCATGTTTCTGTACTGTTGTAAGACACATTATTGTTGTGGCCTGGCAGGAGCCGTTGGAGCTGCCCCCAGACTCCGACAGCGAGGGGTCTCATGAATCGGCCCTGGAGGAGGTGGAGGACTCTGGACAGGGTGCCGACTCTGAGCAGGGCGAGGAGCCTTGGATCAGAGGGAGTGATCTGGAAAACACTTGTGAGTTGTTTTGGGATGCACGCCATCGAAGGGCTACTCGGCGGCAAGAACAACTGCGTAATTATACGAGATGATTATGCTCAGCTGATGCTTATTAAGATCCTCTCCTGATTATAAAAGAGACTACTTGTGCCATGCCCTTTTGCAGAAATCAACGTTCACGATTAGGAGAAGCCAACAGGAGAATTGGTTTGCTGTGAGAGCTTGTTTGCATTGGCCTAGGTTTGTAGGACTTGCTGCCAGAGTGCTTATCTCTTTGTTTATTTTGGGCTTGCAACCAACGAGAGTCTGGACTGATTGAAAGTATTCTTATTTACGTTTGTTTTTGGCTTTCGTTCCTAACTAGCATCGATTCTTGGATGGCAATGATACTGTAGCTAAATCCAAACACAATGACTTTTGGAACAAGACGTTAGGATATGTTCTCTTCAGATCATAAGTTACACTGTACTGTTTATGGCAGAATGACTACAACTGATTAGAAAAAGTTTCCATGACATTATTATTTCGCCGTGATATAGTTTAACAATTCGTTCTGACAGTTAATTTTCAGAAATAATTTCAGCAATTAGTTCCAGCAAACAGTTTAAAAAGCATATTTTGAGCAGTTAGCTTCAGTATTTGTTCTAGATGCACCTAAATCATGGGTCAGCAACCCGCAGTTCTAGAGCCGCATGTGGCTGTTTCATCCCTCTGCTGCAGCTCCTTGTTGCCGGTTGGCTCCAATAGCAATAGCAATAGCAGTAGACTTATATACCGCTTCATAGGCCTTTCAGGCCTCTCTAAGCGGTTTACAGAGAGTCAGCATATTGCCCCCAACAATCTGGGTCCTCATTTTACCCACCTCGGAAGGATGGAAGGCTGAGTCAACCCTGAGCCGGTGAGATTTGAACCGCTGACCTGCTGATCTAGCAGTAGCCTGCAGTGGTGCATTTAACCACTGCGCCACCTTTGATAGGGCTTTTGGTTAGGACAGCTAGAGGAAAAAGGATACAAAAACACATTCCAAACAGTCACACTTTTTGAGTTTGCTGCATCTCGGCAGCTGTTCCTGGAATCACTATACAATAATGGGATCAGCATGGACACAGGGGTATTAATTTTGTCTTCCCTCAATACCACATAGACACTATTGTGTGTTTTACTCAGTTTAGTAAAAAGAAAGAAATCTATTCTTTCTAATGGCTGGAAAGCTACATAGTGGTAACCCATAATGTGGTTTGTTTGAGTTAGAGATATGTAAACTTCTGTTGTGCTGCACAAACTATGGCTTATTGCAGAAGTAAGTAATTCATGCCCCCCCCATCATTTTCAAGTCTCTTCTGACTGTAAATATTAAAAATTAGCATCTTGACTTCCTGTCATTTCAAGGGTGGAAATATATAAATTCTC
Source organism: Thamnophis elegans (assembly GCF_009769535.1). Lineage (NCBI taxonomy): Eukaryota > Metazoa > Chordata > Lepidosauria > Squamata > Natricidae > Thamnophis > Thamnophis elegans. The sequence continues at coordinate 17,951,967 of NC_045546.1, read as the reverse complement.
TTTTTGTGATCAACTTATGCACAATGTAATGTGTGAAATTAATAGTCTGAATTCTAACAATATACCAAACAATAAACGTCTAGAATAGACAACAATTCTTAAAAAAATATCTCTAGGTTTTCTTTCACAAATAATGGCTCTATATTGTTTGGTATATTGTTAGAATTCAGACTATTAATTTCATAGTCGGAATTCTAACAATATACCAAACAATAAACATCTAGAATAGACCACACTTAAAAAAAATATCTGTAGTTCTCTTCCACAAATGCTGCTGCTGCTGCTGCTTCTTCTTCTTCTTCTTCTTCTTCTTCTTCTTCTTCTTCTTCTTCTTCTTCTTCTTCTTCTCCTTCTTCTTCTTCTTCTTCTTCTTCTCCTCCTCCTCCTCCTCCTCCTCCTCCTCCCCCTCCTCCTCCTTCTTCTTCTTCATCATCATCATCATCACTACGATGCTCAATATGGTTGAGCTGCTTGTCAACTCCTATACTTGATGTTAAGTGTGGCCCATGGCTAATGAAAGTCTTGTTTTTATACTTTTTATAGTTCAACATCTTTAATAAACATAATTAAATTAAGCATCGGCTAAGAATTCAGTGGACTAGAGCAAAATGCAGATAAACTAGAACTTATTTTCAGAGAAGAAGAACAAGCAGTTTTTTTATTTCCTGGCTCCATCTAAGTGAAGGATACAGAAAGTGCTCAGGTTTCATGTCCCTGCCCCTACTTCTGTCCTGCCTACAAACACTTGTTCCATTTAGAGGCTTTCCAGTTCTCGTAGTAGGAAAATTAACTGCGGAGTAAGTATAGCTGCAGAGAGCAGTCAAAGGCGACCAGGGGAGATTATGTCGAAATTATATGTATCTAGTTGTTTGGAAGAGTAGAAAATATGAGTGGTTTTAGTGATACAGCATGGGTTGCACAGGTAAACCCACCAGTGGCTGGCTAGGTTAGGTGGTCTTAATAGAATGGACCTTATAGATTCATTTTAGTTTGGCCTTTTACTCCAGTGCCCTGGGGTCCCAAAGTTGACTTTTAACTTCCTCATATTACAAATAGGGCTGAACAGTGTGGCAATACTCTGTAAAGGAGGGGCACAGGAAGCCAGATGTGGGGGAGAGATACAACAGAGAAGTTGCAGAAAACTGTTGGTATGAATATCTGCTTTTGTATTTTTCCAAGATGTACTTCCCTGTTCTGAACAGGGGTTTTTACGTTTTGTATGAATACGCCTCTTTAAAACGCCCTCTGATTGACGAAGTTTGATTAAAGGTATAAAATCACTGCCCTGGGCGTAGCCAGGCAGTTCAGATGTTGGTGTGTGAACACGCTGAACTCGATGCATCCAATAAACCTGTTTCTCTTCCTTCGTGGTCTCAAGTCCTGCTCTTTCGTAAGTAGATTACAAACCACAATCTGCTGCAACATTTTTGGCAAGCCAGCCAGGAGTTGAGGGGTCTTTGGGACCCTCTGGAACGTCCACCCCGATGTCAGAGCTCATCTTGTCAGGGGGAACCTCCCTGGCGCCAACGGACCCGTTTGATCCGAGGGACTTCCCAGCGACAGAGGGCTCTGGCAGCCGCGTTTGGCGATTCCAAGAACCACCAGAGAAGGACCAGAGACCAGGCATCAAAAGGCTGGCCAGCATCGCAGGAGGGAAGCCAAGTACATGAGGCAAGTACTGTGGGAACCCTATTTAGACCCGGACTCCTTGTTGAGCCGGAGGTGAGGCCTGATCTCCCTCACTAGGTGAAAGGTTTTGGGGAGGATTGTCTAGTGTATGTGTGTGTGTGATTGAGGGGGGGGCTACTGCATTTCCCTACGATAGCCGTGTCCATTCGGTATCCTGGGTCAGAAGCCTGTGTGGGGTGATTGCTAAATCCTTGTTGTCTGGTACCCTGGGAGGAGTTGGGGGGGGGCAGCAGTGTTCCCTTGACCCCTTACAATGTATGTTAAATCATTTTAAAGAAGGATATGTGACTCAGGACTATGGCATTGAGTGAAACAGGCATGAGCTTAAAAAGTTTTGTGAATCTGAATGGCCCACTTTTGGTTTTGGGAGGCCTAACAAAGGCAATTTTTTGATCCCAACATAGCTTTGAATGTCCATAGGTTAGTGTTTGATCCTGTTCAAACAGGATCCGTATATTGACGTGTAGTACAATTTGTTGAGGAGACAGCTTGGCTAAAAAACAAATGCAAAAGACCAACAGTATATTCTTATGGCTGTTCGGGTTGCACACCCCAAATGTCCCAAGCAGAAACCACCAATCCTAGCTAGTGCCCCAGAAGACTTGCCAGAACAGGAAGAGGATCACCACGACCCTCACCACGACCATGCCAAAGGGGGGCTACACCTAGTAGCTCAAGAGACTTGAGGGCATCAACAAGCCGAGCATCTGTGGAGTGGATAGAGTGAGGGCTGGACGGTGTGACCTCTATGATGTCAGAAGAAAGTCCTGTCAGAGGGACAGGGGATGGGGACCCTCTGAGCTCACCAGAATTTTGGGAGAAGAAGGAAGAGGAGATAGAGCAGTCTGAAGAGAGGGAGAAGATTAGAATTGCAGTGTCTAACATTCTAAAACCTGATGTTCCTGCTCACACCAATCTAGCTGACTTTATTGAGCAACGCTTCCCTTCAAGGGACCCGAGATGGAGCCCCTATGACCCCCACCAGTTGATTCTGCTACGTAATCATCAACAGTTAATTGTAAGGGCTGTCTGGCTGGGAGGAAAGCCAGCCACTAAAATGTCTAAACTCTGCCGAAGGCCCCGAGGTTTTTATTTATGGTAACCACTAACCTTCCTGAAAATGCTCGGATGCTAGCTATGGCCTTTATTTCTCAGTCATCTGACACAAGCTGTAGAAGCTGGAAGGGGCACTGGGGAAGCCCCTCAATGAGCTTATGGAAGTAGCTAGAAAAACTCTCGTCAATAGAGACTTGTTGGAGGAAAAGAAAAAAAAATCAAAAGATGCAGGAAAAAAAAGCAGAAGTGCTCGCGGCAGCAATTAGGGAGGGGAACAGGCCCCCACCCTTGGGACGGAACCGATGTGCCATCTGTTATGAACATGGCCACTGGGGAGGGGAGTGCCTCAACCGGGACTGGGCTCCACCCCCTGAGGAAAGGGAAGATGACCGCCCTAGGATGCCAAGGGATCCCCCCTACCAAGCTGCCCCAGGAGACGTGAATCTCACAGGAGGCCCTTCAATGGCATGCAGAGAAAAATGGTTTTCAGTCATTGATTCAAAAGATGCTTTCTTGTTTGCCTTCGAATGCCCAGTCACAGGCAGAAAGCAGCAATATGCTTGGACACGTTTGCATCAAGGCTTTGAAAAAACTCCCCCACCTTATTTGGAGCTGCATTAGCCATGGATTTGAAACTTTTAGACATTGCCCCACCTGATGTGGCTTTGCAAGATGTAGCTGACTTGTTGGTCACAGGCCAGACGGAGGAAGCCTGTCATGCCAATGCAGCAGCCCTACTGCTCCTCCTACAGGAGAAAGCCTACGAGGCCTCTCGGACCAAAGCCCAATTAGTCCAATTGGAAGTTAAATATTTGGGCTAAAACATCCAGCAGGGACAAAGAACTTTGGGCCATGAGAGGAAGGAAGCCATTTGCCAATTGCCGGCCCCACGAAATAGGAAGGAATTAAGGAGCTTTTTGGGGGCAGCAGAATTTTGTCGCATTTGGATTCTCAATTTCGCATTGTTAGCAAAGCCACTCTATGAAGCTACCAAGAGGACCGGAAAAGGAGCCCTTGAGGTGGGAAGAAGAGGAACAGAACAGCTTTTTGGAATTGAAGCATGCTGTGACTCAGGCTCCTAGTTTTCTGACTTGACAGCCTTTTCAGTTGTTTGTGGATGCTAAGCAGAATATGGCCATTGGGATACTGACCCAACAGTTGGGAACATGGTATCGTCCGGTTGCATATTTGTCCAAACAGCTGGATCAGGTGGCCAAGGGGTGGCCAGCCTGTCTCAAGGCTGTGACAGGAACTGCCCTACTTACCCAGGAAGCCAATAAGCTCACCTTTGGACAGCAATTAAATATCTACACCCCCCATGCTCTTCGAGCTGTCCTAGACCAGAAAGGTCATTTGTGGCTTACCAATCCACGAATGTTGAAGTATCAGGGGTTTATTACACATAACCCCCTCATCAAGTTTGTCCAATCTATGCTTTGAATCCAGCAACCCTGTGGCCTGAACCAGACTCTGAAATTACTCATGATTATTTGCAACCCATTGAAGAAACCTATGCCAGTCACCCAGATTTGAAGGATAAACCCCCATCGCACAAAGATGCAACTCTTTGTACAGATGGAACCAGCTTTCTACATGAGGGCGTGCGAAAAGCAGCTTATGCTGTAGTCACCCTTGATGATGTGTGGGAAGCCATGCCCCTACCACCAGAAACCAGTGCCCACTTGGCAGAACTACATGCCCTCACAAGGCTTTGGAATTGGCATGAGATCTACAAGTCAACATTTACACAGAGTCCAAATAGGCCTTCCTAACCGTCCAAGTCCATGGAGCTTTAGGAAAAAGCTCATCCCAGGAAAAAGGCCTCATCACAGCTGGAGGGAAGGACATCAAATATGGCCCAAATTGTGCATTTGTTGGACAGTGTATGGGCCCCCAAACAAGTTGCCATTATGCGTGTATGGGTCATCAGAGAGGGGTTTCAACAACTGAAAGAGGAAACAACAAAGCTGATCAAGTTGCCAGAGCAGCAGCCTTGGATCCCCCTTCTCTACGAGCCACATGCCTCACTCAGCCCCAGGAAGAACAACCCCCATCGTATAGTCACTCAGGAACCCAGCAAGCTGAAGCAATAGGGGTGGAACTACTAGATGGGTGGTGGGTTCTGCCGGACACAAAAGGTGTTTGTTTCCCAGCAGTTGGCATGGGATGCTGTCTCCTCCCTGCATAAGCATTTGCACTTAGGAAAAACGGCTTTGAAAAAAGCCTTGGCTCAGGGAGGCCTATATCAACAATTTGTCTAGCCTGGCAGCTGCTGTTTGCTCTCAATGTCAGGTATGTGCTGCTAATAACCCTCCGTCAAGGCCCAGTTCAGGTGGGAGGGTCAAGAGGGCAGATCACACCATAGAGGATAAGTTGGCCAAAATTTGTCAGGAAACTCATCTCAAATGGCCGGATGATGCCCACAGCATGGCGTTGCTGGCAAAGAGGTGCACTCTCACCGAGGAGTTGGGTGTCTCGCCATTTGAATTGTTGTATGGGAGGGTTCCTAATTGCGTGGCCCACAGGTGTTGCCCAACCCCAAGTTACAGACATGGTGAAGCTCAAACAGTTGCCAGCCCTGAATGCCATAGTCCACAAATTGCAAAAATATGTTTTGTCTTGTCGTTCTCATGAAATTGTAACTCCAGTCCACAACTTCCACCCAGAACAAGAAGTCTGGGTGAAGGACTGGTAGAAGGAACTATTGGGCCCCAAATGGTGTGGGCCGTATACTGTTGTTGTTTTTTCTCCCCTTGTTGTTAAGGTAGCTGAAATTAGGCCTTGGATTCACTGGACCCATTTTAAATTGGCTGCGAAAGCTTACTGGAAGGCCTCCAGTGACCCTGCCAAGCCTCTATACCTCACGTTTTGGAAACACCAGGAGGAAGGCCACCTCTTCTGCGGACACACGGGAAGCTGTCGCTCTACGAACAGGTGGTGAAGAACCAGCGCCCTCTGCAGGTGTCGCTCCAGGTGCCGTCGACACCCATCGCACAGGCAACGTATCGCGTCTACCATGGACACTCCGCCCCGTCCAATGCCCAGGCACAACCATGAAGACTGACTAGCGCCTACGCCGAGCTGCGTGCATTAGGAGAGGCCTGATGCCAGCAGTTCTGATCGTGGTTTTTCTCCTATTCATTTCTATTCTCATTGACTCTCTTTATCTCTATCAGGCAATCTTGGCCAGAGCAAAGGGTGAGGCCCATTGGTGGTGTGGGAAGTTCCGAATGATTACGAGGGCCCCCACTCCATCCTTTCCTATAGGGGGGAATGAGGATAATGAGGGTACTCCCCAACAAACGGAAGCTAGGCCCCTCACCTCTACAAATGACTCCCCTGCACTGGTAACTTCTGAGCCAATGCTAGAGGAAATGGGTTCAGGGCCTTTCCCCCTTTGCAAAAACTGCTTTTATCAGGGTGAACAGGGACTGCATTTTGTGTATAATGAACGCTGGTTATTAAATTGCCATCCGGAGGAGGGGCCATCGCCCTGTTCAGAGGAGACAGGGAACTATTGGCAGTGTCGAGTGGACCCCAATGTCACAACTTGGGCACCAAACAAACGGTACAATTCGACCATTAGGTGCCATCGCAAAAAAGCCCATTCAGAGACCCTTTCCAGACCCCTTTCCAGACCCCTTTCCAGAAAGGACAAGGGCTCAGGTGAAGTGGGCCCCCCTTGATTTCAGTCTGAAAATGGAATATGACATAACTTATGACCAGATTCCCATAATAGTGGAGATAACTTGTCAGCTTATTGGGGATATAGGGAATCAGTGGTTTCTACAATGGTAGTCAGAGGATGAAAATCTGTCAAGCATGGATGCACAAGACCTGAGTAAGTACTGGCAGATAGGTGTAACACGTAACCATAGTGCTAAAGCCAGTTGCCTGGAGGTCTGGATAACCCAATCCAACTACTTGGAAACATATCAATGCCATGCGGGGACACTTGATAAGAACCTCAGCAGAACAGCTATAGCCACCCTAAACACACAGGGAAAGGGAATGGTGGTTCTGGAGCCACTCCTACAACAGGGTAGGAACCCCCATCCCAGATGGACCCCTCAGGAGGGTGGGAGGGGTGGCCCACAAGGGAAGGAAAAGGGAGCCCCAAGGGAACCCAGGGCCACAAGGGAGGCCATTACCCACTCTCCCTTGGAATGCACTCAATGCCTGCAGGATCCACAGAAGGACAAAATGGGAAAAAAGCCACAAAACCCCATCTAGCACTTGGGAAGCCCCGGAGAACATGTATTGGATTCGTGGCACATTGGCCTACGAAGTCCTCCCTGTGTTCTTGGATGGATAAAACTTTGGGTTCTTTCTGTTGCCCATCCAATCACGACAGGTGCTAGGGGTCCTGGTGTATGACTCAGTAGGCCCCATCCGTCAGAAGAGGAAGGTGGACACAGCCTTCTCTAACTTTCCTTGTAAGGAACTGGCTGAATACGAGAAATCTGACATGTGGAGCTCAGAGAGAATCGTATGCACATATGGGAGGGCCACTAGGGCAGAGGATGGGTATTGGGGTTACCGCACCCCCATTTACATGATCAATTGGATCATGCATTTGCAGGCAGTATTGGACTTGGCTGGGGAGAGGATTGATAAATCTTTGAATATCCTCTCCAGTGCCACTGGCAAACTCTGTACTGCAGTGTACCAAAATCGATTGGCTCTTGATTACCTCCATGCAAGGGAAGGAGGGTCTGTGGGAAGTTCAACTTGTTTAATTGCTGCCTTCACATTGATGAGACTGAACGTGTCATTAAGCAGCTCACCACAGAAATGAGGCAACTCACTCATTTCCCAGGGTAGGAATGGAAAGGATTTGATTTCACCTCCACTTCTAACTCCTGGTTCCCGAAATTGCCAGGGTTTCACCCCTCTTGATGGAGAAATGGGCCACTGCAAAGGTCCTGGCCCTGGTGGGACGCTCAGAAGAAGGACGCTCGAGCAAATATGTTGGGCTCATGCTTCATGGAGAGGAACCTGCCATTTATGAAACTACACAGTAATCTTAGGATTGGGTGAAGTTTCAATAGGGGGGAATGATACAGCATGGGTTGCACAGGTAAACCCACCAGTGGCTGGCTAGGTTAGGTGGTCTTAATAGAATGGACCTTATAGATTCATTTTAGTTTGGCCTTTTACTCCAGTGCCCTGGGGTCCCAAAGTTGACTTTTAACTTCCTCATATTACAAATAGGGCTGAACAGTGTGGCAATACTCTGTAAAGGAGGGGCACAGGAAGCCAGATGTGGGGGAGAGATACAACAGAGAAGTTGCAGAAAACTGTTGGTATGAATATCTGCTTTTGTATTTTTCCAAGATGTACTTCCCTGTTCTGAACAGGGGTTTTTACGTTTTGTATGAATACGCCTCTTTAAAACGCCCTCTGATTGACGAAGTTTGATTAAAGGTATAAAATCACTGCCCTGGGCGTAGCCAGGCAGTTCAGATGTTGGTGTGTGAACACGCTGAACTCGATGCATCCAATAAACCTGTTTCTCTTCCTTCGTGGTCTCAAGTCCTGCTCTTTCGTAAGTAGATTACAAACCACAATCTGCTGCAACATTAGTGGAATATGGATGACTTGTTCTTGCTCTAAGTATTGGGGTGAACATAAAAGTAAGAGATGCCTTTCGCGTTTGAGAAGGATGGAGAGACTGAGAAATTAAAGCAAAGAAAAAGGCAAGGCTAACAAGTCTATAGCGCAGTGTTGGCAAACCATTTCGGCACCGAGTGCCTAAACTGAACATGCCTGCATGCACCTCAGTGGTGGGATTCAATTTTTTTTACTACCGGTTCTGTGGCCATGGCTTGGTGGGCGTGGCTTGATTGGCATAGCAGGGGAAGGTTACTGCAAAATCTTCATTCCCTCCCCACTCCAGGGGAAGGTTACTGCAAAATCCCTATTTCCTCCCAATCGACTGGGACTTGGGAGGCTGAGAATAGATGGGGATGGGGCCAGTCAGAGGTGGTATTTACTGGTTCTCCAAATCCTGGTGAGAACCTGCTGAATACCACCTCTGGTTTGGACCATTTGTTGAGTTTTCAGAGTATTTCCAACAAGGCCTCATCATCAGTTATTGCTAGGAAAACGTACTGTGGGCTGAGAGCACAGCTGGTCACACACAGCCTCTTTTGACTTATCTCTTAGTTTCAAAGAGAACTAGAGACTAGCATCTTTCAATGATTGGGGACTTTGACTTTTTCAGGGAATAAGGATTCTTCTTTCCCTCATTCCCTGACAACTATGGGTGGAGTTGTCTCCTTGCAATTAAGAAAGAATTCTATTGCCTGCTTATTTAATTGAGAGGAAGACTATTCCAAATCCCTAAAGAAAATCCAAGCAGTTACTATTCGACCATATAATTGGACATCAAATATATTTAATAGAGTGATAAGCAGTTGTAACAGAGTGCAGAGAAGAGCAAGAAAGATGATTAAGGGACTGGAGGCTAAAACATATGAGGAACGGTTGCAGGAACAGGGTATGTCTAGTTTAATGAAAAGAAGGAGTAGGGGAGACATGATAGCAGTCTTCCAATATCTCAGGGGTTGCCATAAAGAAGAGGGAGTCAAACTATTTCCCAAGGCACCTGAGAGCAGAACAAGAAGCAATGGGTGGAAACTAATCAAGGAGAGAAGCAACTTAGAACTGAGGATAAATTTCCTGACAGTTAGAACAATTAATCAGTGGAACAACTGGGCTCCAGAAGTTGTGAATGCTCCAACACTGGAAGTTTTTAAGAAGATATTGGATAACCATTTGACTGAAGTGGTGTAGGGTTTCCTGTCTAGGCAGGGGGTTGAACTAGAAGACCTCCAAGGTCCCTTCCAACTCTCTTATTCTATGTAAACATCTGAAATTTTGCCAATGAAAGGGCAGGATGCAATCAAATCTTGCCAATTAAAGTGCAAGATATGATCTAGGAAGTTCTAAGAATTAAGGCTCATCCAAATGTACAGAACAAATAAATTGTAAAGCATGATTCCATGAGGGTGGTATGGCAGATACTTTATAAAAGATTCCTGGTTTCTAGGATGCTGCGATTTCTGAAGACATTTCTGTTTCGAGAGGCCGACTGGTTTACTCTTCCATGGATCTCTCTGTCAGCACCGCTCTTCTCCTGACCATCTCCTGCTACCTGGGGACTTCCACGGCCCGAAGTTACCAATATGTACTCACTGACCATATGGGAGTGGTTGGGGTAGCTGGGGCTTAAGTGAGTTTTGCCCTGAAGGCTATGCAAATGGCTTCTCCCTGAAGGTAAAGTTTATATTTCAGAGGTTCCTTTATTTCTCACCATTACTTGAAATTAATTCTTCAGTTTTCCCCTTTGTCTTTAAAGAAAGGCCACAAGATGCGTGTTGATGCTCAACACTTTTTGGTTCTATTATCAAAGAAATATTAACAAGTTTGGTGTGCAATACTGTGTGGCGGAACTAGTTTTGATCTGATTCATTGTCCCATATTGATTGGCAATCCCGAGAAATGACGGCTGAAGGACACCAAGGGCGGAAGGGCTGATCTGGAACTTCATCAGAGTCTTATATTCTTAGGTAGAACCAGACCAAAGGAATGGTGACAATACAGCTCTGAATGGAATTCGTTTGTACTGTACCACAGGCAAAGCAATTGAGTCTACAGTTGGACCGTGAGTAACTTGACTTTCTTGGCCTATTTTATTTTCTTGTCACCAGGAATGGGGGAGGAGATAACTGATGACTTAGTTTATTGAAATCTATTGATTTCAGAAGGGGAAGCACTGGAATTAGTGCTTGTACTGTTGTGCAATGGTGTCTCTGAATTAGCAGCTGAGACATGGATGGAGACTTGTTTATTCCTGAGAAGTTCCAAAATAGCTACTAATATTTTGTGGGCCACAGCAAATGTATCTCCAACCTTTCGGCTTTCTTGAAGTGTTCATTGTTCTTTCCTGACATTCATTCATGCCCCAAACACCCCTTTATTGATGTAATGAGCCTCGGTGGTGCAGTGGTTCGAGTACTGCGGCTGTACTGCGTGCTACTTTGGCAGTTCAAATCTCATCAGGCTCAAGGTTGACTCAGCCTTCCACCCTTCCGAGGTGGGTAAAATGAGGATCCAGATTGTTGGGGGCAATAGGCTGACTCTGTAAACTGCTTAGTGAGGGCTATAAAGCACTGTGAAGTGGTATATAAGTCTACGTGCTAGTGCTATTGCTAGTCTCCCCCTCCCACTTCTCTCATTATGCAATCCATGCTTCTATCTGCTGTTCTTATAACTCTGTTTGCGAGGAGATGCAAACTGCAGTCTTGAACTACATTGTGCAATTGCTGTTTATGAAAGTCAGAAGTGTGGCTGCTATTAACGTCCTATACTTGAATTCTGGGGATAGCTCTTTGAATATCAAATCCCAGTCAATTCAGTAACATGCTAAAGAGTATTTTTGTTACTGTGTCAAAGACTGATGGCAATGTCTATAATTTATAGAACCTTTTGTTTATTTATGAGATTACTTACACAGGTTCATTGCCAATGAAGATCTCAGCAGTCAAAATGCTTCAAATCAGGATTAGAGCAGCAGTCCTGAGAGATTGTTCCAATTTTATTTATTGCAAAAGAGTCTCTCCCCAAAGAAAACCATGGGGAAGGGCCACATGGCAGCCACAGGGGACACTCTATTGTCTTGTGGTACGCCATATTCAAGGTAACCAGGGAAACCGAGACAGAAGCTCAGACCTCCCGTAAGAAAATGAAGCATTGAATTTCCACAGGTGCCTTAGTAGCTGACTAATGACTCATCTGTTCACTGGTGGGTAAGGGGAAATGGGGCTTACTATACTGCAATTTCCGGAATAAGGAGTCTGTGCTCTAATGGAGTCTGAATGTGACATGGATTGGGAGTAGTCTTGGGAATGTGGTCAAGGGAAGATTTGGGATTTTAAAAATGTATTCTTCATTTTTTCCCCCCTAGGAGCTTATGACAGCAGCCACAAGATCCTCTTCCCTTGTTTTTTCCCCCCTCTACAACAGCCCAATGAGTTAAGTCGAAAGTCAATTATAGGCCCAGAGATAATGAATCTTGATACTCAGGCATAGAGGTCAACTGGTTCCTAGTCCCAGATTTTAGCCATTATGCTTGAGTCTTGAGGCATGATGAAAAGAGCTTAATCAACAAACCAAAGAGATGTATATCTATCTTTTATTGGCAGGTGGGGAGACTGGACCCTAACCCAGTTCTGCAACTCAAGCTACCTGGTTTCGTTTTCTCTGAGAGTGCAACTCTTTCAAGGAGAGGGTGATGATACTGCAGCTAACAACATCCAGTTCGCCTGCAGTGATGGTCAAGGCATGATGGGCCATGGCAAGAGTTGGGGTGATTTTGGCCCATGGAGCCTTCGCTGCCCCTCGACTGGTATATGTGGGCTGCAAACAAAGGTAGAGGATGTACAGAGGAACCGTGATAACACAGCACTCAATGATGTGCGTTTTTACTGCTGTTAATGGCTGAAACATGTTTTGTCACCTAGAAATACGCTTTTGTGTATTTCCCCCAGAAATACGCTTTTTCCCCAATATTAACTTGAGAAGAGAGTATCTGTTTGTGTAAAATGTGGTAGTACAAGGTAATCACCGGCTTCCGGGGGGCGGAGTCTGTCGCCGAAGGAGCTCAACGTAGCTCCTCTCAGAGTTCTGGTCTGTATATCTAATTAAGATCAATAGATATCACCCCTTTTTGGCAGAAAGGGGCAGGCAGAAGCTCAGGTGCTAGGATTTATTCGTAGTTCACAGCCCCTTTTCTTTTTTCTTTGGGCTGCGAACGGAGAAAAGATCCAGCGTAACTGAGCTCTTATCTCCAGCCAGTTCTTCTCAGCTGCTTTTTTTTTGCAGCCCTAGACAGGCGATCCCCCCCTCAGGACTATGATAAACTGCTTAAAGCAACTTAAGACCAACACGAGCGGGTTTTACTCCTGTGATGTTTCTTTTTTATAACTATCTAAACACCAGCTTCGTTTTCCTTTGAAACTTCTTTGTTCAATCGTGCTGCAAAATGGCGTTTTTACTATGTTGGTGATTGATGACGTAATTAACCGGCTTTATCTCCCCGGAGACTGCTACTCATTAACAAGCAAAATCTACAAATAACTTATTGAGAACTGAGCAGGTGAAGACACTGTTTATTTGTTTATTCTCAGCTTTTATCTATAATGCCTCCCAGGTCTAAGCAGGCAAAACGCTCCCCCCCGCATGTGCTTAAAGAACTTGTTAGTAAATCGCTGCCCTCGCCTCCTACACCCCCTACTGGAGATTCCTTAACACAGGAGCTTCTTTTTCAAATACTCAATGATTTTAAACAAGAAATCAAAGAATTTGTGCTGGATTTATGCGACAAAATACAGACTAAGATTGCCTTAATAAAGGTGGATATGTTTGAAGCTATGTCTACTTTGACAGATTATATCGAAGAAATGGAGACTAAACTGGAAACTTTGGAGGAGGCTAATTCTAATTTGACTTCCAACATCCAAGCATTACAACAAGAGATTAGAGATACTCAAACACAACTTATAATGATAAATTATAATAGAAAGGCGTTTGCAATAAGAGTCAGAGGACTGCCCGAAAAGAAAGGAGAGAACTTGAAACAGATGTTTGTAGAGGCTTTCAGTCAAGTGGTGGGAAGTCCGGGATTCAATTTTGATTGGAATATTCGAAAAATCTATCGCCAGAATTCGTGTGTAGCAGAACAGCGACAGCTTCCAAGAGACATAATTATATACTTTTTCACAAGAGAATCCAGAAATGCGATCATCCATAAGTTTTATAACAACAGGCTCCGAATCGATGGGCACGATTTGTTTGTCTTTAAAGAAATACCACGCCAGATGCTGCAAGCAAGGAGAGACTATACTTTTTTAACCCAAGAGCTTAAAAATCGTCAAATACAGTATAAATGGGAATCTCCAGTTGGAATCACAGTTACACTCGAGAATCAAAGATTTCGTCTCAATTCTGTTTCGGAAGCTCGGGACTTTTATTATAAAACTCTGAAGGCGGGGCTTCTTGACTCACTCGGAAAAGCGGAAAGACAAGGTGAAGGAAAGACAAGCAGCAATTCACTTGGTTACAAGATGGAGGGAGTTGTTCTCCCCCTACCGGAGAGGCAGAAGAGCGGAAACTGAGGATTTAGCCATATTTTCAAAGCAGCGGGACACGTGGTTATAAGGCAGAGGGTTGCCTTCTCTTTCCGGAAGGGCAGAAGAATAAAGAATAAAGATCCAGCGATGTCTTTAAAATACTTTTTAAGCTCTTGGACTGATTAAAATTTTAGGATTCCTGTTTGGTACGAAATGGTAAAGCTGTGTACCGATGAGGAATGGAAAAAAGCATTGTTTATTTTGGACAGATATTGTATGGGATCTTTATAAGACTTATTTGAATTTTAATCCAAACTGCGCATGAACTGTTTTCTGGTGTGAGGAAAGCGGGGACTAAGATTTATTTGAATTGCGGCTTGGGATGAATGGAGTTGGGAGGAGTGGGGCAGAAGGGAAGGTGGAGCGGGACATCGATGAAGGGATCCTGGGACTGAATGAAGTGGTATGGATTTTGGGCACACATTTTACGGATTTACATGCTTGAAGTATAACATAAAAAGCTCAGGATTTTAAAGTGAAGAGCGAGATCCTAATCTTATGGAATTTGGGCTTGGGAGGAATGGAGATGAGAAACGAGGGGTAGGAAGATGAGTAGCGAAAGTATGATTAGACTGCTCTGTATCTGAAGGTAAATTGATTTTTGTATAAACTATTATTTGAATATAAGGTTAAGAAAGGCTATCTGGAGAGTCTACAGGAAGATGGGGGTAAATATCAAAGAAGCAAGGGACAAAGATAAAATATAAATGGAATGATCTATACTGTTTAAATTTTAAGAATGATGGGAGGCTGAGCATAATGCAAAAGATTTTTTATTTTTTATTTTTTTCTTTTTTTTCTTTTTTTTTCTTTTTCGGAGTGTTCTTTTTATTTTATTTTCATTATTATTGTTAATAAGATATCCTAGAAGGTGAATGGTACTGAACTGTGCCGGGTGTGGGACCTGGGAAGTCGGAGGGGATTAGGGAGGGGGGTTCATTGGGGGTGGGTGGGTGGGTGGAGATATAGTCTCAATATATAGAATAAGAAGAATACACTTGTATACTGTTGTTCCTTATCTTTTCTTTTTCTTTTTCTCTTTTTTTTTCTTTTTCTTTTTCTTTTTTTCCTTCTCTTTTCTTTTTAGCGCAATTTTTAGTAATTGAATAGATTAATGAATAGAGAAATGCACCAAAGTGAGAAGTAGAGGAAAAGAAGAGGGAGAAGTAAGGAGGGAGGAAGAGGGGAATGTAAGGAGGATGAGAGGGGAAGGAGGGTGAGGAAGGCGAGAAAGGAAGATAGGAGGGGAAAGGGAAGTAGGAGGGGTGATTGTTGGAGGGAGAAAGGAAAGTTGGAGGGGGAGAAGAAGGGATGTATGAAAGCGATAGGTTGGGTTTATGATGAGTTGTGTTTAGGTTGGGTTTTGTGTTTTTTTTTATTATATTATTATTATTGCAAATATTCAGTATATAAGTGAATGTACAAAATTGAAAATGAAAATGAATAAAACTTTTAAGAAATTAAGGTAATCACCCCCACCAAGCGTGTCTTGAAATGGGCTCAGATTGGAGAGAAAAAAATGTGGTGGCAGAAACCTCAAGCATTGCAAAGATTGATTATCTCCTCTCTATTATTTTGAATCAAGTCACAGAAGCAAATTGTAATTCTGTACTACTGCTTTCTTGCTGGCAAATAAAATTATGTTGCATCTTCAAAGTCATTCCTTTCTTTCATTGAGCCAGGTTTGGGCCACGATAATATGTATTTCTTTGGGTTTATTTCTTCTTGCATTTCACTTCAGAGAATACTAAATTTTATATTAAAGAAAATAAACTATAGGTGGGCCAGCACTAGTTAAGAACCAACCAAAATGGATGATGTTTGTGTTTTTATCAGATGTGGATAATGAGCTACAAAAAATTTCTTCAAAAATTTTAGACAAAGCCTACAAATAATCACTTATCCAAATTACCATTTTTCTGTTCTTCAAACACTTATATAAAAAGATTTCTCCTCCAATCCCATGCCTTTCATTGGCCCTGAATTTTTATCTTTATGTATTTATTGATTTGATTTGTACATCATTACAACCTAATCAGGCTCTTGGTTGCTTACAAATTGACACAAACCCAGTTTGGGATAAATTGAAATATAACTAAAATTCCTAAAGGTAAATAACTCAAGAACGTGTTGCCCTGAAACTCTTCAGAAATGGTCCATTTTTAGCTTCTTCTTGAAGGTACCTGGAAGTTAATCTTAGATCAAGCAAGATGCCTTTTCCTGAGGTCTGGAACTGAAAAGCTGACCCTTGATCTTCTGAAAATGAGGAATTATCAGCTGCTTATCCCAACATGACCACAAGCCTAATTCCACTAGGAAAATGTTTCTTTTTGTTAACTGATATTAATACCAGACCAACAATGAAGTCATGAACAATCCCCCCAATCAAGGAACTACCAACTCAGACAAACAATCAAGCAGTAATCAAAAGCCTGGTCAATAAACCACTAAGAAGAAAACTACACTCCCACCATCAAAGCTGTATATGTAAACAGAAATCAAACCCTATTCACTTCTAGCACCAGTGGTGGGTTTCAAATTTTTTTAGAACCTCTTCTGTAGGTGTGGCCTGCTTTGTGGGAGTGGCTTGATGGCCATGTGACCGAGTGGGAGTGGCTTGCCAGCCATGTGACTGAGTGGGAGTGGCTTGCCAGCCATGTGACTGAGTGGGAGTGGCTTGCCAGCCATGTGACTGGGTGGATGTGGCCAACTTGTAAAATGTGGTGAAACTCACTTAACAACGCTCTTGTTTAGCAACCAAAATGTTGGCTCAGAAATT
Source organism: Thamnophis elegans (assembly GCF_009769535.1). Lineage (NCBI taxonomy): Eukaryota > Metazoa > Chordata > Lepidosauria > Squamata > Natricidae > Thamnophis > Thamnophis elegans. Next base: position 17,935,248 of record NC_045546.1, on the reverse strand, counting down.
CTGGCATTTGAAGCACACAAGTCTTAAAGCTGTCAAGTTACAAGACCCTTGCACCCCTAACCCTTTAGAAAAAAAACCCCAGGGATGTTCAAATTTGACAGCTTTAAGATTTGTGGACTTCAACTCTCAGAATTCCTCCTCTCGCTCTTCATCTTGATGATGTGCAGACGGGCGGGGGGAGGGAGCTGGAACCAGTTGGAACTTCCCCGCCGTGCTGAAAACGGCGGTGGTGAGACCCCTCCTGAAGAAACCATCTCTGGATCCAGCTGCTCTTAACAGCTATCGCCCGGTCTCCAACCTTCCCTTTTTGGGGAAGGTTGTTGAGAAGGTGGTGGCCTTCCAGCTCCAACGGTCCTTGGAGGAAGCAAACTATCTAGACCCCTTCCAGTCAGGCTTCAGACCCGGTTACAGCACAGAAACCGCTTTGGTCGCATTGATGGATGATCTTTGGAGGGCCAGAGATGAAGGACATTCCTCCATCCTGGTCCTCCTTGACCTCTCAGCGGCTTTCGATACCATCGACCATGGTATCCTTCTGCGACGACTGCGGGAGGTGGGAGTGGGAGGCACCGTGCTACGGTGGTTCTCCTCCTACCTCTCGGACAGGTCGCAGTCGGTGTTAGTGGGGGGGCAGAGATCGTCCCCTAGGCCCCTAAATTATGGGGTGCCGCAGGGCTCGGTCTTATCCCCCCTACTATTCAACATCTACATGAAACCGCTGGGAGAGATCATCCGCAGGCACGGGATTAGATACCATCAATATGCGGACGATACTCAACTGTATCTGTCCGCCCCGTGCCAAATCAATGAAGCGGTTGATGTGATGAGCCGGGGCCTTGAGGCCGTCATGGACTGGATGAGGGTTAACAAGCTTGTGCTCAACCCAGAAAAGACCGAGTGGCTGTTGTGTTTCCCTCCCAAAGATTTGGCCAATATTCCAACACTCAGGCTGGGGGGTCAAAATTTACACCCCTCAGAGAGGGTTCGCAACTTGGGAGTCCTCCTGGATCCACAGCTGTCTTTCGACCACCATTTAACGGCTGTGACCAGGGGGGCATTCGCCCAGGTACGCCTGGTGCGCCAGTTGCGACCCTACCTGAATCGGGAGGCACTCACAACAGTCACTCGGGCCCTTGTGACCTCTAGGCTGGAATACTGCAATGTGCTCTACATGGGGCTGCCCTTGAGGAGCATCCGGCGACTTCAGCTAGTGCAGAACGCAGCCGCGCGAGTGATCGCGGGTGCACCTCGATTCACCCGCATAACACCTATCCTCCGCGAGCTGCGCTGGCTACCTGTCGATCTCCGGATGCGCTTCAAGGTGCTATTAATCACCCATAAAGCCCTACATGGCAGTGGATCGGGATACTTGAGAGACCGCCTTCTGCCAATTACTTCCCTCCGACCTATAAGATCACATAGATTAGGCCTCCTCCGCATTCCATCGGCCAGCCAGTGTCGGCTGGCAACTACAAGGAGGAGGGCCTTCTCAGCAGTAGCCCCGACCCTTTGGAACGAGCTCCCCGTGGAGATTCGTACCCTCTCCACCGTCCAAGCCTTCCGCACAGCCTTGAAGAACTGGCTCGCCCGTCAGGCCTGGGGATAAGAATTATTACCCCGCCCGAATGATGAATGTATGGTGCTTATTATTTTATTATATGTTGTTATCTCAATGTTGTATCCCCCCCCTCCCTGGTTTTTGTGTGAGCCGCCCTGAGTCCCCTCAGGGAAAAGGGCGGCCTACAAATACTAATAAAACCTAAAACCTAAAAACCTAAATGGCACTGTAGATTTGTGGAACCTCTTCTTCAGAAGAGGTTAGAACTGACAAGAACCCACCCCTGTCTAGCACTCAAGATGTCTCCTTATTGGTAATGAAACATCTGCAATAAATCAACCATGTAGAATTGCAGCTTCTTACCTCAAAATCAAGAGATCAGAGAATGGTTTCCATAAGAATAGAACAGAACAGAACAGAATAAAATAGAATAGAATTCTTTATTGATTGGACACACAAGGAATTTGTCTTTGGTGCATATGCTCTCAATGTACATAAAGAAAAATAATATAGAATACATTCATCAAGAATCATAAGATACAACACTTAATAATAGTCACAGGTTACAAATAAGCAATCAAATTATACTAGGATTCATCACTGTCTCGAATGAGGCCAATCACTATTGTATCATCTGAAAAATTCAGTAGTTTAACAGAGGGATCATTGATGTAGAGAGAGTAGAGAGAGCACACAGCCTTGTGGGGCTCCTGTGTGAATTGTACAGGTATGTGATTTCATCTAGCATCAGCTGCTGCTTTCTGTATGTTAGGAAGCTTGTGCATGCGTAGAAGCATTTTTTTCACTATTGCGCATGTGCACCTAGTGTACGTAAAGCACATGCGTGTGTGCCCAAAGCATGTCCCCAAATAATAATTCCACTCCAAAATATAGACAGTTTAATCACTTCAAAATATGTCCCCCAATAGGCTTAACACACATGCTCTCTCTCTCACACACACACAACAGCAATACAAAAACCCTATGGTATATATATATATATAGCTTGAAAGAGATCTATACTAGTCTACCTTTATTTATTTATCAGCACAAATGCAACACAAATGTAACAAAGGCAACAGTAAAAATAATGGCTTTCTGTCTGGATGGACTCTTGTGACGACCGATAGACAAAGAAAGGAAGCAGTAGGCTTCCTCCCATATTTGGGCATACCAGGAGTTGTGACATAATATATACCTATTTCCCTGGCTTAGCTGATAAAGGAGGAGAACCTGTGGCTGAGTGGCTAATACAACTGCCTAATATGTAATACAGCTCAGGTTCAAATCCCAGTAAGTGTATGGCTAGCTGATGCGAGCTAAATATATATGGTTTTTTATGGTTTTTATAACCCTATTAAGGGGCTAATTTCTATTTCCAATGCCAGACTAAGAAAACCAAGGCGGAATCTGGGAATAGACAGCACAATGGTTCAGATGTTGTCATTTAAATTGATCCGACTGGAAATCAAGGTATTCCAATGTTGTCACTCCTTTTCCTCTCAGATTGATATATTTGGATTTGATAATCTTACAAGCTGATCAGAACCATCATTTCTGAACTTTTAAAGAGAAGACCCAAAAGAGTGAAGTCTGTTTTTGTACATTACATAGTTTTAATGTATTTAATTTATCCCATTATTTCAGTTCTTTTTCTCCCATTTTGCATCCAGGCTTAATCCCAAGAGTGATCTGTGAAGCAGACCACTGTGGTTTAAAAACTATTTTTAAAACTTCAGTAGTTTAACAGAGGGAACCCATATATGGTTTATTTGAGTTAGCGATATGTAAACCTCTGTTGTGCTGCACAAACTATGGCTTATTGCAGAAGTAAGTAATTCATGCCCGCCTCCCCATCATTCCCAAGTCACTTCTGACTGTAATTATTAAAAATAGCATCTTAACTTCCTGTCATTTTCAAGGCTGGAAATATATGAAATCTCTTTGTGTGATCACATTATGCACAATTTAATGAGTGAAATTAATAGTCTGAATTCTAACAATATACCAAACAATAAACATCTAGAATAGACAACACTTCTTAAAAATATCTCTAGGTTCTCTTTAGCTAATAATGGCTCTTCTTCTTCTTCTTCTTCTTCTTCTTCTTCTTCTTCTTCTTCTTCTTCTTCTTCTTCTTCTTCTTCTTCTTCTTCTTCCTCTTCCTCTTCCTCTTCCTCTTCTTTGTCACGACTACCATGCTCAATATGGGGGTTGTCAATTCAAGAATAGATTAATTTTCTGACCTTCCCAAACTTCCAGATGGCCTGTTTTTTGCCTTCCCTAAGCCTCTCTATGCACCCTGCATTTTCCTGCATCCAAAACAGCCAGTCAATGCAATCCAAACACAATGATTCTTGGAACAAGACGTTAGGGCATGTTCTCTTCAGCTCATAAGTTACACTGTATAGGGCAGATTGACTACAACTGATTAGAAAAAGTTTCCGTGACATTATTATTTCGCCGTGATATAGTTCAGCAATTTGTTCTGACAGTTAATTTTCAGAAATAATTTCAACAATTAGTTTCAGCAATCAGTTTAAAAAGCATATTTTAAGCAGTTAGTTTCAACATTTGTTCTAGATCCACCTAAATCATGGGCCAGCAACCCGCAGTTCTAGAGCCACATGTGGTTTGTTCATCCCTCTCCTGTGGTTCTGTGTCACCAGTTGGTTCCAACATTGACAGGGCTTTCGTTTAGGACAGGTAGAGGAAAAAGGATGCCACCCTAGGAGGAGACTCTATGATGGTGGAACCGGACTTCCGATCGGCTCCAGAATTGAACAGGGGGCTTCCGTTTAGGACCTGTGTGGCTCATTGAGTGTTTAGAGTTGCCGACCCCTGAACTAAATAATCCATTTCAAAACTTAAAGACAGTAAATATAGAGTCAGTAGAATTTCTTGGTTAACTCTTCGGCAGAAAAAGACCCACATAGACATATTGTTATGCAAATTGTTGAATGGAATGGTGACAAGACTATATGGGATAAATATAAAGGAAGTATTAAGTAAAAATGGGTACATTTTGAAGAACTTAATGGACTAAGAGAGTTTGTAGTTTTGAAAATGTGAAAGTTTTCCAGGGCATTTTACACACTTTTAAAAAAATCTTTTTTCAAAAAAAAAATTTTTTTTTCCTAGCAAAACAAACAAACATTCATATTCACAGTCACAGTTGTTGGGTCTGCTGCATCCCTGCAGCTGTTCTTGGAATGACCATGCAATGATGGGATCAGCATGGACACAGGATTAATAATGTTGTCTTCCCTCAATACCACATAGACAATATTGTGTGTTTTACTCAATGTAGTAAAAAGAAAGCGATCTATTCTTTCTAATGGCTGGAAAGCTGCAATAGTGGCAACCCATAATACGGTTTGTTTGAGTTAGTAATATGTAAACCTCTGTTGTGCTGCACAAACTATGGCTTATCGCAGAAGTAAGTAATTCATCATTCCCAAGTCTCTTCTGACTGTAATTATTAAAAAATAGCATCTTATTTTCCAGTCATTTTCAAGGGTGGAAATATATGAAATCTCTTTGTGTGATCACATTATGCACAATTTAATGATTGTTGGTATATTGTTAGAATTCAGACTATTAATTTCATAGTCGGAATTTTAACAATATACCAAACAATAAACATCTAGAATAGACCACACTTGTAGGTTCTCTTTCACAAATGCTTCTTCTTCTTCTTCTTCTTCTTCTTCTTCTTCTTCTTCTTCTTCTTCTTCTTCTTCTTCTTCTTCTTCTTCTTCTTCTTCTTCTTTTCTTCTTCTTCTTCTTCTTCTTCTTCTTCTTCCTCCTCCTCCTCCTCCTCTTCCCCCTCCTCCTCCTCCTCCTCCTCCTCCTCCTCCTCTTCTTCTTCTTCTTCTTCTTCTTCTTCTTCTTCTTCTTCTTCATCATCATCATCATCATCATCATCACAACTACCATGCCCAATATGGGGCTTGTCAACTCCTGTCCTGATGTTAAGTGCGGCCCATGGCTACTGAATGCTTGTTTTTATAGTTTTTATAGTTCAGCATCTTTAATAAACACAATTAAATTAAGCATTGGCTAAGAATTCAGTGGACTAGAGCAAAATGTAAATAAACTGGAACTTATTTTCAGAGAACAATGACAAGCAGTTTTTTTAATTTCCTGGCTCCATCTAAATGAAGGATACAGAAAGTGCTAAGGTTTCGTGTCCCTGCCCCTATTTCTGTCCCGCCTACAAACACTTGTTCCGTTTAAAATCTTTCCCATTTGGGCTGTAGGAAAATTAACTGCAGGAAGACAGTAAGTAAAGCTACAGAGAGCAGTCAAAGGAGACCAGGGAGATTAAGTCAGCATCACATACATCTAGTTGTTTGGAAGAATAGAAATATGGGTGGTTTAGTGGAATATGGATACCTTTTTCCTGTTCTAAGTATTAGTGTGAACATAAAAGTGAGAAATGCCTTTCACATTTGAGAAGGAGGGAGAGACTAAGAAATTAAAGCATAGAAAAATCTATAGAGTGTGAAAAATAGAAAAAGCTACAGAGGAAGAAAGGAGAAAAAAAACCATTAAGCTGTGGCTTAATGTGTGTGTGTCTTTGGATGTGTGTGTCAATTTGGAATGTTGAAAACGTTTAACGGGCACACTTGCAAAGTGGTTGGGTTGACAATCTCACCTATGTACAAAGTAATGGCCTTGAAGGCAAGACAACTCAATACAACCCCATGTGTCAGAATGTAAACTGATCTTCCAGAATTTCTAGGTATTTTCACAGAGTCCAAAAGCAGGATTTCTTCAATGAAAGGGGTCAGGCAAATTACTTACTTATTTATTTTTACTCCATGCATTCAGGAGCTCATTTCCTCTTTTCCCCAACAGTCTTGGCAGGAATCTTGAGATGAGAGGGACTGTCTCGAAATCATCCAGTGGTTATATATTGACTATTTTTTTTTGCTTTTACTTATTGTGCTGCTTAGTATTAATGCTTTATTTTGTTATATGTTACATGTCATATATGTATGTATGTATGTATGTATGTAATAGCAGTAGACTTATATACCGCTTCATAGGGCTTTCAGCCCTCTCTAAGCGGTTTACAGAGAGTCAGCATATTGCCCCCAAAAATCCGGGTACTCATTTTACCCACCTCGGAAGGATGGAAGGCTGAGTCAACCCTGAGCCGGTGAGATTTGAACCGCTGAAGTGCTGATCTAGCAGTAGCCTGCAGTGCTGCATTTAACCACTGCGCCACCTTGGCTCTGCATGTATGTATGTATGTATGTATGTATTTAGTTTTACAACCCCTGGTATGCCCAAATACGGGAGGAAGCAGACTGCTTCCTTTCTCTGTCTATCGGCTTGTCACAAGAGACCATCACGACAGAGAGCCATTATTTTGCATTTGTGTTGCATTTGTGCTGATAAATAAATAAAGGGAGACTAGTATAGATCTATTTCAAGCTATTTATCTCTCATCAGCTAGCCATACCGTTACTGGGATTTGAACCTGTGCTGTATTACATATTAAGCAGTTGTGTTAACCACTAAGCCACAAGGTTCTCCTCCTTTATCAGCTGAGCCAGGGAAATAGGTATGTATTTAGTGTTACAACCCCTGGTATGCCCAAATATATATTCCCCTGAAGGAGGGAATATATATTCCCTCCTTCAGCCTGCTTTCATCTATCATTTCAAAGATTCTGTATGTATCTAAAAGTCAAATATCAAAGTTGGATCATCTGTCTAATTACACCTTTTGGTTACTTTTAGAGGTGATAAACAGAAAGGATGGAATGCATTTTGGCTCATAAAAATTGTACAAATGAAGGAAATAATACAAATTGTTTCTCAGCATAGCTTTCTCAGTATCAGCTCAGCAACTCAGACTGATTTTACAGGAATGAAAATTTCTGTGAGATTAAGAAAATTATGCATTTGAGTTTATTGTTAACCTCACTTTCTGGTGTCTTGCTATAACACAGAAATCCTCTTAAGCTGCTAATTGTGGAGGTTTGGTTAAGACAGCAGGCTGGGGACTGACTGGTTCTCTAGTCATGTCTTAGGTACAAAGCCAACTGGGTTGGTTCCTCTATCTCAGCTCTAGGCCGATAGAGGCAGTGACAAACTGTTTGTAAAATCTTACCAAGAAAACTGCAAGATCAAATCCCTGGAATTAAGGGAGATGAAAAGCCATAAAACAAAAGAATGAAAAAGCATGATTTCATGAGGGTGGTATTGCAGATAGTGATTTGAGTGATTTCCGGTTTCTAGGATGCTACAATTTCTGAAGACTTTTCTGTTTCAAGGAGACTGGTTTCCATGGATCTCTCTGCCAGCACTGCTCTTCTCTTGACTATCTCCTGCTTCCTGTGGAATATAGAATCTCGACCTCAAAGTCTACAGTATTCTTCCCTGATCAGTGTGCCGAACGGGGGTGGATGGGGTGATTGGGGACCGAGCGAGTTTTGCGATTATGGCCTTGAGGGCAGCTGTCATGTTGCCCCATAATTTTCTCTTTTGTAATCAAAACATACTCAATAACTCTAACCATTGCTCATATCTGTTTCTCTGAAGCACATTAACACTGCAATTCCTTTCTTCTGTACATTCAGAAGACCAAGACTGCAGTGCTGTGCTTACATGTGCAAGTGATGTTAATGAAGAACAGGAGTGTTGTTGCTATTAATGTCATATACTTGAATCAGTGGTGGGTTCTTCCAGTATGGCTCGGTACGGGCATACCGGTGGTAACTGGGAGCAGCAGCCACCATACTGGAACGGTGGGCTGTTTGGCCCACCCGTCTGCCCACATTCCTTACCACTTTTTGAGGACATCGGGCCAATTGCACATGCGCACAAAGCGTGCAGCACCTGAGTGACCTGCGCCGAGCAGCTGAGTGTTGCTGGGTGGTGGCACATCCATGTGTGCGCGGAGTGCATGCCCGTCGAAGACACCCAGCCCGATGTCAGCGTACCAGTTGTGACGGGATCTGGAACCCACTACTGACTTGAAACCTGGGCATAGCTCTTCGAAATCAAATTCCAGGCTATTCGGTCCCCATACTACGGAATGTTTTTGTTGGTGTATTAAAGAATGATGAAAATATTATGCTGGTTCTGAGGTATGGTTTGGAAAATATAGAGACCATAGGTTGCCTTTAAGCTTAAGGAAGTCCCAAGTACAGTGGTGGGTTCTGAATCCGATTCCACCTGGTATAGTTGGAACAGGCCCAGCGGCATCCGCATAGACGTGTACAGTGTGTGTGCACATGTGCATAGCGCACACATGCATCTTAGGACCTCCATGAGCCTCCGCTATGCTCCTGCTGCTCAGCAGAGCATCGCGCAGGTGCTGTACGTGCCATGCGCATGTGCAGAAGTGCCGAAGACTTAAAAAACCGGTAAGGAGCTTGGGCGGGTGAGTGGGCCATCCGGAGCACCGTACTGGAATGGTATCCGGTGCTCCGGGCAGGCTCTGGTACATCCGTACCAGGGCGTACCATCTGCAACCCATCACTGCCCGAGTAAGACTAATTCCTGGTTTCTGTACTTTTTACTACATAAGTAACCCACCCAGAAAAGCTGGTACACAAGACATAAACATGTCACCCAGAAAGGCTGGCCCTCAATAGACAATTAGCTTGGTACGCCACAGATAAAATGCAGCAAAATTAGCTAGTGATATTCTTGATACTTTTTGTACTTTTGGGTGGTTTCCTAAGGACACTGGAGGTTCTTGGGTGTCTCAGGACATTGTGTATTCACCTGCTGACTTTCCACAGTTTAAGAAGTTTGTAGTGATAATGGATGCCTCTGCATGTACACACCTTCTGTGCTTTCTGCAGATTCCTGGTCGACAGTAACTGTGTATCATTTGCAATAGTTTGAAGTTTGAAGTTTGAAGTTTTGTTTTATTTATATACCTTTTACCTCTTTATCAGATTATTTAATTTGGTTCATTGCAAATGAACTCAGCAATCAAAATGCCTCAAATCAGGATTAGGGCAGCATTGACATATGAGATGTTGATTCAACTTTCTTTATTGCATAAGGGAAGCTGAGATAGAACTCAGACTTCCAATTAGAAACCGAGGCACTGAATTTCCATAGGGGATTTGCTAGCTGAATAATGACTCACTTCTTCAATTAATCAATCAATGATTCTAAACATGACACAGATTAGGAGAAGCCTCAGAAAAGCAGTCAAGGGAAGAATTATTTATCCCATTTTATGCCCAGCTGCCAAAAGACCCCTTTACTCCACCTTTTTCTAGAATAGCACCAAAGAATTAGGCTGACTATCAAATTCACCCAGAATTGTGTAATGATAGCAAAAACTAGACTTTAACTTGATTCCTAGCCCAAAATTTTAGCCACTATGCCTGAATCTCTTGGATTGATGGTAAGTCTTTAAGACACTAAAAGATGCTTTGTTCTTTTTGACAGGTGGGGAACCTGGACTCCAAAAAAAATCTGCATTGGTGGCTATCTGGTTTCTTTTTCTCTGAGAGTGGAAGGACTTCGAAAACATCTTGATAATTCAGCAGCTAACAACATCTGGTTCAAGTGCAGTCATAGCAATATGACCATAATGGGCAGTGGCCATACACGGGGTAAATTTGGCCCATGGAGTGAGAGGTGCCCGTTAAATGGTATATGTGGGATGAGAACACGGGTGCAGGATAAACAGGGAATAATAGGTGATGACACAGGACTCAATGATGTGATGTTTTTCTGCTGTTAATGGTTGATACATGTTTCCTCACCTATAAATATACTTCTGCTATGCACTCTCAAAGACTGTTAATTACCATATTTTTCAGAGTAGAACATGCACCGGAATATAAGACGCACCAACCTTTTGAAGAGGCAAATAAAAAAAAACATTTTTTGAGGAAGAAGGCGGGGCTTAGCAGTGAGAAGATGGAGTTTCAGGCTATTCCTGAAATTCCTCTATTCCGAAGGATTTTTGGATGGGTTTTTGGACCCTAGCTGTCCCGGAGACGACAATGAAAGGTGAGGGGAGACCCAGTGACCTCACGGACGTTCGCAAAGTCTCTGGGGGGGGGTATTAACCCCTCTTGCCAATTCCTTTTTGGATTAGCTGTATGCTAACTGAAACTGCAGGTTGCCCCTAAGAATAGTAGAAGTGATGTCATCTGGTAAGCTGATTTTATTATTCAAAGAGAGATGGTCCGCACTAAAAGTTTAAGCTAATCAAAGAATAGAAGAACTTAGCGGCGAATTGGTCTTTTTTTTTTAATGGATTTATGGCCGGTGGTTACTTTATTTCTTAAACGCTTTAAGGAATTCTTCGACATTCCCCCCCTTGACTCTTTCTAAGTGGTTGTAAAGCTAACCTTCTACTAATTAGCCCTTTACGATCTGACACTTTTATTGCTTGGCTGTGTTTAAGATCAGATAAGAATGCACAGTTCCCAGCGTGTTTTTATTTGCAAATTCTAACTACGACACATCATGGCGTCGGAATATTTTCCTAAGGGCACACTCCAGATTCTTCTTTCCGCATGTCGAAAGCTGTTTGATTCATTTCAAAAATTGGAAAAAAAATTGGATTACATGACTTTAAAATATGAAGGAAAAGGTGAGATCACTGAATGTTTGAATGTTCCTGAAATACAAATGGAAAATGTGAGAAATGGCATCTGGTCTATCTCAGAGGAAGAAAGGAATGCCATGCTGGAAAGGGGGGGAGCTATAAAGAAGATTCATTTTAAGAGACAGAGTGCAGGAGAAATGAAAACTCCACCCTTGAGAATTAAAGTCAATTTGAAAAGTTTTACAAGCCTGGGACAACATTATTATTTCATCAGTGACATTCAGAGCAAAAAGGTGCGAAGATATCTCTGTTTGGACTTGCTTATAAAAACATTTGGTAAATTTATTCAACGAATGGCAATCGGATTGAGAAGATTTTGCTACTGGAGAGACATAGGCTGACAGATGGAAGAATACAACTTAAAATTAGCTAAATCTGATTACTTTTATTTGTAATAGATATAGCTGAATAATAATTGATATTGATAGTAATGTATATAATGTGGAGTTGGCTGATAGACTGAAGAATACAATTGAAAATTAGCTAAATCTAATTACTCTTTTTTGTAACAGACATAGCTGAATAATAATTGATATTGATAGTAATGTATATAATGTGGAGTTGATATGATAAATAACAATTGGATATAAGAAAACATTTTTTGGATTATACATAAAGAGTATCAATTACAATAATTATCACTATTAAAAAACTAAATAAAATATATACAACCAAATGTTAATTAATACTGGGAAAATGTTATGATATATGATATAATTAAATATTATGAATGTTCAGCTAAAATAGGATATGAGGATTTGATGTTAATAGAGGATTTTACAAGCAAGTAAATGAAATGTCAGCATGTGTTATGGATTTATTGTTTGGCATAGTTAAGGATGATGTTTAAATAACTAGAGTTAACTAAAACTGGAGGTATAATGATGTTAATATGGTAAACATTTGAGTTAAGATATTTGAATTAATATGAGTTAATGGAAGAGATGCACCAAAGCATGTTGTAACCAGCTGATATACTTTTTCTTTTTTATAATAGATACCTGTGTTTTTTTTGTTTTTTGTTTTGTTTTTTTTCCCCTGCCTTGTCCTTTGTCGTTTTTGTCTTTTTCTTTCTTTCTTTCTTTCTTTTTTTTTTTTTTTTCTTTTCCTTTTTGATTTTTTCTTTTCCCACTGGAGTGGGCATGTACTGTTTAAGATTATTACTTTTATTAATATTTTTAAATAATAATTACAGTCAAATGAAAATGGATATATAACGATATGTATGAATATTTGAGTCAAAATGCTTGAGTTAATATGAGTTATGTTTGTTGACTGTGGAGGAGATGTACCAAAGTTTATTTGTAATCGATTGATACATTTTCTACAGATGTAAAGAAAGGTGTTGTACTTGTTTCAAATTAAAATTAAAAAAACATTTATTAAAAAAAAACATTTTTGCACTCTGAAGACCTCCCAAAAATGGCCCGTTTTTTGCAGAAAAGGGCCCATTTCTTTATAAAAAGCATGAATAGCCCTTAGGAAGCTTGTAGAGTGCTCCTGGGGGGGGGGGGAATAAGCAAAAAATGACCAATTTTTCACAAAAATGGACCCATTTTTTGTCAAAAAGAGGGCATGGATAGCCTTTAGGAGGCTTATAGAGTGCTCCTGGGGACTGGGGGAGGGAAAATTGAGCAAAAAAATGGTCCGTTTTTTGCTCATTTCTACCCTTCCCAGCCCCCAGGAGCTCTCTGAAAGCCTCCTAAATGCTACGCATGGCCATTTTGGTGAAAGGGGTGAGGTTTTGGGAGGAAAAAAAATGCTGTATTGAGTATATAAGACAAACCCAGATTTTCAACCTCTTTTTTGAGGGAAAAAGGTGCATCTTATACACTGAAAATACGGTATAGTTAAACATTAACTTGATAATAAAGGGTGTGTTTGTGTGTAATGTGGTAGTACATGGTAACCGTTCCCCCAGGTGTGACCTCTTCAAACAGTCCAGATTGGAGAGGCATAAGTAGCAGAAACCTCAAGCAACTGTCTTCCCTCTCATCATTTTGATTCAAGTCACAGCATCAAACTGTAATACCATACCATGCTTGCTTGCATGCAAATGAAATTATGTTGTATCTTCAAAGTCATTTCCTTCTTTCAATAAGCCAGGTTTAGGCCACAGTAATATGTACGTATTTATTAGGGTTTATTTGGTTTTGTACTTTGCATTTTACTACAGAGAACAAATAAATATTAGAGAAAATATACTATTACTGGGTCAGGATTGGTTAAGAAACAGAGAAAATTAATGCTAAAAATATTTTGAGTTTTTAATAAGATATTAAAATGATGAGAAAATATATTGACAAGAACTTGGCATGGGGTTTTATACAGCCAGCAAGATCCCCTATTGCAGCCCCTGTGTTATTCAGAGAGAAAAAGGATGGTGGTCTGCGTCTATGTGTAGACTTTCGAGGTATAAACGGAGTGTGTGTAGAGCATATGTACCCGCTGCCACTCATAAAGGATATGCTGGCCCATTTATCTGAGGGAGTGATTTTCACTAAGTTAGATCTGAGGGAGGCTTATTATCGTGTCAGGATCTGAGAAGGGGATGAGTGAAAGACAGCCTTTAACTGTCCCTTGGGAGCTACCAATATTGCGTAGATATTGGTGAATATGTGAACGCCGGAACATGACAATATCATGGTATAGATGTCAAATAAATTTATTAAAGACAAATTAACAAACAAATCTCACCTGAAGAAACATTACTTGCAACATATTGTCAAAGAGGGGAACACATTTTATAGTGTAGGAATCTTTTGATTGAAAGCATAGATTTTAAGATTGTAATAATACTCTGTTTCCCTGAAAATAAGACCTTCCCATATAATAAGCCCAATCGGGCTTTTGAGTGCATGTGCTAAAATAAACCCTCCCTCGAAAATATTGCAACACAGCAACAGCCATGAGTTGATCACGCTCGCTATCTCCTACAACTCAAAAATAATAAGACATCCCCAAAAATAAGACCAAGCGCTTATTTCGGGGGTCAAAAGAAAATAAGACCCTATCTTATTTTCAGGGAAACACAGTATGTCATTATAAATCAGATCTGGAAAACAATACAAAAGAGTAAAGAGAGGGAAGTTTGTTATAGTGGTTAAGGCATCAGGCTAGAAACCAGGAGACTGAGAATTCTATCTTAGGTATGAAGCTAGTAGGTGTCTGTGAGCCAGTCCTTCTCTGTCAGCTCTAGGAAAGAGGCAATGGCAAATCACCTCTAAAAACTTGCCAGGAAAACTGGAGGGACCCATCCAGGCAATTGGCAGGAATCAAAGATCAATTTAAAGATGTTGGAAGAAATCTCCTTGGTTTATTCCCCAGATGGGAAGCAGTCACCAGCGCTGAGAAGAAATTGACACCAAAGCAAGCTTCCAGAAAGCAGAACTCTTTAATTCAGGAAGGCAAAAGAAAGTAGTGACACAGCTCAATCATTCCTGGCTAGCTAGCAGATTGGGGAGGCAAACCCATGCCTTTTATGCGTCCTCAGCTAAGGAGTCCAGCCAATCAAATCAGTGAGCGGCAGGCTGGGCTGGCTTAAATTTGTAGGTAGCATAGAACAGAACGATGAGCCAGCCCAGCAGCTGATGGGCAGGAGCTGCGAGCGCCAAAAAAAGCGTGCCTTTTAAAAAAGCGGGCGGGACGCGGGAAAATGCATCAAAAAGCGGGGGTGTCCCGCCAAAAGCGTCTCCCCGGGAGGTCCTTCGCGGGCGGCCAGGACTTCCCCACGTTTGCTTTGGTAGAAATCTCTGCGCGGCAGTTAGAAACCTCTGCGCGGGGATTTCTTTTCATGTGCGCGGCCGCGCAGGCGCGCAACTTAGAGGGAACAGTGACCAAAGCAAGCTTCCAGAAAGCAGAACTCTTTAATTCAGGAAGGCAAAAGAAAGTACTGACACAGCTCAATCGTTCCTGGCTAGCTAGCAGATTGGGGAGGCAAACCCATGCCTTTTTATACTTGATTTTCTTTTGAAGCTCCTACAGTTTGATGGGTTTTAAAGTGCCTCTAATTGAAGTGATTGCTCTGGGTTCCTTCCCAACTAGGTCCATGATTGTCCAAAAGTTATCTTGAGTCATTCCTAAGTGCTCCTATTCAAATCAGGGAGCAGCACTGTCAAAGAATCAGTTTTGGCAGAAAAATCTGCAGATCATTGGTAAGAGAAAAAAGAAGCACTTACCACACAGTAGCCATTGTGTAAGGGAGTCCTTTCTGATACTTTAAATCCAGTGGTTCTGCTTATACTTTCCAGGACGCTAAAGAACAAATGCAGTCTCTCTATATGACAATGTTTTAGATTTGTGAACTTTGCTATTGTATCTTCTCTTAGTCTTCTTTTCTTTAAGCTAAGAAATTTTCTGTTCAGGAATAACATCTGCATTTGGTCACATCTGATTCCAATAATGAGTTCTAGCTATTTTTCTTTTCCTTCTACCCCACATATTTGCAATGAAACCACAATGTTTGCCCTAACACCTGTTCGCCCTGTATTCATTTATTTGGCTGAATACGACTACAATCCAGTGGTGGGTTCCAGATCCCGTTCCAACTGGTACAATTGGAATGGGCCTGGCGGTGTTCACATGGACATGCACAGTGCACACATGCATCTTAACACCTCTGTGAGCCTCTGCGATGCTCCAGCTGTTCAGCGGAGCATTACGCAGGCACTGTGTGTGCCATGATTGTGTGTGGAAGCATCGAAGACTTAAAAGACCAGTAAGGAGTTCGGGCAGCTGGGTGGGCCCTCCGGAGCACCGTATCAGAATGGTATCCAGTGCTCCGGGCAGGCTCCGGTATGCCCATACCGGGGCATACAGCCTGCAACCCACCAAAGCAACAATCCACCATGGTCAGGTTTTTTTACAGTCTAGATTGTCACAGATCTTTCCAATCAATTTAAGATTAGGAAATATGGAGGTGAGAGTCAGCATGCCCCTTCTCAATTTCTTGTTCTTCTTTTTCTGTTTTGCAAATATCTGAAGAACACTAAGCGACTCAATCAAAGTTCTAAAATATCAAAAGCTACTTATTTATTGGTTGGGATGTTCATTTCTTTGCCTTCTGCTTTGCTTTATTATATTGGGGAGTACTCCAAGTAGCTAATAAAATTTAAACAGTGCAACAGAGTATAAAATAAAAAAATAAAATATGAAATTTCGATTGATTTGTAAATGTAGGTTTAGGTTTAGGTTTAGGTAGTTTTATTTATGTGTCGCCCTTTTCCCTGGGGGGACTCAGGGCGGCTTACAGTTCAAAAGGAAGGGAGGACATACAAATTAAACACATAAGACAGTACATCGTTAAAAACACAACATTCATACAATTCGGGTGGGTTGAGATCTTTAGTCCCAGGCCTGTCGGGACAGCCAGGTTTTGAGTGCTATGCAGAAGGTCTGAAGGGTGGTGAGGGTACGAATCTCCATGGGGAGATCGTTCCATAGGGTCGGAGCTGCCACCGAGAAGGCTCTCCTCCGCGTGGTTGCCAGTCGACACT
The DNA here is from genome assembly GCF_009769535.1 of Thamnophis elegans. NCBI lineage: Eukaryota > Metazoa > Chordata > Lepidosauria > Squamata > Natricidae > Thamnophis > Thamnophis elegans. The sequence goes on along the minus strand of NC_045546.1, from coordinate 17,918,592 downwards.
GACCGGCTGATGGAACTCGGAGGAGGCCTAATCTATGGGATCTAATTGGTCGAGAGGAGGTAATTGGCAGTAGGCGGTCTCTCAAGTACCCAGATCCACTACCATGAAGGGCTTTGTAGGTGACTATTAACTTGAGGAGAGAGTAAAATCTTTGTGCAAAATGTGGTAGTACAAGGTAATCCTCCCACACCTCTGTGTATTTTGAAATGGGCTCATATTGGAGAGAAAAAAATGTTGTGGCAGAAATCTCAAGCATTGCAAAGATTGATGATCTCTTCTCTATCATTTTGAATCAAGTCACTGAAGCAAATTGTAATTCTGCATTACTGCTTTCTTGCTTGCAAATAAAATTGTGTTGCATCTTCAAAGTCATTCCTTTTTTTCATTGAGCCACGTTTTGGGCCACGATAATATGTATTTATTTCTTTGGGTTTATTTATTGTTGCATTTCACTTCAGAGAATACAGAAATAAAATAAACTATAAGTGGACCAGCACGAGTTAAAAACCAACAAAAATTGATGATATACGTGTTTTTATTAGATGAGCTACAAAAGTTTTCTTTTTAGACAAAGCCTACAAATGATCACTTATCCAAATTACTACTTTTCTGTTCTTGAAATACTTACATAAAAAATTATTGAGATTGATTTGATTTTATTGAGTTTGTATGCCGCCCTATTCCCGAGAGACTCAGGGCGGCTCACAATAAAAAGGGAAGGGATACAAAAAATAAAATAAAACAACAATTTAAAATTCTACAACAGCTGTAACCTCGAATGGGGCTGGATAGTTCAACAGCCCCAGGCCTGCCGGAACAGCCAGGTCTTAACTGCTTTGCGGAAGGCCAGGAGGGTAGTAAGGGTCTGGATCTCCACGGGGAGATGGTTCCAAATATCTCTCCTCCAATCCCATGCCTTTCATTGGCTCTGAATTTTTATGTTTATTTATTTATTGATTTCATTTGTACATCATTGCAACTTAATCAGGCTCTTGGTTGCTTACAAATTGACACAAACCCAGTTTGTCAAAAAGTTTATCAAAGGTCAAGCAAGATGCCTCTTCCTGAGGTCTGGAACTGAAAAGCCATCCCTTGACCTTGTGAATATGAGGAACTCTCAGCTGCTTATCCCAACATGACCACAAGCCTAATTCCACTAGGAAAATGTGTTCTTTTGTTAACTGATATTAATACCAGACCAACAATGAAGTCATAAACAATCTCCCAATCCAGGAACTACCAACTCAGTCAAACAATCAAGAAGTAAGCAAAAGGCTGGTCAATAAACAACTAAGAAGAAAACAACACTCCCACCATCAAAGCTGTTATATAAACAGAAATCAAACCCTCCTCACTTCTAGTACTGAAGATATCTCTTTGTTTTAATGAAACATCCACAATAAACCAACCAAGCAGAATTTCAGCATCTTACCTCAAACTCAAGAGATCAGAGAATGTTTTCCAACAAGAATAGAATAGAATAGAATAGAATAGCCCAGAACAGAACAGAACAGAACAGAATTCTTTATTGGTCAATGAATTTTTCTTTGGTGCATATGCTCTCAATATACATAATGAAAAATAAAATAGAATACATTCATCAAGAATCATAAGATACAACACTTAGTAATAGCCACATTTTACTAATAAGCAATCAAATTATACTAGGAAACAATCAAATTATACTAGGAAACAATCAATCAACAAACAATCAAATTATATTAGGAAAAAAATAAAATATAAAATTTAAATATGCAAGCAATGTGGTTATAGTCACAAGTGGGAAGAGTTAAGTACTAGGAAGGAAGATAAGAATAATAGTCATACAGTCTTAGTAGGTAATATGACAGTGTTGTGGGAATTAGTTGTTTAGTAGAGTGATGGCATTCAGAAAAAAATCTGTCCTTGTGTCTAGTTGTTCTGGTGTGCAGTGCCCTATGGGTTCGTTTTGAGGGTAGAAGTTGAAACAATTTATGTCCAGGATGTGAGGGGTCTGTAGTTATTCTCACAGCCCTCTTTTTGACTTGTGCAGTATATAGGTCTTCAATGAGATTGAAGATGTGGGCCAATTGGTCAGCACAGACTTTATGCAAGAAGGTAAGTAAGTGAGTAAGTAAGTAAGTAAGTAAGTAAGTAAGTAAGTAAATCTTTATTGCGGTCAAAGACCAGCAATACACATTAGTTTTTACACTGTGTTAAAAAATACTGACATTAAGATCTAATTAAAAGGTATTGACGGTAAAAAAGGAAAATAACATACATGTTCTCAGATAGTTTGGGTCACTCCCTGGTTTACCTGGGTGGAACACTGTTAAATATAGGAGTAAATACAATGGTCCAAAGATTGTTAAAGATATGTCCAGATAATTGGTACAAGATGACAACTATACTTCTGTAGCCAATTTTTTTCTTATGGCTTTCTTATGACTTATGGCTCAGCACAGACTTTATGCACGATGGAGTTAGCTTGTCTGGGTCTGGAGCTTTTCCTGGCTTTTGTCTGTGAAACGGATCTTGCACTTCCTTTTCGGTGATCACCAGGGGTTGTGAACCCAATGGGTTGGGGTCTGTTATAGTAGGTTTGGGTTTTGTTGGTGTTACTAAGAAAACAGAGGTCAGAACTATGTCTTCAACAAGGCTCCATCCCATTGTTTTTAGTTGAGACAGGCATGGTTTTGTTAGGGACCCCCTCATTGGGGGTCTTTGCTCTCTTTCTCCATGTCTTTGGGTTTGAAGGTTGCATTTCTCCAGCTTCCCTATGATGTCTGTGTCCAGCTTCGGTATTGCTAGTCTGGAGTTTCCCCAAGGCTGACACTCCACTGGTTCAACTGGTTTCAAACACCAAACCATACAAGCATGACATTTTATAGTAAGTGAAGCTTCTGTGTGGTTTTTAAAAGCAGCCCCACATAGATTGAATTGCTGTGGTCTAAACAATTACGCTATACGGTTGAGTATTATCAACTTTTTAGATTAGATCCAGAGAGTAATTTCTTTACAGTCATGGCTTTCAAAACCATTCCTCTAAGCACGATGAACTCTGAAATTAATCCATGATTTCTGAATTGTTTAAGAAAGTTTAGATGATATTGTTAAATGTTAACATGACAAGAATCAATACATCACAGTGAAATTATGCTTTGAAATAAGGCATTCACAAAAGTCCCTACAAGCAAATTCTTTTTCTAAATGGGAGATCAGAACACTGTGGGTTTTTTAAATTTAATTGACTTTTCTGGGCTGTTCCCTATCTCTGCGGAGTAAAAATTGATGCAGAACTCAGGTAATGTGAACAGCTGGAAAGTAAAACAATAGCTAAATAATCCTTATCTTAAGTAAGGATTCTTCCTAAATATAGGCTGGTAAATAAAACAGTTTATGTTGGGTCACATCAATCATTGTATTTCCCCATAAGTAAGCAATTTTATTAAAAGATAGTTTATGTTTTATTTTGGTTTTTAAATGTGCACTGTAAATAGTAATAGGAAGCTGAACAGAACTGTCCAATAATGTAAACATATAATGAATAATACATTAAAAAGGAAACAACACGTGGATTTTAGCATAATGTATCCTGGTTAGTTACGTCGCAGAACTCATTGTGACTTTGCAGTAATTGTTTTTTCTCCCCCAAGAGTGAAAAATATGTATTTAAGACCGATGCTGACATACTGACATTGCATCTCAGAATTACTGAGCATTGGCAGGAACTGATAGGGATATTTAGTCCTTTTCTATCTAATCAAAGAAAGGCACCAAATTTGATATGGGATATGAGGAGAGATGGTCAGTTAAACGAGGCTAGGGCCGGGTCTCTGAAGGAGCGGAAACAGGACTGGCAAAGGGAGAGCAGGCGGCATGCAGGAAGAGGACATTTGACAGATTAGGCCAAGCCTGGGCAGAAAAACAAGTTTCCTATTTTTCAGATTATAAAATGCACTGGAGTATAAGACGAACCAAGGTTTTGAAGAGGAAAATTTTTAAAAAAGTTTTTGCACTCTGCAAACCACCCCAAAATGACCCCTATTTTTGCAAAAAAACAGGCCTTTTCATTTCATGAATAGCCCTTAGGAGGCATGTAGAATGTTCCAGTGGGGGGCAAAATTGAGCAAAAAAGGTCCATTTTTTGCTCATTTCTGCCCTCCCCAGCCCCCAAGAGCACCCTGAAAGCCTCCTACAAGCTATGCACGGCCATTTGGTGAAGGAGCAGGGTTTCAGGAGGCAAAAAATGCTGTATTCAGTATGAGATTTTCAACCACTTTTTTGAGCGAAAATGGTCTTATACTCTGAAAAATACAGTCGGTAGAAATTCATTTTTTTTCCTACCGGGTTTTGTGGCTATGACTTGTTGTTGTTGGTCATGCGACTGAGTGGGTGTGACCATGAGTGAGATCGACCTAGTCACATGACACCCCCCCACCACCAAGCCATGCCTACAGAACCAGTAGGGGAAAAAATTGAATCCCACCACTGGGTCAATCATTGGCTTTCCCATAAGCAGATCATAAGTTTATTTATTTCCATACCTGAGGTCTGGAACTGAAAAGCTGACCCTTGATCTTCTGAAAATGAGGAACTATCAGCTGCTTATCCCAACATGACCACAAGCCTGATTCCCCTAGGAAAATGTGTCCTTTTGTTAACTGATATCAATACCAGACCAACAATGAAGCTATAATCAATGTCTCAATCAAGGAACTACCAACTCAGACAAACAATCAAACAGTAAGCAAAAGCCTGGTCAATAAACCACTAAGAAGAAAATTAGACTCCCACCATCAAAGCTGTGTGTAAACAGAAATCAAACCCTCCTCACTTCTAGCACTGAAGATATCTCTTTGTGGTAATGAAACATCCACAATAACCAACCAACCAAAATAGCAGCTTCTTACCTCAAACCCACGAGATCAGATAATGGTTTCCAACAGTGGTGGGATTCAAATAATTTAACAACCCTAATGATTTCTTCCAACAACCAGTTCACCAAACTGCTCAGAACGTTAACAACCGGTTCTCCCGAAGTGGTGCTAACTGGCTGAATCCCACCACTGGTTTCCAACAAGAATAGAATAGAATAGAATTTAAAAACCAAAATAAAACATAAATTACCTTTTAATAAAAGTGTTTACATATGGGGAAAGGCAATGATTAACGTGACTCAACATAAACTGTTTTATTTAGCCAGTCTATACTTAGGAAAAATCTTTATTTATGATAAGGGTTATTTATCTACTGTTTTACTTTCCAGCTGTTTACATTACCTGAGTTTTGCCGAAATATTTGTCCTGCAGAGATAGAGAAGCCCAGAAAAGAAAATTAAAATTAAAATAAAAAACCCACAGTGTTCTGATCTTCCATTTGGAAAAAGAATTTGCTTGTAGGGACTTTTGTAAATGCTTCATTTCAGAGCGTAATTTCAGTGAGATATGGAGTGGGTTAATATTTAACAATATCATCTAAACTTCCTGAAACAATTTGGATATCATGGATTAATTTCAGAGTTCATCATTCTTAGAGGAATGATTTTGAAAGCCATGACTGTAAAGAAATTACTCTCTGGATCTAATCTAAAAAGTTGAAAATACTCAACCTTATAGCATAATTCTTTAGACCACAGCAATTCAATGTATGTGGGGCTGTTTTTAAAAACCACACAGAAGCTTCACTTAATACAAAATGTCATGCTTGTATGGTTGGGTGTTTGAAACCAGTTGAACCAGTGGAGTGTCAGCCTTGGGAAAACTCCAGACTAGCAATACCGAAGCTGGACACAGACACCATAGGGAAGCTGGAGAAAACAGGTAATATAGTACACCCTTCAAACCTAAGGACATAGAGAAAGAGAGCAAAGACCCTCAATCGGGGTCCTTCCCTAACAAAGCCATGCCTGTCTTAACTAAAAACAATGGGATGGAGCCTTGTTGAAGACACAGCTCTGACCCATGTTTTCTTGTTGGAAACAATTCTCTGATCTCTTGAGTTTGAGGTAAGAAGGTGCAATTCTGATTGGTTGATTTATTGCAGATGTTTCATTACCAACAAGGAGATATTTTCAGTGCTAGAAAGGAGTAGGGTTTGATTCAGTGATGGGTCTCCATTTTTTTTTACTACCGGTTTGCTTGTGTACGCACGCATGTGCGATACTTCTGTGCATACACGGAAGTCTCTGGATGGGTGGGTGGAGCCTCTCATTGCCGCTACTACCAGTTCACCAGATCTGGGCCAAACTGGGAGCAATCCACCTCTTGTTTGATTTTTTTTTACACACACTGCTTTGATTGTGGGAGTATAGTTTTCTTCTTAGTGGTTTATTGACCAGGCTTTTGATTACTGCTTGATTGTTTGTCTGAATTTGTAGTTCCTTGATTGGGACATTGTTTATGGCTTCATTGTTGGTCTGGTATTAATGTCAGTTAAGAAAAGGACACATTTTCCTAGTGGAATCAGGCTTGTGGTCATGTTGGGATAAGCAGCTGAGTGTTTCTCATTTTAGAATTACAATTGGGTTCTGTGACTTGAATCAAAATTATACAGAACAGAGAATCAATCTTTCCAATGCTTGAGGTTTTGTGCCCCCACATTTTTCTTTCTCCAATCTGAACCCATTTCAAGACACATATGGGGGTGGGTGATTACCTTGTACTACCACATTTTACATGAACACACAATCTCTTCTCAAGTTAATATTGGACTATAATGATCAGTCTTTGGAGATGTATAGCAAAAATGTATGTCTAGGTGTCAAACCATATATTTCATTAAATGTTGTGTCATCAGTCTTGCCCTTGTTTTCCTCCACCGTTATATGTATTCCACATTTTAAGTATGTGTGGTGGGTCTGGCATAGACTGGGGGGAGATGGTAATCATCAACAAACACATTTATTCAGTAACAGCCACATAACAGCAAAAGGAACTGATCAGAGGCGTGAACAGCGCAACCGATAATAGCTATTTATATGCTAGCTATTAACCAACCAACCAATTGGAATGTGATGAGCTTTCCGCACTCGCTGCATACTTTGACCAATCAGGAAAGGTCATGCATGTCCATGTTCCTGAAACACCAGACACAACACCACATATACCAGTCAAGGGGCAGTGACTCCTCCATGAGCCAAAATCACCCCTATCATGGTGAACTGGATGTTGTTAGCTGCCATGTCATCACTATCTCTTTGAGGGAGTTTCACTCTCAGAGAAAAATAAACCAGGTAACCTGAGTTGTAGAATTTTGTGGTGGTCCAGGATCCCCACCTGCCAATAAAAGATGGATACACATCTCTTTGGTGTGTTGATTAAGCTCTTATCATCAGGCCACAAGACTCAAACATAATGGCTAAAATCTGGGACTAGGAACCAGTTGAATTTTATGTCTGAGTATCAAAATTATCTCTGGGACTATAATTGACTTTCAATTTAATTCATTGGGCTGTTGTAAGGAAAAAAAATAAGGGAAGAGGATCTTGTGGCTGCTGCCATAAGCTCCTAGGGGAAAAAGGAATACATTTTTAAAATCCCAAATCTTCCCTTGACTACATTTCCAAGATTACTCACAGTCCATATCACATTCAGAAACCATTAGAACACAGACTTCTTATTCCGGAAATTGCAGTATTGTAAGCAGTGGTGGGATTCAAATTTTTTTTACTAGCGGTTCTGTGAGCTTTGCGGGCGTGGCATGGCTTGGTGGACATGGCAGAGGAAGGATACTGTAAAATCTCCATTCCCTCTCCACTCCAGGGGAAGGTTATTGCAAAATCCCCATTTTCTCACGATCAGTTGGGGCTCGGGAGGCAGAGAATTGATGGGGGTGAGGCCAGTCAGAGGTGATATTTACTGGTTCTCCAAACTACTCAAAACTTCCTCTACCAGTTCTCCAGAACCTGGTCAGAACCTGCTGAATACCACCTCTGGTTTGGACCATTTGCTGAGTTTGTTGAGTATTTCAAGCAAGGCCTCGTCATCAGTTATTGCTAGGAAAACTTACTGAGAGCTGAGAGCACAGCTGCTCACACACAACCTCTTTTGACTTATCACTTAGTTTCAAAGAGAACTAGAGACTAGCATCTTTCAATGATTGGGGACTTCAGAGAATATGTGTCCTTCTTTCCCTCTTTTGCTAACAATCATGAACGGTGTTGTCTCCTGGCAAGTAAGAAAGAATTCTGTTGCCTGCATGTTTAATTGAGAGAAAGACTATTCCAGATCCCTAAAGAAGATCCAAGCAGTTACTATGCAATCATATAAATGGACATCAAATACATTCAATGGAGCTACAAGCAGTTGTAAAAGAGTGCAGAGAAGAGCAACAATGATGATTAGGGGCCTGGAGGCTAAAACATATGAAGAACGGTTGCAGGAACTGGGTATGTCTAATTCAATGAAAATGAGGACGAGGGGAGACATGATAGCAGTCTTCCAATATCTCAGGGGTTGCCACAAAGAAGAGGGGGTCAAACTATTTTCCAAGGCACCTGAGGGTAGGACAAGAAGCAATGAGTGGAAGCTAATCAGACAGAAGCAACTTAGAACTGAGGAGAAATTTCCTGACAGTTAAAATAATTAATCATTAGAATAACTTGCCTCCAGAAGTTGTGAATACTACAACACTGGAAGTTTTTAAGAAGATGTTGGACAACCATTTGTCTGAAGTAGTGTGGGGATTCCTGCCTAGGCAGGGGTTGGACTAGAAGACCTCCAAAGTCACTTCCAACTCTCCTATTCTATGTAAACTTCTGAAATTTTGCCAATGAAAGTGCAGGGTGCAATAAAATCTTGCCAAATAAAGTGCAGGATGCGGTCCAGGATGTTCCTAAGAATTAAGGCTGATTCAAATGTACAGAACAAATAAATAAATAAATCATGACTTCATGAGGGTGGTACTGCAGATACTTATAAAAGATTCCTGGTTTCTAGGATGCCGCAATTTCTGAAGACATTTCTGTTTCAAGAGGCCAACTGGCTTACTCTTCCATGGATCTCTCTGCCAGCACTGTGCTTCTCCTGACTATCTCCTGCTGCCTGGGGAATACTGAAGCCCGAAGTTACATTGATATAATTGATGCACTATATGGGGGTCCCTGGGGTAACTGGGGCCCATATGAGTTTTGCCAGGGAGGCTATGCAAATGGCTTCGCCCTGAAGGTAAAAATTTATTTTTCAGATGGTCTTTTACTTCTTTCTATTTCCTTGAAATTAACTCTTCAGTTTTCCACTTTGTGTTTTAAGAAAGGCCACAAGATATGTGTTGATGCTTAACATTTCTTTGATTCCATAATCAATGAGAGGCACCGATTGTCCCATATTGATAGGTAAATGTTGGAAATTCCTAGAACTGAAGGCTCAACGAAATGAAGGGCTGATCTGGAAGTTTATCAGAGTCTCATTTTCCTAGATAGAACTAGCCCAAGGGGCAGGTGACGATACAGCTCTGAATGGAATCCGTTTGTACTGTGACCAAGGCAATCCAATTACGTCTACAGTTGGACTGTGAGTAACCAACTTTCTTGTCCTTTATTATTTTCTTGTGAGGAGATGACTGATTGCTATTAATTTCAGAAGGGGATGCACTGGAAATAAATGAATTAATAAAGCTGATTTTAATGCACTGTTGTGCAATGGTCTCTCTGAATTAGCAGCTGAGACATGGTTGGAGACTTGTTTATTCTGGAGAAGTCCCAAAATAGCTGCTAATATTTTGTGCACCACAGCAAATGTATCTCCAACCATAGGTCTTTCTTGACGTGCTCATTGCTCTTTCCTGACATTAATTCATGCCCCAAACACCCCTTTATTGACTCAATGACCCTTGGTGGCGCAGTGGTTTCAGTGCTGTACTGCATGCTACTTCTTCTGCCTGCCGGCTGCCTGCAATTTGTATCCATTATTTTTTTCCCTAGAAGCTTATGGCAGCAGCCATAAGATCCACTTTCCTTGTTTTTCTCCCCCTACAACAGCCCAACGAGTTAAGTTGAAAGTCAATTATAGTCTCAGAGATAATGAATTTTGATACTCAGACATAGAATTCAACTGGTTCCTAGTCCCAGATTTTAGCCATTATGCTTGAGTCTTGAGGCCTGATGACAAGAGCTTAATCAAGAAACCAAAGAGATGTGCATCTATCTTTTATTGGCAGGTGGGGAAAATGGACCGTCCCCCAGTTCTGCAAATCAGGCCACCACCTGGTTTCTTTTTCTCTGAGAGTGGAACGCCGTCAAGGAAACGGTGATGATACGGCAGCTAACAACATCCAGTTCGCCTGCAGTGATGGTGAAGGCATAATGGGCTATGGCCTGCATTGGGGTGATTTTGGCCCATGGAGCGATCGCTGCCCCTCGACTGGTATATGTGGGCTTCAAACAAGGGTGGAGGGAAAACAGGGCGGGGGTGATGACACAGCACTCAATAGTGTGCTTTTTTTCTGCTGTTAATGGCTGATACATATTTTGTCACATGGAAATACGCTTTTGCTATACATTTCCAAAAATTGTTAATTATAGTCTAATATTAACTTGAGGAGAGAGTAAAATCTTTGTGCAAAATGTGTTAGTACAAGGTAATCCTCCCACACCTCTGTGTATTTTGAAATGGGCTCATATTGGAGAGAAAAAATGTTGTGGCAGAAATCTCAAGCATTGCAAAGATTGATGATCTCTTCTCTATCATTTTGAATCAAGTCACTGAAGCAAATTGTAATTCTGCATTACTGCTTTCTTGCTTGCAAATAAAATTGTGTTGCATCTTCAAAGTCATTCCTTTTTTTCATTGAGCCACGTTTTGGGCCACGATAATACGTATTTATTTCTTTGGGTTTATTTATTGGTGCATTTCACTTCAGAGAATACAAAGAAAATAAACTATAGGTGGACCAGCACGAGTTAAAAACCAACAAAAATTGATGATATACATGTTTTATTAGATGAGCTACAAAAGTTTTGTTCTTAGACAAAGCCTACAAATGATCACTTATCCAAATCACTACTTTTCTGTTCTTGAAATACTTACATAAAAATTTATTGAGATTGATTTGATTTTATTGAGTTTGTATGCCGCCCTATTCCCGAGAGACTCAGGGCGGCTCACAATAAAAAGGGAAGGGATACAAAAAATAAAATAAAACAACAATTTAAAATTCTACAACAGCTGTAACCTCGAATGGGGCTGGATAGTTCAACGGCCCCAGGCCTGCCGGAACAGCCAAGTCTTAACTGCTTTGCGGAAGGCCAGGAGGGTAGTAAGGGTCTGGATCTCCACGGGGAGATCGTTCCAAATATCTCTCCTTCAATCCCATGCCTTTCATTGGCTCTGAATTTTTATGTTTATGTATTTATTGATTTCATTTGTACATCATTTCAACTTAATCAGGCTCTTGGTTGCTTACAAATTGACACAAACCCAGTTTGTCAAAAAGTTTATCAAAGGTCAAGCAAGATGCCTCTTCCTGAGGTCTGGAACTGAAAAGCCTTCCCTTGACCTTGTGAATATGAGGAACTCTCAGCTGCTTATCCCAACATGACCACAAGCCTAATTCCACTAGGAAAATGTGTCCTTTTGTTAACTGATATTAATACCAGACCAACAATGAAGTCATAAACAATCTCCCAATCCAGGAACTACCAACTCAGTCAAACAATCAAGAAGTAAGCAAAAGGCTGGTCAATAAACAACTAAGAAGAAAACAACACTCCCACCATCAAAGCTGTTATATAAACAGGAATCAAACCCTCCTCACTTCTAGTACTGAAGATATCTCTTTGTTTTAATGAAACATCCACAATAAACCAACCAAGCAGAATTTCAGCATCTTACCTCAAACTCACGAGATCAGAGAATGGTTTCCAACAAGAATAGAATAGAACAGAACAGAATTCTTTATTGGTCAATGAATTTTTCTTTGGTGCATATGCTCTCAATGTACATAACGAAAAATAAAATAGAATACATTCATCAAGAATCATAAGATACAACACTTAGTAATAGTCACATGTTACTAATAAGCAATCAAATTATACTAGGAAACAATCAAATTATACTAGGAAAGAATCAATCAACAAACAATCAAATTATATTAGGAAAAAAATAAAATATAAAATTTAAATATGCAAGCAATGTGGTTATAGTCACAAGTGGGAAGAGTTAAGTACTAGGAAGGAAGATAAGAATAATAGTCATACAGTCTTAGTAGGTAATATGACAGTGTTGTGGGAATTAGTTGTTTAGTAGAGTGATGGCATTCAGAAAAAAATCTGTCCTTGTGTCTAGTTGTTCTGGTGTGCAGTGCCCTATGGGTTCGTTTTGAGGGTAGAAGTTGAAACAATTTATGTCCAGGATGTGAGGGGTCTGTAGTTATTCTCACAGCCCTCTTTTTGACATGTGCTGTATATAGGTCTTCAATGGAAGGCAGGTTGGTAGCAATTGTTTTTTATGCCGTTATCCATTAAAGTTAATTATTTAAGTAAATAATGCCCCTCGACTGGTATATGTGGGCTGCAAAGAAAGGTGGAGGATGTACAGAGGAACCGTGATAACACAGCACTCAATGATGTGCGTTTTTACTGCTGTTAATGGCTGAAACGTATTTTGTCCCCTAGAAATACGCTTTTGCTATACATTTCCAAAGACTAATTATAGTCCAATATTAACTTGAGGAGAGAGTATCTGTTTGTGTAAAATGTGGCAGTACAAGGTAATTCCCCCTCCACACCATGCATGTCTTTAAATGGGCTCAGATTGGAGAGAAAGAAAATGTGGACTTATCTAGTGGCGATACAGGTGGCAAAATGTGCACATTTTCCCGCTCTTATCACATCCGCAGAATCTCGCCCAGCCGCCCTGTTTAGGATAGGCCACTCCCTCTTGAAAGGGAGGGATGCGGATGAACCCTTACAGGGTAGAGCTGAGGAGTTCGTTCAGTTTCTGTCGGATAAAATCGCTCGGATCCGGATGGACCTGGACTCCACTTGGACGGTACCAGTCAAGGCGCTGGGGGAAGGTCCTGATTAGATTTTATGGAGCGAGTTTCAACTTGTCGCTCCTGAGGAAGTGGACAAGGCCATGGGAGCGGTGAGTGCCTCCACCTGTTTACTGGACCCATGTCCCTCCTGGCTGGTCTCGACACGTGGCTGGCTCCAGAGGATTGTTAACACCTCTCTTCTGGAGGGATCCTTCCCACATCCTCTAAAGGATGCGGTGGTGAGACCCCTCCTCAAGAAACCATCCCTGGATCCAGCCATTTTTGAGAAGGCCACCACCTTCTCAACAACCTCATGTTCGTAGGGAAGGTTGTTGAGAAGGTGGTGGCCTTTCAACTCTGGCGGTCCTTGGATGAAGCAGATTATCTGGATCCCTTTCAGTCAGGGTTCAGGCCTGGTTACAGCACAGAAACTGCTTTGGTCACGCTGATCGATGATCTCTGGTGGGCCAGGGATAGAGGACATTCCTCTATCCTAGTGCTCCTTGACCTCTCAGCAGCCTTTGATACCATCGACCATGGTATCCTTCTGCGATGGTTACGGGAGGTGGGAGTGCGAGGCACCGTTTTAAGGTGGTTCTTCTCCTACCTCTCGGACAGGTCGCAGTCGGTGTTGGTTGGAGGACAGAGGTCGACCCCTAGGCCCCTCAATTATGGGGTGCCACAGGGTTCAGTCCTGTCCCCCCTCCTATTTAACATCTACATGAAGCCGCAGGGTGAGATCATCCGGCGGCATGGGATTAAATATCACCAATATGCGGACGATACTCAATTGTATCTGTCCGCCCCGTGCCAACTCAGCAAGGCAGTGGAAGTGACGTGCCAGTGCCTGGAGGCTGTCAGGATCTGGTTGAGAGCAAACAAGCTTGCACTCAATCCAGACAAGACCGAGTGGCTATTGATGCTGCCTCTCAAGTTTAGTCCAGACATTCCACCTCTTAGCCTGGGGGGTGATATTATACACCCCTCAGAGAGGGCCCGCAATTTGGGTGTCCTCCTGGATCCACAGCTGACGTTAGAGCACCATCTGTCGACTGTGACCAGGGGGGGCTTTTGCCCAGGTTCGCCTGGTGCACCAGTTGTGGCCCTATCTTGACCAGGAGGCACTTCGAATAGTCACTCATGTCCTCGTCACCTCAAGACTGGATTACTGTAATGCGCTCTACATGGGGCTGCCCCTGAAGAGCGTCCGAAGCTGGTCCAGAATGCAGCTGCGCGAGCGATATATATCTAGATACACCCATATTACACCTATCCTCCACGAGCTACACTAGCTTCCTATTGGTCTCCGGACGCGCTTCAAGGTGCTAGTCATTACTTTTAAAGCCCTTCATGGTTTAGGACCTGGCTACCTGAGAGACCGCCTCCTGCCACTTACCTCCCAACGACCAACAAGATCGCACAGGTTGGGCCTCCTCCGGATGTCAATCGGACAATGCCGGCTGGCGACTCCCCGGGGGAGGGCCTTCTCTGTTGCTGCGCCGGTCCTGTGGAATGATCTACCTGCAGAGATCCGGACCCTTACCACTCTCCTGGCCTTCCGTAAATAGCAGTAGACTTATATACCGCTTCATAGGCCTTTCAGGCCTCTCTAAGCGGTTTACAGAGAGTCAGCATATTGCTCCCAACAATCTGGGTCCTCATTTTACCCACCTCAGAAGGATGGAAGGCTGAGTCAACCCTGAGCCGGTGAGATTTGAACCGCTGACCTGCTGATCTAGCAGTAGCCTGCAGTGCTGCATTTAACCAATGCGCCACCTTGGCTCATCAAGACCTGGCTGTTCCGGCAGGCCTGGGGCTGTTGATTGATATCCAGCCCCACTTAGATGGAATGGGTGATGTGAATTTTAATATTGTATTTTTTATTTTTATTTCTATTTTTAAATTTAAATGTTTCTTGTCTGTTGTGAGCTGCCCAGAGTCCTCTGGGAGTGGGCAGCATACAAATTCTAATAAACTTGAAACTTGAAACATGCCTTTCATTGGCTCTGAATTTTTATGTTTACGTATTTATTGATTTCATTTGTACATCATTGCAACCTAATCAGGCTCTTGGTTGCTTACAAATTGACACAAACCCAGTTTGGGATAAATAACTAAAATCCCTAAATGTAAATAACTAAAGAATGTGTTGTCCTGAAACAACAACAACTACTACTACTACTACTACTACTACTACTACTACTACTACTACTACTTCTTCTTCTTCTTCTTCTTCTTCTTCTTCTTCTTCCTCCTCCTCCTCCCCCCCTCCTCCTCCTCCTCCTCCTCCTCCTCTTCTTCTTCTTCTTCTTCCTCCTCCTCCTCCCCCCCTTGTCTCCTCTCTGCTCCCCTCCTCCTCCTCTTCTTCTTCTTCTTCTTCTTCCTCCTCCTCCTCCCTCCTCCTCCTCCTCTTCCTCCTCCTCCTCTTCTTCTTCTTCTTCTTCTTCCTCCTCCTCTCTCCTCCTCCTCCTCCTCCTTCCTCCTCCTCCTCCTCCTCCTCCTCTTCTTCTTCTTCTTCTTCTTCTTCTTCTTCTTCTTCTTCTTCTTCTTCTTCTTCTTCTTCTTCTTTGTCACAACTACCATGCTCAATATGAGGCTTGTCAATTCAAGGGTGGATTAATTTTCTGACCTTCCCAAACCTCTGGTTGGCCTGTTTTTTTGCCTTCCCTAAGTCTCTCTATGCACTCTGCATTTACCTACATCCAAAACAGCCAGTTGATGCAATCCAAAAACAATGATTTTTGGAACAAGACATTCGGACATGTTCTCTTCAGGTCATAAGTTACACTGTATAGGGCAGATTGACTACAACTGATTAGAAAAAGTTTCCGTGACATTATTATTTCGCCGTGATATAGTTCAGCAATTTGTTCTGACAGTTAATTTTCAGAAATAATTTCAACAATTAGTTTCAGCAATCAGTTTAAAAAGCATATTTTGAGCACTTAGCTTCAACATTTGTTCTAGATCCACCTAAATCATGGGCCAGCAACCCGCAGTTCTAGAGTCACATGTGGCTTGTTCATCCCTCTCCTGTGGTTCTATGTTGCCAGTTGGCTCCAACATTGACAGGGCTTTCGGTTAGGACAGGTAGAGGAAAAATGATGCTGCCCTAGGAGAAGACTCTATGATGGTGGAACCGAACTTGATGTGCAGTCAGGTGAGGCAAGTGAGGCACAGCCTCACCTCTCATCATGAAAAGAAAAAAAACATAAAAGGAAAAAATAAATTAAATGCTTGTATTTATCTAGTGATCTATACCATAAAGTTATTTCCCATTTAACTTCACCAGTTTTACATTATTTGGTATCAAAATTGCAGAATTTTCACATTTACCATTCAACTAGGAAGGCGAGAGCTTGCAGTGAGGCTGCAGTGAGTTCAACCTCTTAGCAATAGCAGTTAGATTTATATACCTCTTCATAGGGTTTTCAGTCCTCTCTAACTGGTTTACAGAGTCAGCATATTGCCCCCACAGTCTGGGTCCTCATTTCACCCATCTCGGAAGGATGGAAGACTGAGTCAACCTTGAGTCGGTGAGATTAGAACCGCTGAACTGCAAATATCAGTCAGCTGTAGTGGCTTTCAGTACTGCACCCTAACCACTGCGCCACCTCGGCTTAGGCTGAGGTGAGGTTGAGCTAGCTGCTACCTCACCATGGATGACTCTGCTTAACTGTTTAGGTGAGGCAGGAGAACTGTGTGCCTCACCTAGTCTGACTTTTTAGGCATTTTATAATCGCTCAGTATGAGCAGAGTTAAGTAGGGGCTTAAAAGCCAAAAAAAGTCAGACTAAGTGAGGCACAAAGTTCTCCTGCCTCATAGTAGAGGGCGCTCGTTCTTCCTGTGACTCAGTGGCAGCAGAATAAGTGACAGCCACAGAGCCCAACTCATGCAGTCAAGACGTAATGACGTCAGTGCCTCACCAGCCATAAACCTCACTGCACGTCACTGCAACCCATCCCTGCTTTGGAGTGGTCCGGCCACTCCAAGAATATTACATTCAGTTCTGGGCCCTTTGGAAGAACATTGATGAACTGAATGTACAGAAACAAGCAATTCATATGTTAAGTGACTTCAGAGAAAGAGATATGAGCAAGTGTTGGAAAGGACTAAGCATATGAGGAAGTATGTTCCGCCTACAAAACAGAAAATTATGGGGCAATAGTTGCCCTCAAGTATCTGAAAGGCTGAAATGCAGAAAAGGGGGAAGGTTTGTGGGGTTTGTTCTTCAAGAGGATACAAGGAACAATGAGTTTAAATTATGAAGATTTTCCTAATTGGAAGGAAACAGGAATGGGCCACTTTGCTTGAAAGTTTGTAGACTTTTTCAATGAAGGGTTTTAAACAGATATTGAATATCCAGGGAAATGAATGAGATGCCCTGGAAGAACCTTCTCAGTTTTTAGATAGTCAGGCTACTGTTGAATAAGGCTTAGGTTCCAAGGTCCATTTGTGACCACTGGGAGAGAACTATCTCTTGAGTTGTTCTGAAACTATTAAAATACTCTTCAGCCCCTTTGCTGCTTTCAGGAAAGGTCTGTATTTCCATTCAATCAAGACTCTTCACTGGGAGTTAATCCATTTATTAGTATAAAGGCTCTTAATCAGGGGTGGGCTTCAAAAATTTTAGCAAGAGGTTTTCTGCTGGGTTGCTGGGTGGGCGTGGCCATGATGGGCATGGACTAGTTGGCCTTCTGTACCACAGTACGTTTAGGGTTAGGGTTAGGCTTTCCTTGAGCCTCTGGGAGGGCGAAAACAGCCTCCCCAGACTCCAGAGGCTCTCTGGAAGCAGGAAATGGGCCCGTTTCTAGTCTTCCCGAACTTCCAGTTGGCCCGTTTTTTGCCCTCCCCAAGGCTCTGCATGTGCCCTGCTCGTACCTGCAGTCAAAACAGATCATGTGGGGACTCCTGGGCTGGGAGGGCTGGGCGGGGCCAGCCAGTTGATGCAATCCAAACATAATGATTCTTGGAACAAGATATTAGGACATGTTCTCTTCAGGTCATAAGTTACACTGTATAGGGCAGATTGACTACAACTGATTAGAAAAAGTTTCCGTGACATTATTATTTCGCCGTGATATAGTTCAGCAATTTGTTCTGACAGTTAATTTTCAGAAATCATTTCAGCAATTAGTTTCAGCAATCAGTTTAAAAACCATATTTTGAGCACTTACATTTAGCATTTGTTCTAAATCCACCTCAATCATGGATCAGCAACCCACAGTTCTAGAGCCGCATGTGGCTTGTTCATCCCTCTTCCATGGTTCCGTGTCACCAGTTGGCTCCACCATTGATAGGGCTTTCGGTTAGGACAGGTAGAGGAAAAAGGATGCTGCCCTAGGAGGAGACTCTATGATGGTGGAACCGGACTTCCGATCGACTCCAGAATTGGACAGGGGGCTTCCGTTTAGGACTGTGTGGCTCCTTGAGTGTTTAGAGTTGCTGACCCCTGAACTAAATAATCCATTTCAAAACTTAAAGACAATAAATATAGAGTCAGTAGAATTTCTTGGTTAACTCTTCTGCAGAAAAAGACCCACATAGACATATTGATATGCAAATTGTTGAATGGAATGGTGGCAAGACTATATGAGATAAATATAATAAAGTATTAAATAAAAATGGGTTACATTTTGAAGAACTTAATGGGCTAAAGAGTTTGTAGTTTTGAAAATGTGGAAATTTTCCCGGGCATTTTACATACTTTAAAAAAATCTTTAAAAAAAATCTTTTTAGCAAAAAAACACCCCAAAAACCATTTCACACAGTCACAGTTGTTGGGTTTGCTGCATCCCTGCAACTGTTCTTGGAATGACCATGCAATGATGGGATCAGCATGGACACAGGATTAATAACGTTGTCTTCCCTCAATACCACATAGAAAATATTGTGTGTTTTACTCAATGTAGTAAAAAGAAAGCGATCTATTTTTTCTAATGGCTGAAAAGCTACATAGTGGTAACCCATAATATGGTTCGTTTGAGTTAGTAATATGTAAACCTCTGTTGTGCTGCACAAACTATGGCTTATTGCAGAAGTAAGTAATTCATCATTCCCAAGTCTCTTCTGACTGTAATTATTAAAAAATAGCATCTTAACTTCCTTCCATTTTCAAGAAATCTCTTTGTGTGATCACATTATGCACAATTTAATGATTGTTGATATATTGTTTGGTATATTGTTAGAATTCAGACTATTAATTTCATAGTCGGAATTCTAACAATATACCAAACAATAAACATCTAGAATAGACCACACTTAAAAAAAATCTGTGGGTTCTCTTTCACAAATGGTTCTTCTTCTTCTTCTTCTTCTTCTTCTTCTTCTTCTTCTTCTTCTTCTTCTTCTTCTTCTTCTTCTTCTTCTTCTTCTTCTTCTTCCTCCTCCTCCTCCTCCTCCTCCTCTTCTTCTTCCTCCTCCTCCTCTTCCTCTTCTTCTTCATCATCATTATCACAACTACCATGCCCAATATGGGGTTTGTCAACTCCTGTCCTGATGTTAAGTGTGGCCCATGGCTACTGAAAGGCTTGTTTTTATAGTTTTTATAGTTCAGCATCTTTAATAAACACAATTAAATTAAGCATTGGCTAAGAATTCAGTGGACTAGAGCAAAATGCAAATAAACTAGAACTTATTTTCAGAGAACAATGACTAGCAGGTTTTTTTATGTCCTGGCTCCATCTAAGTGAAGGATATAGACGGTGGTCAGGTTTCATGTCCCTGCCCCTACTTCTATCCCACCTACAAACACTTGTTCCATTTAAAATCTTTCCAATTCCTGCAGTAGGAAAATTAACTGCAGGAAGACAGTAAGTACAGCTGTAGAGAGCAGT